>NW_027361858.1:1807500-2190000 GCF_039654945.1 Dendrobates tinctorius | reverse complement strand
TGCTGGGGTGAGCTGAATCTCCGTTTGCCGGTTGCTCTGTCTTCAGAATATTTCTGAGTACTGACATAGTCTTTTTGAAGCCTAGCGTCTTCAGGGCCTTTTTCACTGTCAGTCTGTTGGCTCTTATTTTCATAGGGTTTTTCACGGATTGCAGACAGCAGCCTTCCTGTCCTTTCCTATCTAGTTAGCTTGGGCCCCGTCTTTGCTCAGTCTATCTTTCTGTCTGTGTTGTGTTCTTTCTTCTTCCTTCACCGTCATTATATGTGGGGGGATGCCTTTTGCTTTGGGGTCTGCTCTGGGACAGCTTAGATTTCCCTTTCTGTCTTTAGGCTATCTAGTCCTCCGGCTGTGATCGAGGGGTCTAGGGCATCATAGGAACCCCCCACGGCTACTGCTAGTTGTGTTGATAGGCTCAGGGGTCTGCAATCCGATAGCTGCCAACCTCTCTGGTTTTCTGGACTTAGCTTGCATTTCTGTTTTTGCCTCCTACGGTGACTCAATCATAATAGAATCACCCGCCATACCGCAGATCCTAGGGTACTCAATAGCAGGAAAGTTGTGTGTTGTGTATATTCTTTCCTCTATATCTCTGAGGCCGTAGGGGGAATTTTTTTTTTTTCTCTCAATGGAGATAAAGCAATTGTCTGATCGTGTGGAGCAGCTCGCTGCGGAAGTGCGGGGAATTTCCGCCTAGCTTGCTCGTTCGCATGCTGTTGAATCAAAGATCCCTATACCTGATGTATTTTTTGGGGATTGATCTAAATTTTTGAGTTTCAAAAATAATTGTAACTTATTTTTTGCCTTGAAGCCTAACTCGTCAGGGACATCCGCGCAGCAGGTTAAAATTGTCATCTCTTTGCTGCGTGGCGATCCCCAGGATTGGGCGTTTTCTTTGAAACCAGATGATCCTATTCTGACTAATGTGAACACATTCTGTCAAGCCTTGGGGTTGTTGTATGATGAACCTAATGCTCTTGATCAGGCTGAAAAGACCCTGTTGGCATTGAACCAGGGTCGAGATTCTGCAGAGTTGTACTGTCAAAAGTTCCAAAAGTGGGCGGTCCTTACTACCTGGAATGATAATGCCTTGGCTGCTCTCTTTCGGAAGGGTTTGTCAGAAGCTGTAAAAGATACTATGGTGGGATTTCCTGTTCCCTCTGGTCTGGACGATTCTATGTCATTAGCCATTCAGGTTGATCGGCGTTTACGTGAACGCAGGATTGCACGAGAGGTGTTGCCACCGGTTGAACAGACGTCTGAACCTATGCAATGTGATAGAGTTTTGTCTAAGGCGCAACGTCAGGAGTTCAGAAGGCGTAATAAGCTGTGTTTTTTCTGTGGAGATGCCTCGCATATTATTTCTGTTTGTCCTAAACGAGAGAAACGCTTTGCACACACGTTTTCTGTTGGTGGTGTTCAACCTAAGTTTCTTCTGGCAATTACTCTGATCTGCTCCCTGTCCACATTTTCCACCAAGGCTTTTGTGGATTCGGGAGCAGCGCTAAACCTAATGGACTTGGATTTTGCTAAACGTTGTGGATTTCCTATGACACCTCTGCAGACGCCTATCCCTTTGAGGGGGATTGATGCTACTCCTTTGGCGAAAAATAAACCTCAGTTTTGGACCCAGGTGGTCATGCGGGTCGCCCCAGACCATCAAGAAAATTGCAGATTTTTGGTGTTGCATGGTCTGCATGATGCCGTTGTTCTGGGGTTTCCCTGGTTGCAAATTCATAATCCAGTTTTGGATTGGAAATCTGTGTCTGTGGTGAGTTGGGGTTGTCGGTGTGCCTTTAGTGAGGCTCCGTTTTTTTCCACCTCTCCTCAGTCGCATGATGTTCCTGACTATTTGGCGGACTTTTATGATGTACTTAGTGAGAATGAGTCTGCGTCCTTGCCTCCTCATAGGAGTTATGACTGTGCAATTGAACTGAGCCCGGGGTGTAAATTTCCCAAGGGTCGGCTCTTCAATTTATCTGTACCCGAGCACGAGGCTATGCGGTCCTATATTAAGGAGGCGTTGGAGAAGGGTCATATTAGACCATCCTCTTCACCCTTAGGTGCCGGGTTTTTTTTTTTGTGGCCAAAAAGGATGGTTCTTTAAGGCCTTGTATTGATTATCGTGCCCTCAACAAAATTACTATTAAATATCAGTATCCGTTACCCCTGATTTTGGATCTATTCTCTAGAGTTAGAGGTGCTTGCTGGTTTACCAAGCTTGACCTCAGGGGGGCGTATAATCTTATCCGCATTAAGCAGGGGGATGAACGGAAGACGGCGTTTAATACTCCGGAGGGACATTTTGAGTACCTGGTGATGCCTTTTGGGCTCACTAATGCCCCTTCTGTCTTCCAGTGCTTCATGAACGATATTTTCCGAGACTTTGTCGATAAATTTTTGAATATCTATCTGGATGATATTTTGATCTTCTCCAAGGATTGGGATTCTCTTGTGGAACATATTCGGACTGTGTTCCGGATCTTGAGGGAGAATTCCCTGTATGTCAAAGGATCGAAATGCCTTTTTGGGGTACAGAGGATTTCATTTTTGGGATTTATTTTGTCTCCGTCAACTATTGAAATGGACCCGGCCAAGGTACAGGCCATTTATGATTGGGTTCAGCCCACTTCTTTGAAGGCCCTCCAGAAGTTTTTGGGTTTTGCTAATTTTTATCGGAAATTTATAGCAAAATTTTCTAGTATTGCCAAGCCATTGACTGATCTGACTAAGAAGGGTGCTGATGTGTTGAATTGGTCTCCGGAGGCTGTTACTTCCTTTCAGGAGCTGAAGCGAAGATTTACCTCCGCCCCGGTTTTGCGGCAACCTGATGTCTCATTCTCATTCCAGGTAGAGGTGGATGCTTCTGAGATTGGTGCAGGAGCTGTTTTGTCCCAAAAGGATCCTGTAACATCTAAAATGAATCCCTGTGCTTTCTTTCCCCAAAAGTTCTCTCCATCTGAACGTAACTATGATGTGGGGAATAGGGAACTGTTGGCCATGAAATGGGCATTTGAGTAGTGGAGACATTGGTTGGAGGGAGCTAAACATCAAGTTGTGGTCCTCACTGACCACAAGAATTTGATTTACCTAGAGTCGGCTAAACGCTTGAACCCTAGACAGGCTAGGTGGGCCTTGTTTTTTACACATTTTGATTTTGTGGTCTCTTTTCTTCCTGGAACTAAGAATGTCAAGGCAGATGCCCTCTCTAGGAGCTTCTTTGCTGATTCTCCTGTGGTGACCAAGCCTGCTACCATCTTAGGTGAAGGGGTAGTTCTTTCTGCAATCTCGCCCGATTTGAGACTTGCTCTGCAAGAGTTCCAGGAGGACAAACCTGAGCGTTGTCCCAGTGGAAAGTTGTATGTTCCTGACCAGTGGAAGAAGAGAGTGATGTCTTAAGTTCATTGCTCTGCATTGGCTGGTCATCCAGGTATTTTTGGTACTAGAGATCTGGTGAGTCGCTCTTTTTGGTGGCCCGCCTTGTCTCGTGATGTCAGGAATTTTGTGCAGTCCTGTGGGCAGCGTCGGACTGGAACACCTTGGGCCCACCAGAGAAAATCATTCTTGGGGCCCACTATGTAGCTGCATAGAGTTAAATACCAGACCACCAATTATGCGGTAAAACACGCTAATATCCGGGTATAATATAAGGTTGTACATGTCTTAATTATGTAGCAGGAGTTGGGGTAGCCCCCTCATAGAATATAAAGCAGCCCCCTCACATAGTATAATGCAGCCATCTCATAGAATATAATGCAGCCATCTCATAGAATATAATACTGCCCCCCTCATAGGGTATAATACTGCCCCCCTCATAGGGAATAATGCACCCCCTCATAGGGTATAATGCACCCCCTCATAGGGTATAATGCTGCCCCCCTCATAGGGAATAATGCACCCCCTCATAGGGTATAATACTGCCCCCCTCATAGGGTATAATACTGCCCCCCTCATAGGGTATAATACTGCCCCCCTCATAGGGTATAATGCTGCCCTCCTCATAGGGTATAATGCTGCCTCCTCATAGGTTATAATGCTGCCCCCTCATAGGGTATAATACTGCCCCCCTCATAGGGTATAATACTGCCCCCCTCATAGGGAATAATGCACCCCCTCATAGGGTATAATGCTATATAGATATAGAGTTAGATAGATATAGATAGAAAGATAGATGTAGAAATAGATAGATATAGATAGTAGATAATGGATAGAAAGTAGATAATGGATAGATATAGATAGAAAGATTCATAGAGATAGATAGAGATAGATAGATAGAGATAGATAGAGATAGATATAAAGATAGATATAAAGATAGATATAGAAAGAAATATAGATAGATAGATCGATAGGTAGATAGATATAGAGATAGATAGAAAATAGATAATGGATAGATAGATATAGAGATAGATAGCTATAGATAGAAAGATATAGAGATAGATATATAGATAGAGATACATAATAGAAAGAGATAGATAATAGATAGAGATATACAGATATAATAATAATAATAATAATAATAATAATAATAATAATATAGACATATATAGATAGATATAGAGATAAATATATATAGATAGATGGCTATAAATAAAAATAGATATAGAGATATATATAGAGATAGATAGATATAGAGATAATAGATATAGAGATAGATAGATAGATAGATATAGATATAGATATAGAGATAATAGCTAGATATAGAGATATGTATAGAGATAGATAGATAGATAGATGGATAGATAGATATAGATAATAGAGATAATAGATAGATATAGAGATAGATGGATAGATCAATAGATAGATAGATAAAGAGAGAGAGATAGAGATAGATAGATAATGAGATATAGAGATAGATACAGAGATATAGTGTTAGATAGAAAGATAGATATAGAGATAGATAGATATAGAGATAGATAGATATAGAGATAGATGGATATAGAGATAGATAGATAGAGAGATAGATAGATATAGAGATAATATATAGATAGATTAGATATAGAGATAATATATAGATAGCTATAGAGAGAGAGCTATAGAGAGATATATAGAGATAGATATAGAGATAGATATAGAGATAGATATAGAGATAATAGATAGATATAGCGATAGATAGATATAGATATAAAGATAGATAGAGATAGAGAGAGCGGTAGATAGAGAGAGAGAGATAGATATAGAGAGAGATAGATACAGAGATTGATAAATAGATAGAGAGATAGATATAGATAATAGATAGAGATAGATAAAGATAGATAATATAGAGATAACAGATAGATATAGACATGGAGTAAGATAGAAAGATATAGAGATAGCTAGATAGATAGACATAATATATAGATATAGATATAGATAGATATAGAGATAGATAGCAAGATAGATATAGAGATAGATGTAGAGATAGAAAGATAGATATAGAGATAGAGCGATAGATAGAGATAGATATAGATAATAGATAGAGATAAATAGATAGATAGAGAAAGATAGATATAGAGATAGATATAGAGATAGAAAGATAGATAGATATACAGAGAGATAGATATAGAGATAGAGATAAATAGATAGATCGATATAGAGAGATATAGAGAGAAATAGATATAGATATAGAGATAATAGATATATATAGAGATAGATAGATATACTGTAGATATAGAGAGAGATAGATACAGAGAAAAGATATAGAGATAAATAGATAGAGAAAGATAGATAGATATATAGAGATAGAAAGATATAGAGATAGAGCAATAGATAGATATACAGAGAGATAGATATAGAGATAGATAGATATATAGATAGATATAGAGAGATATAGAGATAGAGCGATAGATAGCGAGAGATATAGATATAGAGATAGATAGATACAGAGAAAAGATATAGAGATAGATAATGGATAGATAAATAGATATGTATAGAGATAGATAGATATAGATATTAGATAGAGATATATATATATAGATAAAGATAGATAGATATAGATGGTAGCTAGATAGATAATAAATATAGAGATAATAGATATAGAGATAGATAGAGTAAGATAGATAGATATAGAGATAGATAGATAGACATAATAGAAAGATATAGAGATAGATAGATAGATGTAGAGATAGAAAGATAGATATAAAGATAGAGCGATAGATAGATAGAGATAGATAGATATAGATAATAGATAGAGATAGAAAGATAGATAGATATAAGAGAGATAGAGAGAGATATATATAGTGAGAGAGAGATAGATAGATAGATAGAGACAGATAGAGAGAGTGAGAGAGATATAAAAAAAAAAAGCAAAACACAATACTCACCTCTCCTCCTCGCTCCCACGCTGATCCCGGCTTCAGTGTCAGGAGCTGCCCCCTCTGCCAGACACACAGCGGGTGCGCGATGTAGTGACGTCATCGCGCACTGGCTGTGAGTCAGGAGCAGAGGGGACTGAGGGCGGCGCCGGCCCTGATGCAGAGCGGCTTACTGGGCTGGGGGCGGGGCCTCTGGGGGTGGAGACCTGAAATGATATTCACTGCTTCGCAGTGAATATTCATTTCTCTTTAGCAGCGGGGACAGGGGCTCCTGCCTCCTGACACCCGCTGCTACTCCGCTGGCAGGGGCCCCCATAGCAGCTGCATGGTGTGTGACACACCACTGGCTGGGGGCCCCTGGAGCAGCGGGGGCCCTAGGCAACTGCTGGCCCTGTATGCCAGCAGGTGCCAGGGCCCACCAGATGCCAGGGCCCACCGGAGAATCCTCCGGTTCTCCGGTGGGCCAGTCCGACGCTGCCTGTGGGACTTGCTCCCGGTCTAAATCTTGTTCTCGCTCTAGTGGGTTGTTGATGCCTTTGCCGGTCCCCAGAAGGCCATGGACCCATATTTCAATGGATTTCATCTTTGATATGCCGGTCTCTCAAAGAATGACTGTTATTTGGGTGATTTGTGATAGGTTCTCTAAGATGGTTCATCTTGTACCACTGCCTAAATTGCCGTCTTCCTCTGAGTTGGTGCCCCTGTTTTTGCAACAGGTGGTTTGCTTGCACGGGATTCCTGAGAACATTGTATCTGACAGAGGAGTTCAGTTTGTGTCTAGATTTTGGAGGACTTTCTGTTCCAAGCTGGGAATTCAGTTGTCCTTCTCCTCTGCTTTTCACCCTCAGACCAATGGGCAGACAGAGAGAACAAACCAGACCTTGGAGTCGTATTTGAGATGTTTTATTTCCGCTGATCAGGATGATTGGGTTTCATTTTTGCCCTTGGCCGAATTTGCTTTAAATAATAGAGCTAGTTCTGCCACTTTGATGTCACCTTTTTTTGTAACTTTGGGTTTCATCCTCGATTTTCTTCAGGGCAGGTGGAGCCTTCTGCCTGCCCAGGTGTTGACACTGTGGTGGAGAGAATGCACCAGATCTGGGACCAAGTGGTGGATAAGTTATCTCTCTCCCAGGAAAAGGCCCAGCGGTTTTCCAATCGACATAGGACCATTGGTCCCCAGTTTAAGATTGGTGATATGGTGTGGTTATCATCAAAAAATATTGCTATGAAGGTGGCTTCTAATAAGTTTAAGCCTAGATTTATTGGACCTTACAAGATTTTGGAGATTATTAATCCGGTCTCTTTTCTTTTGGCTCTTCCTGTCACATTTAAAATCCATAATGTGTTCCATAAGTCCTTGTTGAAGAGGTTTGTTGAACCAGTTGTTCCTGGGGTGGCACCTCCGGACCGTGTATTGGTTGAAGGTAACATGGAATATGAGGTAGAGAAAATACTGGACTCCCGTCTGGCTAGACGGAGACTCCAATATTTGGTTAAGTGGAAGGGTTATGGTCAGGAGGATAATTCCTGGGTCTCTGCCTCTGATATTCAAGCCAAAAGATTGGTGCGTGCCTTTCATCGGGCTCACCCTGATCGCCCTGGTGGCGTGGTGGAGGGTTCAGTGACCCCTCCTCAAGGGGGAGGTACTGTTGTGAGATCATTTTCCCCTTCGTCACTGAGGTCTGGTGAACTCCCTATTCTGGTAAAGGAAGGTAATGAGCCTCATTATCAAGCACCTGAGCCTAATGATGATGACTGGCTGAGAGGAGTCACTGACTGGATATAAGGCTGCTGACACCCTTCTGCCCTGCGGGTGATTTCTCTGTGGACTTCTAGGACAACAGTCTGATTCCTGCTCCTCTAAAGCTAAGTTTTCTGCTTTGCCTTTTTGCATTTGTGTTTTGTTTTTGTTTGCCTTGCTTTTCTGGATTCTGCCATTCCCTGCTGGGGTGAACTGAATCTCCTTTTGCCGGTTGCTCTGTCTTCAGAATATTCCTGAGTACTGACATAGTCTTTTTGAAGCCTAGCGTCTTCAGGGCCTTTTTCACTGTCAGTCTGTTGGCTCTTATTTTCATAGGGTTTTTCACGGATTGCAGACAGCAGCCTTCCTGTCCTTTCCTATCTAGTTAGCTTGGACCCCGTCTTTGCTCAGTCTATCTTTCTGTCTGTGTTGTGTTCTTTCTTCTTGCTTCACCGTCATTATATGTGGGGGGCTGCCTTTTGCTTTCGGGTCTGCTCTGGGACAGTTTAGATTTCCCTTTCTGTCTTTAGGCTATCTAGTCCTCCGGCTGTGATCGAGGGGTCTAGGGCATCGTAGGAACCCCCCACGGCTACTGCTAGTTGTGTTGATAGGCTAAGGGGTCTGCAATCTGATAGCTGCCAACCTCTCTGGTTTTCTGGACTTAGCTTGCATTTCTGTTTTTGCCTCCTACGGTGACTCAATCATAACAGAGGTTCTTTATCCAACATCCGCACAATCTTGCGCTGAAATCTCTTGTCAATTTTTCTTTTCTGTCCACATCTAGGGAGGTTAGCCACAGTGCCATGGGCTTTAAACTTCTTGATGACACTGCGCACGGTAGACACAGGAACATTCAGGTCTTTGGAGATGGACTTGTAGCCTTGAGATTGCTCGTGCTTCCTCACAATTTGGTTTCTCAAGTCCTCAGACAGTTCTTTGGTCTTCTTTCTTTTCTCCATGCTCAATGTGGTACACACAAGGACACAGGACAGAGGTTGTGTCAACTTTAATCCATGTTAACTGGCTGCAAGTGTGATTTAGTTATTGCCAACACCTGTTAGGTGCCACAGGTAAGTTACAGGTGATGTTAATTACACAAATTAGAGAAGCATCACATGATTTTTCGAACAGTGCCAATACTTTTGTCCACCCTCTTTTTTATGTTTGGTGTGGAATTATATCCAATTTGGCTTTAGGACAATTCTTTTTGTGTTTTTTCATTTAAGACAAATTAAATGAAGTTAATAATACCAAAGAATTTGTGTTTGCAGTCATTTTCAGGAAGAAACTGAGTATTATCTGACAGAATGGCAGGGGTGTCAATACTTTTGGCCACAACTGTAGATAGATAGATAGATAGATAGATAGATAGATAGATAGATATGGGATAGATAGATAGATATGGGATAGATAAATAGATAGATAGATATGGGATAGATAGATAGATAGATAGATAGATATTATATAGATAGATAAAATGTATATTATAGAGTGTGTGTTTATTCTTAGTTGCAAACTATGAAATATACATAGAAAACAAATAGAAATATAAGCCCCCATTTCTTATGGTGAAAAAATGATCTTCCAGCATAGAAGATACCTCGAAGTAGCGACACAATTTTCTTTTGTCACCAATTCCATGCTAATCCAATGACCTTTTAGGTATAAGAAGTGAGGAATATATTATCCCAAACAGGTCCCTTGCTCTACAATAAGCCCGTCTGTTCCAGAATCGGGGTGAGATTTCTTGTCGCAGTCAGGCCAGATCACGTCTGCAGCCTCTGACGAAGGAGAGCAGCTATTTGCCTCTAGTTCTTCCACTCACGCTGAGCTTTACCATTCTGTATGTGCCGCCATGCACTGTGGAATTTATATCCAACTGATCAAACTGATAACAGCAAACTAGATGAGCTTTTATGACTACGTAGAAAGATTAGGGACAAAATAAAATTTCATTGAACAGTTGTGGATCTGTCAGTTGAATATTTGTTATTACCCACATTTTAGACTTTTGGAATTAAATATATATTACAATTTTACAAATGTTTTTATAGTAAGAGAAAAAAATGAAAATTTCTCCTAAACTACTGCTTGGTATTCCTTGTATGTAAGGGACAGGTGATGGGTGGTAACCATTGCGGCCATTTTGAAGTTGGCCATTTTGGATCCAACTTTTTTTCCAATGGGAAGAGGGTCATGTGACACATCAAACTTATTGAGAATTTCAAAAGAAAAACAATGGTGTGCTTGGTTTTAATGTAACTTTATTCTTTCATGAGTTCTTTACAAGTTTATGACCAGTTATAAAATGTGTTCAAAGTGCTGCCCATTGTGTTGGATTGTCAATGCAACCCTCTTCTCCCACTCTTGGCACACTGATAGCAACACTGCCGAAGAAATGCTAGCACAGGCATTTCTAGTGCTGCACATCCTCATCAAAATGCCAGGTTTTAGACGTTCAAAACAAACATAACAAAAAGACTAATTTCAGAACTTTAGGGCTCGCTCACTTGACCGTAGATTCTCACATCCATCTCTGATCAGTGTTTTATCCGAATGTCAGCATAGAGCGATCCAATTATCTCCTATGAATTTCTCCATGTGATCTATTCTGTGAATCCACAGAAATTGGACTGCACTTGGATGTCAACCAAGTGCAGTCCAATGTTTCCCATGCACCCGTAGACTTGAATGGTTGGATGGCTTTCAATTTAGAAGTGAATTTGCAGCCTGCTGTGATTTTTTTCACCGACAGATTTTGTGATGTTGAGCATCAGCACCGCTCCATGGAATAACATTGGCCAATAAAACATCAAACAGCACTCATCCAATGCATAAGTCATAACAGCAAGAGAATGGCCCAACAAGACTTGGCAATCTTAGCCCACTTTTTCTTGCAGAAGAGATCCAAATCTGTCAGATTGCCTGGGTATATCCTATCCTGTACAGCCTTCTTCAGGTCACTCACGTAATTTAATTTGGATTCAGGTCGAGCCATTCCAAAACTTTGATCTTCTTCAGGCAAAGCCACTGTTCTGTTGATTTTGAGATATTCTTAACCCCTTCACCACCAAGTCTGATTTCTCCTTTCTGACCAATCTCGATTTTACAATTCTCTCCACTGTTACTCCATATGGAATAACGCTGCAATGAATCCCAGTGAATCTGAGAATGTTATTAATTACACATGATACTTTATGTTAGTTGCAAATTTTGGTAGATATTTTTTTGCATATACTTGTGAAATTATCAGAATTTTGGCTAATTGTGAAATTTTCAGACTTTCAATTTTTGCATCCTTAAACCAGTCAAGCTATAAAAAATAATTACAGTACTTATTTGGACAATAAGATGCAATGGACCAGCACTCTCTTTAGAGAAGGAACGTAGAAAACGTAGAACGTAGAATGTAGAAAAAAAAATTATAAAATGTGGTCATACTGTACTTGTATGGGGGGTTGCTGCTGACACTGTTACAGTGGTGGTATTGTCCCCTAATTCTGTACTAATATCCCGCATCCTGATAGATATGTCACCATCCAGGTATATATGGCCCCCTATCCAGGAATATATGACCCCATACAGGTATATATGTATCCCCTTTCCTGGTATACATGACAATCCAATTCTGTATACAAGGACCCAGCCCCATCCTGATATAAATGGCCCCTATCCCCATCTGTCCTGCGTGTAGGACTTCAATAAAACGGTGCCAAATGTGGCACATGCGCAGATCGAGGTTTTGGCTAGGTGAAATATTTACTGAGCTAAAATCTCTACTTGCGCATGTGTTGCCTGTGGTGCCATAGGATGTCGACTCGCACTGCCCACGCAGAATTTTTCAAAAGGAGACAGGACACTGAATAATCAGTGATCTGTACAAGAAGCAGATAAGGCTGGTGGGGGGTGGAGAAACAGAAGAAGATCCTGCCCCGCATCCTGCCCTGAAGCATACAGAAGATGTAATTTTCTGAAAACTTTGCAAGCTGAGAATTCATCAGCCACTGCTCGGATCACTTCACATCAGGTATCAGATTAATCAGCATCACAGCGCTATTATGGCCATGCCTTTTACTTATAAGGCTAAATCCTCCGGACAGGTTCTCTTTAAACTGTAGGTTTTATTGAATGCTTTAAGTATTATTATTAACACAGTGGTACATTTCTTCGAAAATTCAAAAGAAACAATTTACTAATAAGTCACTGTACAGCCTAAAACATTAATGTATGCAAAGAGTGGTAATTGACCAAGCAACAGGAACCACTAATTATAGAATACCCTATTAAAGAGGTTTTCAGGTTTCGGAAAACCCTTTTCCCCTGGTTACAGTTTGTATATAAAAAAGTTTTGGCTATAGCGCTTTCAAATTTACATCAGCATTGCAGACAACAACGGGCAACGGGAGCAGCGACAGAGACTCAGCACTGAAACCAGAGAGAGTGATTAAAGTGATTTTTTAAAGCAATCTGCAGCTGGGGAACACGGGTTTTCTGAAACCGAAAAAATCCTTTAACTAATGCCATGATAATCAGAATCCACAAAAGAAAAAAGGTAGCACTCATCGAGTTGAGGAAATTTCACACATTTATTGACATATAAATCACGTCGGGCCGGGGGAGTGACATAAGGAGTGCAGAAAGGCTGACAACGGCCGTTTCGCGCTACCCGTCGAAGCGCTCGTGTAGCGCGGAATGGCCGTTGTCAGCCTTTCTGCACTCCTTGTGTCATTTCCCCGGCCCGACATGTGATTTATATGTCAATAAATGTGTGAAGTTTCCTCAACTCAATGAGTGCTACCTTTTTTCTTTTGTGGATTCTGAGGATCGTCTAGTTCCAGGTCAAGCACCCGAGTCTACCAGTTGTCAGCTTCCCGCACACCGTGCACCATTCATGAGTACACAGTAACAACGGTGCCATCCACGTTTTTTATTGATTTATTTAATGACATGATAATGTCATTTGTTTTTAAAGTTATCCTTGTGGAAATCGGCCGTTTCAGTGGAAGCCAAAATATGAACTCCTATCACTGTGATGCTCTGCTCTGTCTTGGTCATCTGGGCAGGGCTACAGCAGTGAACAGTGGCTGTAATCAGTGTCTTTTCTAATTTGTCTACCGTTTTTGATTGACATCCTTTTCATCACATATACAATTCCAAACATTTGAATACTCTTAATGCTTTATGAAGCCACCATATCGGAAGAATGTCTATGAGTTTGATGGAAGCTCATGCTTCTACCATGTCATTTATATGGAACTAAGATACTTATGGATCACTCTAAAAGCTGATTGCTACAGAATGCTGTGATTTTATTAGAATACTAATGTATGCTGCTGGAGAAAATAGCGCAATAGTGTCTTATCCGAGAAACAAATGATTGAAATTATAGCATTGTACTCAAGAGATTGAGCCACAAAACAGGCTTGTAGAGATATCCACTGCAGCAGATCCAACGGTCAACTCTTGACCAACCGAAGATAAAAAAATGGGTAGATTGTGGATTTATTCTGCGCTGCTGAATGATTCAAGGTCTAAAACATGTAGCCATTCAATTGTGTATTTATTCATTGCGTTTCAAAGTACACGACTTCTTCATCAGGAGCACCACCACAATATACTTCCTTATTGCAGATTCAGTCTTCCCAGCCTGGTGCAGGACTACAATTTTGTTTCTGGTGTCATTTGACAGCTCTTTGGTCTTCACCATAGTGGAGTTTGGAGTGTGATTGTTTGAGGTTGTGGGCAGGTGTCTTTTATACTGTTCAAACAGGTGGCATTAATACAGGTAATGAATAGAGGACAGAGGAGCCTCTTAAAGAAGAAGTTACAGGTCTGTGAGAGCCAGAAATCTTGCATGTTTTTAGGTGACCAAATACTTATTTTCCACCATAAGTTGCAAAATAAATCTTGCCAAATCTCACAAGGTGATTTTCTGAATTTGTTTTCTCATTTTGACTCTCATAGTTGTGGTCTACCTATGATGTCATTTACAGGTGTCGCTCATCTTTATAAGTGGGAGAACTTGTACATTTGGTGGCTGACTAAATACTTTTTTTCCCCCACTGTAATTGCTGGGAAAAGTTCATTAAAGGAGCAGTTTAGTCAAAAGAATGCATCTATAAATGTTCTAAAAAATAACGTCTCAAGGCATAAACCAATATACTTCAATTATATAAGGTTTCCTGATCTGGATATATTGGTTCAAGGTCCTTGCTGATCCACTTCTAGTTGTGCACCACACAGTAGAGTTTACTGTATGGCCACACCATCAGTGCTGTCCATACTTGGGGCTCTTTGACTCACCTATTTCACTACCTAAACTAATTTTTTTATATCACAGTCCACGTATAAAGGATGGAGCAAACATTAATATTAAAATGAGTAGTTAGCCAGCCCCACTTGATGCAAATCTCAGATCCTGTACCTGCCCCAATGTTAAGAGCCAAAACAATAGTTATTAGTGGATAAATTAAGGATATTTGTAAGATATGTAGTTTACTGTTTATAACATTTATAGCAATAATTTGAAATGGACTTTTACTCTATTACTAAAATTATTCATCCCGGATTATGGGTCATCCACCACTACAGGGTCTTATGGAGGTATTTGTCTTAGTCCTTATTTCTTCATGTCAAAATCTGCTTGTATCATTTATATATGATTTGAAAATGTTTGTTGAGGAACACTTTGCAAGAACCTTAAGCGATTACTGAGTATTCCTACCACATATGATGCATTAAAGAAGTTGTCTATGTGAGTAAAGCCATTTTTATATACATTAATGCTGATGCATTCTTTATTAGTTAAAGTGTTGAATGGCTGCAAATTTCTCTTGAGAACCTCAAACATCCATGCCTTCCTTGGACAGGCAATTAATTTTAATGGATACCATGTCATGCTTTATTTCTCCTGTGGTGACACTGAAGAAAAAAATAAAATTTGCTACCAGATTCCCCTTCAAATTACATTTAATTGCTGGGTGTCCCAGCAGGGGGGCATCCCGTAATCAGCTTTTTTAAAATAGATATGATAGTGAAATTGGAGAAATTTTCTAAATAAGCATATATACGGGATGAGATAAAATGTCCTTTGTTGATAAATGGTGGTCCTGATGCTAAATTTGGCAAGATTTTCTAAGCCAGAAGTTAATTTTTGGGTTTTACTTTCCCAAATTTTTATCTTCCGTAAGCTATAGTCGAAAACATTTTTTAATATTTTAACTGTTTTTACAGCTGCAATCTCCATAAAAATGACCGTGAATAGTAAGGTGGAGTTAGGCTACTTTCACACTTGCTTTTTTTTGCAGCGCGTTTTTTCCCGCATAAAAACACATGGAAAAAAAGCATACAAATGCTGCATTTTTTTCAAGCATTTTTATGCGCATGCATAAAAAAACGCAGCGTTTTTATGCGTTTGTATGTGTTTTTAGTGCGTTTTTACCGCGTTTGCGGTTTTTCCAACATTAGTTGGCCTCACCAAAAAAATCAAGATAGGGTTAGGATTAACACTAACCCAAAACCATGACTTTACTAACCCTAACCCTAACCCTTAACCAAACCATACTAACCCTAACCCTAACCCTAGCCCTTAACCAAACCTTACTAACCCTAACCCTAACCCTTAACCAAACCCTACTAACCCTAACCCTAACCCTTAACCAAACCCTACTAACCCTAACCCAAACCCTAACCCTAAACCCTAACTAACCCTAAACCCTAACCCTTAACCAAATCATACTAACCCTAACCCAAACCCTAACCCTAAACCCCCTTAACTAACCCTAACTCTAACCCAAACCCCTAATTTCCATTGTCTAACCAATGGTCAACAAAAAAATGCATGCGCAAAAGAACACATACATGAGCATGCCAATGCGCACGTATGCGCACCCATAGACTTACAATGGGTGTCTTGCTGTAAAAAAACACATTGCACGCGCGCATGCGTTTTTTTGAGGCAAGTCGGACGCCCAAAAAATGCAACAGGATGCATTTTGTGCACCCGAGCGCACACCACAAAATAAACGCATGCGCGTAAAAATGCATACAAACGCATGCGGTTTTTTCCCCTATATTTTGCATGGGATGCGCTAAAATACAGCGTAAAAAAACGCAGGTGTGAAACCAGCCTAAGACAATAAGTTTGGACATCGGCAAATGATATGGAAACATTGGTACAAATGAGCTGTTGTATAAAATCTAAAACTAGCACTGAAGTGCAATTTATTGCTGTAGTCAGTTTTTAGCCTTTGAATCCTGGCCAGAGCCTTGACTGATGCTTAAAAGCAAAGAATGGATACTTTGATAGATAGACTCCTCGGTGCTTAGCACTCTTTCGTTTGATGTAGTGTGAAAGTGGCTTCCAACAATTTAATGACAACAAAACTGAGCTCTGATCTTTGGAAAGTTGACTCATAGAAGCAAACTGTGCCATGTATTTTAATGAAGAGTTCCTTACAGTTGAAATGTGGAGATGTAGCGATAAAGAATTGCATTTCCGAACTTAAAAACTTAACATTTGCTTTTTCTTTCAATGCAGAATCCTCTTCACCTGCAGCTCAGCATTGAAAATTCCCTCACGTCAAATGCCGATGTCACACTCTCCATCCTTACAATGAACAACTGGTACAACTATAGCATACTCCTATGCCAAGAAGACTGGAATATTACCGATTTTCTCACTCTGGCGCAGAATAATTCTAGGTTCCATCTTGGATTAATTTTAAATATTACTGTAAATCTCACACTGACAAATGACATTATAAGCTATCTGCAATATAACCTGGACAGTATCAAGGACACCACATCCACCATTGTTATGTTTGGTTGCGATATGGAAGACACGAGACGAATTTTTGAAACAACGACGCAATATGGAATGATATTACCAGAATTTTATTGGATTTTTGGAGACTCGCAGAATGTTGATGAACTTAGGACTGAAGGATTACCATTAGGACTGATTGCTCATGGAACAACTGCAGCGTCCTACTTTGAACACTACGTGCAGGATGCAATGGAATTAATAGCCAGAGCCGTTGCCACTGCGACAATGGATCAACCAGAGTTGGCGCTTATTCCCAGCACAATGAACTGCATGAATAGAGACAGTCTGAATCTTACTTCTGGGCAATACTTATCCAGGTATGGCTTAATAGTGTGTTACATTGTTGTCCCACATTACTGTAAAATGTGGGATATCAGGATTGATCAGGTTTAAAATATTGAGTAGAACTGAAAGACACCACTCCAATCAAAGTTTTTATCCTCTTAATATATTGCAATCATCATATTATATAGCTCTGTGTATTAAAATTGTTCATTTTCCCTTTCTACACAGTTAATTCTTTTTTCTCTGCTCTTTTCACTGCATGAGTCATCTCCCTCTTCACCTCTGGACCTAGCTGCTCTACACCTCCCCCCTGCCAGGGACTTTGCAGTGATGTAGAATTGTAGTTCTAATGATGACTCATGCATGGAAAAGAGACTCCATGTTTCTTCAAAGAGGTTATAAGGATCAGACAGTTTTTATTCACATGATGTCATAGAGTCAGTAGAAAAGAGAAGAATTAGCTGGGTACAAGGGCAAAAGAGCAATTTTACTGTAAGTGCATAGTGCTACATGATATGATGATTGCAATCTATTAAGAGGATAAACATTTTGAATGGGAAAAAAAATTAGAAAAAAGGAGGATGGGTACAACAACAAAAATCATGATGTGTATACAATGGTGCTGCTCACCGTGTGTCAAAACAACAATGTATGATTTAGAAGAAAAAGAAGAACATTAATTGGAGTTTGTGCATTAGCAATGGCAAAAAAGTATTGAAATGTAGAGCTATATTAATACATTAAAAGCATTATAAAATAAGCCACACCAAAAACATGTCCCAAAAATATAATGCTGTGGTTTTCTTGTTATGTTTTTAATGTATTTGTATTGCTCGGATGAGAGAAAATACGACCGTGTGACCCTAGCCTTAGATTTAGTTAAGGAAAAGCAAACCATCTTCTATTTGATTTTAAACATTTAAGGCTAGTTTCACACTAGCGTATGGCAGAGCTGCGGAGGGATGTGGACTTCCTCCATGAAGCTCTGCCCACTGCCGCGCCTCCTCCATTCAGCTCCGCCTACATCAGCATGCGGCCTGCATACCCTATGCGGAGGCATCCGCATACTTCGGCATGGCCTGCTTACCCAATGCTAAAGGTAGGGTACGCAGGCCGCATGCCGACGTAGGCAGAGCTGTACGGAGGAGGTGCGGCAGTGGGTGGAGCTTCACGGAGGAAGTCCACATCCCTCCGCAGCTCTGCTATATGCTAGTGTGAAACTAGCCTAACAAATTGAAAGTGTCTGCATTGGTACAATACTTATTTGTGAATAATACATTTGTACATTTTACTGTTCGTATAGCCTTTTGAGCTTACATTTTATCTTCTTAAAGGGGTTGTCCGGTCCAAATCAATAAGTCTGCAATCACTCCGTGTGTCTGCAGACTTATGAAACCCCAGGGCACAATGAGTTGTCATAATAGCCAGAAGTCTGCTGAAGATTGCGATTTTTGGCACATTTATAGCAGAGGCTATCGGATGATTGCATCTTCAATTCTCCTATTAATTACAGTAAAAAGTAAAAAAAAAGGTAAAAAAAAATACAAAAATACTAAAGTTCAAATCACCTCCATTTTACCCCACTAAAAATAAAACAATGAAAAATTTTAAAAAATGCATCGCCGAATTCAGAAATGTCCAAGCTATCAAATTATAAAATAAATTGATCTGATCAGTAATTGGCATAACTAATCGCTACAAGACTTCAACAAAAAAGGAATTAAAAGGTGATAAAAACATTGCATCAATGACAAAATTGTATAAGTAAAAACGTCAGCTCGAGGGGCCGAAAAGTAGCCGACACCCACCCCCAGATCCTGAAAAATGAGAATGTTAGGCTAGTTTCACATTTGCGCTTTATAGCACGGCCGCCGCTAAGCCCCACCCCCTGCCGGCTCCTTGCCCGCCCCATCCGGTCATCGCCGCCTACTAGCGCACATGGGCGCTTGCGATCTGGGCACCCTATCTGTAGCATAGGGTGTGCAGATCGTGCGCTGGACGTGCGCTAGCAGGATTTTGTCGTGCGCTGCGCACTTTTGAAGGTGCGCCCACGTGCGCTAGTAGGCGGCGATGACCGGAAGGAGCGGGCAGGGAGCCGGCAGGGGGAGGGGCTTAGCGGCGGCCATGCGTAGGCCGTCGCTGCGCTATAAAGCGCAAATGTGAAACTAGCCTTAGTGGTTTCGGAAAAAATGGTGACAACAGATGCAATATTTTTTTCAACATCTGAATAAAAAAGCAAACATCTATACGTTTGGTATCGGCGTTCTCATACTGACTTGGGGAATCATATTGCCAGGTCAGTTTTACCATACATTGAAAATAAATGAATAAACTAAAAAAACCATTGTGGAATTGCGCTTATTTTTGCAATTTCCCCACACTTGATCTTTTTTTTGACCATCTTCCAGCACACTATGTAGGAGAATGAATAATGCCATTTAAAAGTACAAGTCGTCCCACAAACATCAAGCCCTCATATGGCTATATGGCTGGGAACAAAAAGTCATGGCTCTTGGAAGAAGGGGAGGAAAAAATGAAAACGAGAAACATAAAATCGCCTGGGGGTGAAAAGCTATATTGCATATTCATAGGATGTCTTCAGAAGCTATGAGCTCCTTATCTGGAACATGCATTGTCATTTGATACATGTAAAGTGTCTCCTTGCCCATGAGTGCTGGGAGATAAAGGCAATTACTTGTGCCAGACATGACAAGAGCATTTGACATTTATACTTAGAAAGTGTCTGACAGCTTTATTAATATACAATATGCAATAACTCCCCTGCCAATGCTGCCTTTAAAATGTTCAAGCCCCTTATGGGCTATTCATTTAATACAGCTTGTTATCACTTTCTATCAGTATTATTATCAAGTGAGATCTAGAAAATGATCACATTCCATTTATACTAAACCCCAAATAACTGAATGTGTAACTCCTTTCTACTAATTAAGGGAATGTTACCAGGTTTCTGCTATCTGAGAGCAGCATGAAGTAGGGACTGAGACCCTGATTCCAGTGATGCCTCACTTACTGGACTGCATGCTGTGATTTGGATAAAATCACTGTTTTCTCTGATGCAGATGTAGACGTTCTCTGAACAGTGATCTGTCTATAAGGGCAGAGACAGACGGCCGTATAACTCGTGTGAGGATCGTATCGCATTGCATGGACTAGACCGGCACCGCTCCCGACCAGAACATGACAGCGCTATGTATTTCTATGCAGGTCAGCCAGTACGAGGTTTATGGTGCGATCCTCGTGTTAGACTGCCGTATTTCTATCTCTGCCCTAAGCCCAATGTCACTGACTTGAATCTTTCTGTAGACACTGTGAATAGGCAGAAAGCTGCTTAATAGGGGGTTACACAAATTAGGAGGTCTACTTGGCATGAGACAACTAGCTCTCTAGTGATAATCTCTTGCTGATAAAACTCTGATTTTAGTGAAACTGCAGTAAGTAGCCTCGTAAGTGATATATCAGTGGATTCAGGGTCAAATCCTGCTGATAATTACCTTTAACTCAGTATTTAGTAGAGGCAACCTTGGCAAATATTAGAGCTTTATTCTCTTAGAATCTTCAAGGTTCTTTTTTTCCAAGGTTACTGGATTTCACACATTTTAAGAAACTATAGCAAAGAAGCAATCATTTTTTTCTTGGTAGTCTAACTTACTAATATTCTACTACTTTTCATTCACTTTTAAAGTATGAAATGCTGTAATCAGATTTGCAGTATATTACGTGCTTTTTTATTTTTTAAAGTCTTCGTATAATAGTGCAACTACTGACATCAATTTTTGCAGATTTATAAATAAAATCAAAGAATCAAAGGCGAAATACTCAATTTGTCATACAATGTGAAAGTCCTAGAATACGAACTGTTATGGGGCATATATTGCGATATTGGGCCAGCTGTCTTACTTGTGTTGTTGTTCTGCTGGCAAGTGGCGTTTTCTCCATTTTATTAAACCTGACATGTGATTTATAGAATTTAATACTTTAACATAATTTATTTGAAAAAGTACACGCATAGAAAAAATTGGCACTGCATTTCTGCTCTACTCCTATCTAAAGAAGGATATAGTTTAATGTGATGATGCTCATCGCCATACAGCAATAAAGCACAGTCCTGCAAGAAACACCCAGCAAGATGTAGAAATAGGTATGGTTGCCATTGAAAATGAACTCCAAACTATATTCCATAGATAAATTCAAAGACGGAGATTTGCAGAAAACCACTGCAGAAAAGCCATTTTGCATGTTACAGGTGCTTCCTCTAGATGTATTTTAATTCCGTAAGTACACTGCGAGAGTGTAGGGTGCTAGAGACACCATTACTATGTCTCACACAAAGACATATCATCTGAGAGCTTGACTCGACTGCAGAGGCACGCATGGAGATTCCTGAAGAAGGTTTATGTTTAACCTCTTCGCGACCGCCCACAGTAGATAAACGTTGGCGCTTGCTGGGCTTTGTGCAGCGCCGACGTTTATCTACTGTCGGCGGTTTTGTGCCCCCCGGGACCCCCTCATACCTTATAATGCGGGGATCCCGGTGCACAATGCATGCTGGGACCCCCGACGTCATCGAGACCTGATTGGTTCAGGTCCTGATGACGTCGCGTCACAGCAGCCAATGAGAGAGCTCGCTGGGAAAGCTGCTTGTTTCCCGGCGATCTCCCTCATTATAACGCGACTTCTCCTCTGAGCTCATGCTGACAGATGAGCAGAGGTGAAGCAGCGTTACAGTGTGACTAGATCGCTGCCTGGCACAGCTGATCGCTGCCTGTCACAGCTGTGTCAGGCAGCGATCTTGTCACACAGTAACGCTGCTTCACCTCTGCTCATCTGTCAGTGTGAGATCAGAGGAGAAGTGGCGTTACTAAGTGCCGGGCAGCGATCTTGTCACATAGTAACGCTGCTTCTCCTCTGATCATCTGCCAGTGTGAGATCAGAGGAGAAGTGGCGTTACTATGAGTCAAAAATACAAAAAATAAAAAACACAAAAATAAAAAAAAAAGTAAAGAAAAAAAAAGCAGGTAGGCAGGCTAGGGCTAGGTCTAGGGTTAGGGCTTGGGTTAGGGTTAGGGCTAGGGTTAGGGCTAGGGTTAGGGCTAGGGTTAGGGCTAGGGTTAGGGCTAGGGTTAGGGTTAGGGCTAGGGTTAGGGTTAGGGTTAGGGCTAGGGTTAGGGCTAGGGTTAGGGCTAGAGTTAGGGGTGTGTTTGGGTTAGGGTTGGAATTCGAATTGGGGGTTTCCACTGTTTAGGTACATCAGGGGCTCTGTAAATGCAATATGACGCCCGCAGACCATTCCATCAAAGTCTGCATTCCAGAACGTCACTACTTCCCTTCCGAGCCCCACCGTGTGCCCAAACAGTGGTCCCCCCCCACATGTGGGGTACCAGCGTACTCAGGACAAATTGGACAACAACTCTTAGGGTCCAATTTCTCCTGTTACCCTTGTGAAAATAAAAATTGGGAGCTAAAAGATCATTTTTGTGGAAAAAAAATGATTTTTTTATTTTCACGGCTCTACATTATAAACTTTAGTGAAACACTTGGGGGTTCAAAGTGCTCACCACACATCTAGATAAGTTCCTTGGGGGGGTCTAGTTTCCAAAAAGGGGTCACTTGTGGAGGATTTCCACTGTTTAGGCACATCAGGGGCTCTGCAAACGCGACATGACACCCGCAGACCATTCCATCAAAGTCTGCATTCCAAAACGTCACTACTTCCATTCCGAGCCCCCTCGTGTGCCCAAACAGTAGTTTTCTTCCACATATGGGGTACCAGTGTACTCAGGACAAATTGGACAACAACTTTTGGGGTCCAATTTCTCCTGTTACCCTTGTGAAAATAAAAAATTGGGGGCTAAAAGATCATGTTTGTGGAACAAAAATGATTTTTTATTTTCATGGCTCTACGTTATAAACTTCTGTGAAGCACTTGGGGGTTCAAAGTGCTCAAGACACATCTAGATAAGTTCTTTAAGGGGTCTAGTTTCCAAAATGGGGTCACTTGTGGGGGTTTCCACTGTTTAGGCACATTAGGGGCTCTCCAAATGCGACATGGCGTCCTATCTCAATTCCAGCCAATTCTGCATTGAAAAAGTCAAAACGGCACTCCTTCCTTTCTGAGCTCTGCCGTGTGCTCAAACAGTGGTTTAGCCCCACATACGGGGTATCGGCGTATTTGGGAGAAATTGCACAAAAAATTTTGTGGTTCATTTTCTGTTTTTACACTTGTGAAAATAAAAAAAATGGTTCTGAAGTAAAATGTTTGTGAAAAAAAGTTAAATGTTTATTTTTTCCTTCCACATTCCATTCATTCATGTGAAGCACCTGAAGGGTTAATAAACTTCTTGAATGTGGTTTTGAGTACATTGAGAGGTGCAGTTTTTAGAATGGTGTCACTTTTGGGTATTTTCTGTCATATTGACCCCCCAAACTCACATCAAATGTGAGGTGGTCCCTAAAAAAAATGGTGTTGTAAATTTTGTTGCAAAAATGAGAAATCGCTGGTCAACTTTTAACCCTTATAACTTCCTAAAAAAAAAAATTATGTTTCCAAAATTGTGCAGATGTAAAGTAGACATGTGGGAAATGTTATTTATTAACTATTTTGTGCGATATCACTCTCTGATTTAAGGGCATAAAAATTAAAATTTGAAAATTGCAAAATTTTCAAAATTTTTGCCAAATTTCGATTTTTTTAACATATAAGCGCAGTTCATATCTAAGAAATTTTACCACTATCCTGAAGTACAATATGTCATGAGAAAACAATGTCAGAATCAGCAGGATCCGTTGAAGCGTTCTAGAGTTATGGCCTCATAAAGTGACACTGGTCAGAATTGAAAAAATTGGCCTGGTCACGAAGGCAAAAACAGGCTCAGGCGCGAAAGGGTTAAGCTGATTTCTATAATTATGTATAATTACAGTAGCAGTACCGGCTGTAACAGATGTAGTAGGTAAAAAAGACTGTTCTGAACAGCGATGCAAAGACATGAGCTTCTTAAGATGGCTGACATACAGAGAATGAGGAAGAAAAAGGGAGGGATTACTGACGTCAGAAATATAGCGGCAGACAGGGAGAGAGGGAGGACAAACTTTATTGTATAGCAAACTAACAGCAACAGAACAATGCAATATTGTATCATTCCCAAGTTGTGGGACATGACAAGGTGCACCTGTCTATGTATTCCTCTATTAAATAAAGTTTGCATTTTGTTTCTGGTGAGTGCCATACCTACAGTGAAAGAAATAATTATTTGATCCCTTGCTGATTTTGTAAGTTTACCCACTGACACAGCCATGAACAGTCTATCATTTTAATGGTAGGTTAATTTTAACATTGAGAAACAGAATATCAAAAATAAAATCTAAAAAAAATCACATTGTACAAACTATATAAATTTATTTGCATTTTGCAGTGAAGAATAAGTATTTGATCCCTCTGGCAAACAAGACTTAATATTTGAAGACAAAACCCTTGTTGTTGAGACTGTCGCTTGGCAACTCGGAGCTTCACCTCCCTCCATAAGTTTTCTATGAGATTAAGGTCTGGAGACTGGCTAGGCCACTCCATTAATGTGCTTCTTTTTGAGCCACTTCTTTGTTGCCTTGGTTGTATGGTTTGGGTCATTATCTTGCTGGAAGACCCAGCCACGACCCAGCCACGACCCATGTCCTGGCAGAAAGAAGGATCTTGTCATTCAGGATTTTACGGTACATGGCTCCATCCATTCTCACATTGATGCGGTGAAGTAGTCCTGTGCCCTTAACAGAGAAACAACCCCAAAACATAATATTTCCACTTCCATGCTTGACGGTGGGGATGATATTCTTTGGGTAATAGGCAGCATTTCTCTTCCTCCAAACAGGGCAAGTTGAGTTAAAGCTAAAGAGGTCAATTTTTGTCTTATCTGAACGCAGCACCTTCTCCCAATCACTCACAGAATCATCCAGGTGCTCATTAGCAAACTTCAGATGGGCCTGCAGATGTGCCTTCTTGAGCAGGGGGAGCTTGTGGGCACTGCAGGATTTTAAACATTTACGGCGTAATGTGTTACCAATTGTATTCTTGGTGACTGTGGTCCCAGCTGCCTGAAGCTCAATAACAAGTTCCACCTGTGTAGTCTTAGGCTGGTCTCTCACCTTCCTCAGGATGAAAATTTCAAAAACTGACCGTCACATCCAAGTATAAGCATAGAGTGAACAGGTGCTTAACCTAGAGTCACCAACTCATATACATTCAATCAAAAAAGGAAGCACACTGTTTTTTTTTTTCATTTTTTTAGCACCATAACATGCAAACATGAATATTGAAAAATGAATTGCATTACTGCATAAAAAAGTGTGCTTCCTTTCTCTGTTTGTAAATGAGTTGGTGACTCTAGGTTAAGCACCGGTTCACACTATGCTTATACTTGGATATGACGGTCAGTTTTTGAAATTTGTATTAATTAACCTTCTGACTAGTGTTGAGCATTCCGATACTGCAAATATTGGGTATCGGCCGATATTCGCTGTATCGGAGTTCCGATATTGAGTTCCGATATTTTTACAATATCGAATACCGGAATCGGAAGTTCCCATAATGCAATGAGCCAGTTGTGTTAGCCATGATAACTAATGGCATGGCTGTGATTGGCTGCTGAAATGATGTCATCATGATGCGCGGTCTGTGCGGGCCTCCCGGGGGTCTGTGCGGACCTGCCGGGGGTCTGTACGGGCCTGCCGGGGTCTGTGTGGGCCTGCCTGGGGTCTGTGCAGGCTGCCGGGGGTCTGTACGGGGCCAGGGGTCTGTGTGGACCTGCCAGGGGTCTGTGCGGCCTGCCGGGGTCTGTACGGGTCTGCGCAGGCCTGCCGGGGGTTGTGTGTGTGCAGGCATCGTTCAATGGGACTACAAGTCCCATCGGGCTATGCCTGCTACAATGACAGTGATTGACACATTAGCCAATGATGGGACAGTAGTAGTTCCATCATCCGGCTAATGTGTTGAATGTAAAAAAAAAAAAAAACATACATGCTACATATATACAACATTCATACAACATACATACAGTTGTGGCCAAAAGTATTGACACCCGTGCCATTCTGTCAGATAATATTCCGTTTCTTCCTGAAAATGATTGCAAACACAAATTCTTTGGTATTATTATCTTCATTTAATTTGTCTTAAATGAAAAAACACAAAAGAGAAAAAGCAAAAAGCAAAACATTGATCATTTCACACAAAACTCCCAAAATGGGCCAGACAAAAGTATTGGCACCCTCAGCCTAATACTTGGTTGCACAACCTTTAGCCAAAATAACTGCAACCAACCACTTCCGGTAACCATCAATGAGTTTCTTACAATGCTCTGCTGGAATTTTAGACCATTCTTCTTTGGCAAACTGCTCCAGGTCCCTGATATTTGAAGGGTGCCTTCTCCAAACTGCCATTTTTAGATCTCTCCACAGGTGTTCTATGGGATTCAGGTCTGGACTCATTGCTGGCCACCTTAGAAGTCTCCAGTGCTTTCTCTCAAACTATTTTCTAGTGCTTTTTGAAGTGTGTTTTGGGTCATTGTCCTGCTGGAAGACCCATGACCTCTGAGGGAGACCCAGCTTGGGCCCTACATTATGCTGCAAAATTTGTAGGTAGTCTTCTGACTTCATAAAGCCATGCACACGGTCAAGCAGTCCAGTGTCAGAGGCAGCAACACAACCCCAAAACATCAGGGAACCTCCGCCATGTTTGACTGTAGGGACCGTGTTCTTTTCTTTGAATGCCTCTTTTTTTCTCCTGTAAACTCTATGTTGATGCCTTTGCCAAAAAAGCTCTACTTTTGTCTCATCTGACCAGAGAACATTCTTCCAAAATGTTTTAGGCTTTTTCAGGTAAGTTTTGGCAAACTCCAGCCTGGCTTTTTTATGTCTCGGGGTAAGAAGTGGGGTCTTCCTGGGTCTCCTACCATACAGTCCCTTTTCATTCAGACGCCGACGGATAGTACGAGTTGACACTGTTGTACCCTCGGACTGCAGGGCAGCTTGAACTTGTTTGGATGTTAGTCGAGGTTCTTTATCCAATATCCGCACAATCTTGCGTTGAAATCTCTTGTCAATTTTTTTTTTTCCGTCCACATCTAGGGAGGTTAACCACAGTGCCATGGGCTTTAAACTTCTTGATGACACTGCGCACGGTAGACACAGGAACATTCAGGTCTTTGGAGATGGACTTGTAGCCTTGAGATTACTCATGCTTCCTCACAATTTGGTTTCTAAAGTCCTCAGACAGTTCTTTGGTCTTTCTTTTCTCCATGCTCAATGTGGTACACAAAAGGACACAGGACAGAGGTTTAGTCAACTTTAATCCATGTCAGCTGGCTGCAAGTGTGATTTAGTTATTGCCAACACCTGTTAGGTGCCACAGGTAAGTTATAGGTGCTGTTAATTACACAAATTAGAGAAGCATCACATGATTTTTTGATCAGTGCCAATACTTTTGTCCACCCTCTTTTTATGTTTGGTGTGGAATTATATCCAATTTGGCTTTAGGACAATTCTTTTTGTGTTTTTTCATTTAAGACAAATTAAATGAAGATAGTAAAACCAAACAATATGTGTTTGCAATCATTTTCAGGAAGAAACTGAATATTATCTGACAGAATTGCAGGGGTGTCAATACTTTTGGCCACAACTGTATGTCTGTAGCATGTTTTATGTATGTTGTATGTATGTAGTATGTATGTAGTATGTATGTAGTATGTATGTTGTATGAATGTAGTATATATGTAGTATGTATGTAGTATTTAGTATCTATTTATGTTGTATTAATGTAGTATATACACTCACTGGCCACTTTATTAGGTACACCATGCTAGTAAGGGGTTGGACCCCCTTTTGCCTTCAGAACTGCCTCAATTCTTCGTGGCAGAGATTCAACAAGGTGCTGGAAGCATTCCTCAGAGATTTTGGACCATATTGACATGATGGCATCACACAGTTGGCGCAGATTTGTCGGCTGCACATCCCTGATGCGAATCTCCCGTTCCACCACATCCCAAAGATGCTCTATTGGATTGAGATCTGGTGACTGAGGAGGCCATTTGAGTACAGTAAACTCATTGTCATGTTCAAGAAACCAATCTGAGATGATTCGAGCTTTATGACATGGCGCATTATCCTGCTGAAAGTAGCCATCAGATGTTGGGTACATTGTGGTCATAAAGGGATGGACATGGTCAGCAACAATACTCAGGTAGGCTGTGGCGTTGCAACGATGCTCAATTGGTACCAAGGGGCCCAAAGAGTGCCAAGAAAAAATTCCCCACACCATGACACAACCACCACCAGCCTGAACCGTTGATACAAGGCAGGATGGATCCATGCTTTCATGTTGTTTACGCCAAATTCTGACCCTACCATCCGAATGTCGCAGCAGAAATCGAGACTCATCAGACCAGGCAACGTTTTTCCAATCTTCTACTGTCCAATTTCGATGAGCTTGTGCAAATTTTAGCCTCAGTTTCCTGTTCTTAGCTGAGAGGAGTGGTACCCAGTGTGGTCTTCTGCTGCTGTAGCCCATCTGCCTCAAAGTTCGACGCACTGTGCGTTCAGAGATGCTCTTCTGCCTACCTTGGTTGTAACGGGTGGCAATTTGAGTCACTGTTGCCTTTCTATCAGCTCGAACCAGTATGCCCATTCTCCTCTGACCTCTGGCATCAACAAGGCATTTCCGGCCACAGAACTGCCGCTCACTGGTTTTTTTTTCTTTTTCGGACCATTCTCTGTAAACCCTAGAGATGGTTGTGCGTGAAAATCCCAGTAGATCAGCAGTTTCTGAAATACTCAGACCAGCCCTTCTGGCACCAACAATCATGCCACGTTCAAAGGCACTCAAATCACCTTTCTTCCCCATACTGATGCTCGGTTTGAACAGCAGGAGATTGTCTTGACCATGTCTACATGCCTAAATGCACTGAGTTGCCGCCATGTGATTGGCTGATTAGAAATTAAGTCTTAACACACAGTTGGACAGGTGTACCTAATAAAGTGGCCAGTGAGTGTATGTAGTATGTATGTATGTTGTATGAATGTAGTATATATGTAGTATGTATGTATTATGTAGTATGTATGTTGTATGAATGTAGTATATATGTAGTATGTATGTTGTATGTATGTATGTTGTATGAATGCAGTATATATGAAGTATGTACAGTATGTAGTATGTAGCATGTATGTATGTTGTATGAATGCAGTATATATGAAGTATGTACAGTATGTAGTATGTATGTATGTATGTTGTATGAATGTAGTATATATGTAGTATATATGTTTGTATGTTGTATGAATGTAGTATGTATGTAGTATGTATGTATGTTGTATGAATGTAATATATATGTAGTATGTATGTATGTATGTATGTTTTTTTTTTTTTACATTCAACACATTAGCCGGATGATGGGGCTACTACTGTCTCATCATTTGCTAATGTGTCAATCACTGTCATTGTAGCAGGCATAGCCCAATGGGACTTGTAGTCCCATCGGACGATGCCTGCACACACAACCCCCGGCAGGCCCGCACAGACCCCCGGCAGCTTGCACAGACCCCCAGCAGGCCCGTACAGACCCCTGGCAGGCCCGCACAGACCCCTGGCAGCCCACACAAACCCCCGGCAGGCCCACACAGACCCTCGGCAGCCTGCACAGACCCCCAGCAGGCCCGCACAGACCCCCGGCAGACCGCACAGACCCCCAAGAGGCCCGTACAGACTCCGCCTACACACACACGCAGTCTCCGCCCACGCACCACCCACACTCTTCCCCCCTCCAACACTGGATGTGCAAGTAAAGAAAGGGTTTATTTTCATTCCGATATTTGTGCCCCATTGACTTGCATGGGTTTCCGGTATCGGAATCGTCGATACCCGATATTTTTAGGGTATCGGTCCGATCCAATCCGATCCGATATTTCCCGATTTCGGAAGGTATCGCTCAACACTACTTCTGACTGTGCACTCCACCTGTTAGCCACAGGCATTTTTAATCAAAGCAGGGCCACTACACCTCCACTGAGATATAGACTTCAGTCTAAACAGGATTTACATAAGTTCCCATTCAGATGAAGTCTTCAGTCTAAGTGAGGATTGGCATTAGACAAGGTCCAGGAAAACAAGAAATGCCTTACCATGGCTTCCAGGTACACATAACTTGGCTATTTTATGCGCTAAACGTTCTCAATTTTTCATACTTCTAATGCAGTAATGCAATTCATTTTTCAATTTTCATGTTTGCATGTTATGGTACTAAAAAAAAAATCCTCAGGATAAAGCATACCCCACGAGGTAAGATTTTGCATAGTGCCCCAGATTGATGTTGATTGACAGTTATTTTGTAGTTCTTCCATTTTCTTACTATTGCACCAACAGTTGTCTCCTTCTCCCCCAATCTCTTACTTATGGTTTTGCAGCCCATTCCAGCTTTGTGTGGGTTCATGATCTTTCCCTGACATCCTTTGAAAGCTCTTTTGTCTTGCCAATGTTGTAGAGGTTAGAGTCAGACTGATTAATTGAGTCTGTGGACAGAAGTCTTTCATAAAGGTGATTATGTAAGACAGTTGTCTTTTAGGCAGGTAACGAGTTGATTAGGAGCGTCTAACTGGTCTGTAGGAGCAAGAATTCTTAATAGTTGGTAGGGGATCAAATACTTATTTCTCACTGCAAAATGCAAATAAATTTATATAATTTATATAATGTGATTTTCTGGATTTTATTTTTGATATTCTTTCTCTCAAAGTTAAAATTAACCTACCCTTAAAATTATAGAGTGTTCATGTCTTTGTCAGTGGGCAAATTTACATAATCAGCAAGGGATCAAATACCTAATTTTCGCTTTATAAGACGCTCCGGATTATAAGACGCACCCCAAATTTTGAGGAGAAAAATAGGAAAAAACTTTTATTTAATAAAATGGTGGTGCTTCTTATAATCCAGGCATCTTATTGCTTACTGGGAATGGTGGGATGTGGGGTCACAGGGTTGCTGTTGGAAGAGGCAGGAGCGGAATGTTGCTGCTAGGATGAGGGGGTGTTTTAATGTGCGGGTGTCCGATGCTGCCGCTGTGCTATGTCCCCAGTGTTGCCGTCACTGAGCTCTGTACCTGGTGCTGCCAGGTGCTGCCGCAGCACTCTGTCCCCCGGTGCTGTCACCCACTCTGCCCCCTGGTGCTGCCGCCCACTCTGTCCCCTGGTGCTGCCGCCACACTCTGTCCCTCGGTGCTGCCGCCCACTCTGTCCACTGGTGCTGCCGCCCGCTCTGTACCCCGGTGCTGCCGCCGCGCTCTGTACCTGGTGCTGCCGCCCGCTCTGTCCCCCGGTGCTGCCGCCACGCTCTGTGCCTGGTGGTGCCGGGTGCTGCTGTCCGCTCTGTCCCCTGATGTTGCCGCCGTGCTGTGTCCCCCGGTGCTTGCCACCGCCGCGCTCTGTCCCGTGCTGTGTGAGGGGCTCTGCCGTTCCATCCATGCTTGCAATGCCCTGTGTGGTGGATTGTTTCTGGGAAAAAGGCCACTGAGCAAGCGCAGATGGAGATCTCGGCACTGAAATCTCGGGAGATGAGATTTCAGAGCTGAAATCTCATCTCCCAAGATTTCAGTGCTGAAATCTCCATCTGCGCTTGTGCAGCGGCCATTTTCCCGGATGCAATCCACCACACAGGGCATTGCAAGCATGTATGGAACGGCAGAGCTCCCCCATGCTGCACGGGAGAGAGCGAGGCAGTGGTGGCAAGCATCGGGGGACACAGCACGGTGGCGGCAGCACTCGGGGGACATAGCGCAGCGGTGGCAGCACCCTGTGGACACAGCACATTGGCGTCAAGCACCGGACACCCGCAGCGGCAGCACAAAAAAGGTATATTCACATTTTAAGACGCATCCCTATTTTCCCCCCAAATTTGGGGGAAAAAGTGCGTCTTACAAAACGGAAAGTACGATAATTATTTCCTTCACTGTATTTCTACTTCTGTAAATATTATTTTAACAGATTTTGTCACCAGGACAGACCAATATCAATTAAGACTTGAAGGGGTTCTCCCCAAAACAAAGTACATTGTAATCAATTGATCTTGGAATAATACAATTCACAATTGGATGTGTTAAAAAAAATTTCCTGTCCTGAGATAATCTTATAAATGTGCCCTTGTTATATACTGTCATCTGTTTGTGACTTTTTGAAATGTTTCAACATTTTTGGGCAATATTACTACTAGTACTAGTGGAGTACAAAATCTGAGCTGCTCCAGTCCATGGTCAGCACATACTACACATTGTGGCCAGGAAAGGTAGCATAAGTCACTTGTGATAAGTGAGTACACAGATGAAACAACAGTGGCTCAAAGGTGCTACTTTTTCAGGTAACACAACTTTGGGCTACAGTATACAGTATAAAAAGGACATAACAGAACTAGAGCAGGCAGAGAGAAGAGCGACCACAGTTATTAATGGAATGGGTGAACTGCAATATCCACACAGTTTAATAAACTTGGGCTTATATTGTTTGGAAAAACAAAGTTTTAGGGGCGATTTTATTGCTATGTGTAACTATATGAAGGGACAGTCCAGAGATCTGTGTAATGATGTAATGACGCCTGTAATGATGACAAGGAGGCATCCACTACATCTCGAGGAACATAATTTGGAGCATGATGAAAACATTCGGTTAGTACATTAGCATGCTCATTTAATGCCTTATTCGAGCATGTTCACTCATCACTAATAGTTTTGCATAGTAATTGGGAAGGTAAAACCAAAAATTTAACATGAAGTTACTGAAGAATGAATTACTTCTCTAAAGCGCATCACACCTGGATTTTCATTATTATAATAAGCTTTAACTTAACTTGTTATTAATTAATGCTTTATTTCATTTACACAGGTTTTTGACAAACACATCTTTCAGTGGTGTTAGTGGTCATATTAGAGTTAAAGACTCTTCGATTATCAACTCAGAAAATCATTATTTCATCTGGAACTTGCAACATGATCCTGTAGGAAATCCTATGTGGACTCGACTTGGAAGCTGGCAAGATGAAAAAATTATTATGGATTACGGACTGTGGCCAGATCAGAATCAAAGGCACAAAAACTATTACCAACAGCCAGCTAGATTGCACCTTAAAGTTGTGACTTTGGTTGAACCTCCATTTGTCTTTACAAGAAATGTAGATGGTGATGGCCAATGCCCAGCAGGACAGCTTTGCTTAGATCCCATGACTAATGACTCGGGAGTATTAGACAGTCTTTTTGAAAGTTTGCAAAGTGGCAATGATTCGGTGCCAATTGAGTACAAAAAGTGTTGCTATGGTTATTGCATTGATCTGTTGGAAAAATTGGCAGAAGATCTAAATTTTGATTTTGACTTATATATCGTTGGGGATGGCAAGTATGGGGCATGGAAGAATGGTCATTGGACAGGACTGGTGGGAGATCTTCTCAGTGGCACTGCTCACATGGCTGTGACCTCATTTAGCATTAATACAGCAAGAAGTCAAGTAATCGATTTTACAAGTCCCTTCTTTTCGACAAGTCTGGGTATCTTAGTAAGGAGTAAAGACACAGCAGCACCAATTGGAGCTTTTATGTGGCCACTTCATTGGACCATGTGGCTGGGGATCTTCGTATCTCTTCATATCACTGCAGTTTTTCTAACGCTTTATGAATGGAAAAGCCCTTTTGGTATGACCCCAAATGGCCGAAACCGTAGCAAAGTTTTTTCCTTCTCATCTGCACTAAATGTGTGTTATGCCATATTATTTGGCAGGACAGCTGCTATCAAAACTCCTAAATGCTGGACTGGAAGATTTCTTATGAATCTGTGGGCTATATTTTGTTTGTTTTGTCTGTCAACATATACTGCTAATTTGGCAGCTGTCATGGTGGGGGAAAAAATTTATGAGGAGCTTTCTGGAATACACGACCCTAAGGTAGGTCAGACTTAATATAGGTTTATTATTGATAGACTGTGTAGTGCTATGTTGGCTTTATAGGATTTTTGTTTAATTAAATGCTGAAAATCATACTGTGGTGGAACGGTTGTCAGTTAGTATGATGTATCATTGAAAAAGTAGGGACGTAATGCATTTTTAATAAGTGCTCCACTGCTTAACATTCTTATTATGCAAATATTAAATGTTGTCACTGGCAGTTACATAGAAAGACATATGCATTTTTGATAGCCAGTTCTTCAGTAACTGTGATTGAATTTTCCACTTTCTCATGAAAAATGCAATTTCTACTTTTATCTTGTCATGTCTTGATTACTCTAACCTTTTCAAAATTGCCAGTTCTCTGAAAGTGCAAGAAATAAGTATATGAAAGCCTTTGAAGGGGAAAGTATAGAACTTAGAGATTTTGTGGGGCTTTTACATTGATCGTCTTTTAATACGCTGGTCAAAGTTCAGAGTAAGGCTACTTTCACACTAGCGTCGGTACGGGCCCGTCGCCATGCGAAAGGCCGATGTACTGACGCACGTTGTGAAAGCTTTGCACAAAGGGGCGGCGGATGCAGTTTTTCAATGCATCCGCTGCCCCATTTTAATGTCCGGGGAGGAGGGGGCGGAGTTTCGGCCGCGCATGCGCTGTCGAAAATGGCGGACACGATGCACCAAAAAACGTTACATGTAACTTTTTTTGTGCGTCGCGGCCGCCAAAACACGACGCATCCGTCGCACGATGGATGCGACGTGTGGCCATACGTCGCAATGTGTCGCTAATGCAAGTCTATGGAGAAAAAACGCATCCTGCGGGCAACTTTGCAGGATGCGTTTTTTCTCCAAAACGACGCATTGCAACGTACATCACACAACGCTGGTGTGAAAGTAGCCTAAGTTGTAGTAACGTGCTGCAAATATATTAAGAGGCATAAACATGTGATATCTTTGCCCATGAACTAGAAAAGCAAGTCTGTGTCTGTGCTATAAGTGGCATACATATTTAGCACACATTTTATTAAATCTGACCCCTCATGCTAGGACCGGCCTGCTTTTTACAAAATGTCAAAACAGCAGTTTCAATATTTTGATATACGTATATGAATATTAGCAGGAGGTTGGTATTCTGGTATTCTATCTGTTAGGCTACATCCACACGGTCAGTATTTGGTCAGTATTTGACCTCAGTATGTGTAAGCCAAAACCAGGAGTGGAGCAGTCAGAGGAAAATTATAATAGAAACACGTCATCACTTCTGTATTTATCACCCTCTCCTAGTTTTGGCTTACAAAAATACTGATGTAAGATACTGACCAAATAATGATAGTGTGAACATGGCCTTAGCATAAATCTCCTTCAATAATGGCCAATTGCACATTTTCTAACCATGTTTGTGCTACCAAAACATTTTTGGAAAGCTTATCACTGGGGAAATCTACACAAATTAATAAAAATCTATGCAGTACAATTCTGTTATGGCATATATTCCACAATTTCCTTCTGCCATACCATATGATATTAACCTATAACATCAAGATTCTCGATAACAAGAAAAAAACAACACTAATGACCTTCATAGAAACTAGAGTGTACAAAAGGGCAGAGGTTCACATACCGGAACATGTCGGCTGAGAAAAATACATTTGTTCTCCAAAGGTCATGTAACACTGACATTAATTTAAAACTAGTGGTATTAAATATTAAGAATAATGCATTTTTGCACCTCTATCTGGGACTAAATATGGTGATTGTAAGTACCACATGTTGTACAAGATAGCAATACAGTGCCAGATGCTTCTGTGCTCAGCTTTTATGCCGTTGTTTCGCTATTTTTCAATAGCCCAGCACTCTTCCCTTTGTGTCACATTCTTATGATCTGTGAGCAGCGTAGGAGATTCATTAGTATTATTGTTGCCCACTCTGTGCATTCACGACAGACACTTTAACATACGACTCTCTGCTACTGCCATTATAATAGTAAGGAGATTATGAGGAAAGCTAAATAAAAACCTGGATTTTTGAGGTGTAGAAATATAAAAAAGCAATAAGCCACTGCATTTTAGAAATTGAAGGCGTTGCAGCACTATTTTTGCGGAAGAGACTTTATGGGTGGACATTTACACACTGAATCTTCTGATATGTTTGCGTGTGGTGGGTTGGTATGATTCTCTCCTAATTTGGATTCCTATGGAATTCACATTATTTGACAGAAAACAAAGTGACTGCAACTTTTAAAGCACAAGCATGGGTAACCTATTACAATTCTGTTTTGCACTCAACTTTCATTTACTTTTTTTTATTTTTACTTATATAGCATCATCATATTCTACAGCACTATACATATATTATAATGCATGTAAACAGAGCTCACAATCTAAATTCTCTATCAGTATGTCTTTGGAATGTAGGAGGAAACCGGCGTACCCTGGAAACACACGGAAACCCAGGGAGAACATACAAACTCCTTGCAGATGTTTTACTGGTGGGATTTGAGCCCAAGACCCCAGCGCTGCAAGGCTGCAGTGCTAAAAACTGATCTACCATTTGGATGCTTCATAATTGAGCATAAATGACTCCTCAATAGGCACGAGCAAATATCCTTCTTCAGCTCGCTAATTGCGCTTACCGAATAGCTGCTGCAGGAACCCGTTTACCTGGATCGCGGCTGTGTGACAGTCACAAAACACAGGCTCTCCATGCAATCCACACATCCCAGAAATACAACTCTCTGTTGCGATCTACCAAGTTCTCCACCAAGACGTAGCCTACATTAGCTGTACACACTACTCTGCAGCTGCTGACAAGAACCATGAGTAATAATTTGTTCATTGTCCTTTGATTTGTCTCACAAAATGTCCTTAGTCATGTATGAGTTGATATCTGTTCGCCTGGTTTTTGACCTGGCAGAACCCAGACCCAGGCTTTAAAAGTCACACAAAGTTTTATGCAAATGACAACCCCACAACTCTGTTTTCTGCAGTGAAATCTGTTCTAGTACATCCATACCTATAATGTAAATCACTAGCAAATTGAAAGGATTTGTTTTAAACAGTAACCTAACTTTACCCATTACTTAGTCATTTTACCTTTATTCATTACAAGACATCACTCAGATTTACATATAAATATATGATTATGCTACCATGTTACAATTCATTCATTAAATAATTCCTTCAGTGCCAAGAAAAAGAGCATATATTGGAATAAGAGTATCAAAAAAGCATATTTATCACATAGATATGAACATATAATTTACAGTTACAAAATGTGTTATCCATTGCCTACAGTGATATACTTTGTCCATATAGTCTCATACAATACTCATTGTGCCAAACAATGTTCAGACAGAATTTCCCACACAGAGACAAACAGTACATACATGGGGCCAGAACCTATACATGGAGTATAACACTTGGCCCATATACTGTAATTTCAGGCAGCACATACTTAGAGTTAGTTAATATGTGCACTATATATGTACAGTTAGGTCCAGAAATATTTGGACACTGACACAAGTTTTGGCTGTTTGCCAAAACATTTTCAGGATTCAATTATATAATCAATATGGGCTTAGCATACAGATTCACATCCTAATTGAAGTAAGGGTATAAGAATTACAGCTCTTTAATATGTAACTGTCTCTTGTTAAAGGGACCAATGTTAACTGGACAATTATCTCAAAAGCTATTTAATGGGCTGCATGGGCTATTCCCTCTTTAATCCACCATCAATTAAGCAGTTAAAAGGTCTGGACCTGATTCCAGGTGTAGCATTTGCAGTTGGAATCTGTTGCTGTTACCCACAACATGTGGTCAAAGGAGAAACAGACCATCATTACGCTGGAAAAAAGATGAAATCCATCAGACAGAAAGCAGAAATCTTAGGTGTGGCCAAATCAACAGTTGTTTTTTTTAAATAGCATGATCTTAGGAACTCAAAAAGACCTTGACATCTATTTAAGACAACAGTGGTGGATGTTCGCAGAATTCTTTTCATGGTGAAAAAAATCTTTGCAACATCCACCCAAGTGAAGAACATTATCCTAGAAGTATGTGTTTCCATATCTAAGTCAACCATACAGAGAAGACTTCATGAAAGCAAGCACAGAGGGTTCACCACAAGAAGCAAACCATCAATCAGTCTTAAAAATAGAAAGGCCAGATTGCGCTTTGTCAAAAAATATCTAAAGAAGCCAGTCCAGTTCTGGATAAGCATTCTTTGGACAGATTAAACTAAGATTAACCTGTACCAGAATGATGGGAAGAAGAAAGTTTAGAGAAAGCTAGAAAGGCTCATGATCCAAAGCACACCACATTCTTTGTAAAACATTGTGGAGGGAGTGTGTTGGCATTGGCATTCAAGGCTTCCAATTGCACAATGATGTGATTGAAAACAGAAGCAGCCATTTTAATTCTGAAGTGTACAGGACTATACTTTCTGCTCAGATTCAATCAAATACAGCAAGATTCGATGGTGCTTTATAGTATACATGGACAATGACTCATACTGAAAGCAATACTGCGAAAGCAATCCAGGAGTATTTTAAGGCAAATATGCTATGGCAAAGTCAGTCTCCAGATCTCAACTTTTGTCGATGCCTGACTTCTGCGACATTATAAAATTTCTACTGTGGGTTAATTGATGCCACTTTTCCTGGTGTATGCTCCTAATTTTTGGAAATGTTTGGACTCCAAGTTTGGTCTCCTTTATGTGTGTGGCCTGAATTTGGCAGTGCTCACAGAGACCAGGCCCACAACTGTCACTCGTTCACCTGTTACTGATCAATTTTTAAGCTAGAAATTCTGGTCCAAGGCCTGTCCCATGCATTCATGCTTCTCAATTATACTACTTGTTATCTGGGTCAATTGATGCCACTTTTCCTTGTGTATGTCTCTACTTTGGGCTGTTTTGGCAGCTTTTGGACCCTCCTGAGGGAGTTGACTATGAGTTTGGTTTTGCTTCCCATCGAATTCAATGTAGTTCGGAAAAGTTCGGCAAATTGTTCTGCAAACATGGGGATGTTCGCAGATCCAAGTCGAACCAAGCCTTAAAAGGTTCAATCCTCTTTAGTCAATAGCAATAAGAAGTTTTCATGACATTAGGGACCTACAAACGCAGTTGCAGGGCATTGATTTATTACACATATAAAGGTGTAAGAAATGTTCCAAGCTCACAACAGCGTGTGCTTGCTATACCACTTATTTGGGTTTTGCCAAATAGGTTACCTGTCAGTGTACCTCTTATTGTTTTGCAATACTATGAAATCCAAAGAGTTATACAAAAAATAAAATAATTGCTACTCCAAGTCCATAATAAGGACAAAGAAAAATTAAAATTATGTTTAATGTAGCTTAATAACTCCTCATCCCCCCGAAATAGTTTTTATTCAGTTTTCACTGCAATCATAACAAACTTTAAAATATAATGTAATGTAGTAGTAATTTTGCATATGGCATAATCAAGAAAAAAAGGCAAAATTCAAAAATGTCTCTTTTGGCATTTCTTGCAAAAAAACTAAAAGTTAATCAACAAATTATATGTAATCCAAAATTGTTTCGAAAGAAACTGCAACTCATCCGCAAAAGCAAACCCTTATATTGTGATATCAGCAGTAAAAAAAAAATATTATGGCTCTCTAAAGAGAGAGACACAAAATTGATATTTTACATCAAATGTATTTTTTCATGTGCAAAAATACTAAAGCACAAAATGAACAATGCATATTTTGTAGATCATGTAACCCCACTAAAAAATATAACTGATCCAACAGTAAGCAGCCTCTCAAAGAGTTAAAGGAAAAATGAATAGCTATGAATCTTGTAGTACAAAAATGGGGGAAAAAAATGAACAGCACCGCAAAGTTCGTTATTTAAAGGGGTTGATTAATTGGATAGAATTACAAGTCCCAAATAGTGCCATACTGTTCATACATAATATAATACTGTGTCAAATAGAGACATAACATGTATTACAGGGAGATAAACATACCACTCTGCCTGTTGTTTTATGTAAATCACTTGATTTTACTACTTATCATTGTGACCTCACATAACAGCACTGCTGCTGCTCCTAAGTGCTCCTCCTACCTTCTGGGACAGTACATCAGAAATCAAAGGGCATAACTTTTGTTCTGCTGCTTATTAAAGTCAAGCCCCTGAGCAAGACTTATTACAGTCTATGTGTTGGTTTGATGCCCCCACATTCTTGCTTTGCACTGCATGCACCTTTGTAGATGGTACACAATCTGTGTTTTCCCTTTCTTTGCATCTCTTGCTCTCACCCTGCATTTCTTGACAGGTCATGTAAAAGCTGTGAACATGCCAAATGTGTGCTTTATTTTGCCGAGAAGGAGGCAATTTGTTATTACAAAGAGCCAAATAGTGCCCACATCTTGCCAAACTAAGTCCACATAAATCCATAAATGCCCACGTAATTCTTCAAAGTTGCTTTTTATTAACATAGGAACATAGTGGCATAGTTAGCAAGGCCGAAAAAAAGACATTTGTCCATCCAGTTCAGCCTATATTCCATCAGAATAAATCCCCAGATCTACGTCCTTCTAAAGAACCTAATAACTGTAAGATACAATATTGTTACACTCCAGGAAGACATCCAGGCCTCTCTTGAACCCTTTGACTGAGTTCGCCATCACCACTTCCTCCGGCAAGGAATTAAGGGATGTTTTACAATAAAAAGGGAAAGGGGAAAAGAATAAAATATAACAACATTCATGATCAGCTGTAAATATAGGAATAAAGAAAGAAAATGGAAAAAGGGGAAGAGAATAAACCAGGAAAAGACACAGGGAAAGGGGGAAGGGATAGGAGAAAGAGTGGATAGGATAGGCAAAGTAGAGGAAGGGAAAGGGGCAAACAAAGGAAATAAAGAAGGGAAAGAAAATGAAAGAAAGAAAAAGAGGGGAAGCATAAAGGGAAGTTGGGTGGGGGAAAAACAAAAATCATCTTATCTTGTAAGTCCATGGGAAGAACGATTTCAAAAGCTGTACAATAATAACAAAGAATTGTAAGGAATTCTGGCTACAGGAAAAAAGGTATAATGTAAGGAGGTTATTTCTGCTTGAAGGATAGATTGTTTTCCCAAAAGGACTATCTAGAATAATAATTTTTAAGAGTAGTGTTTCACAGGGCAAAAGATAGTTCAAAAGAATTGTGAGTGGATATTTTACCAATGACAATGAAAAGAATGGAACTATCTATAGATTTCCACTTTGATACAATAAGAGATTTCGTAACTGCGAGTATGTTTGAGGAAATATATTTCGTTTCCTTGGGGAGCAAATCTGCATCAAGAGATAGGAGAGGTAGATGAGGGTGAATTTTTAATGGTAAGTTATTGATATTTTTCAACAATAAAAAATTTCTCTTTAAAGTGGTGTTATTTTTGGACATGCCCATAAAATGTGTAAGGGATTGCCTCTTTGTCTGCAATTCCTCCAGCATACATCAGATTGATCTACAAAAATTCCTTTGACTTTGAATGGAGTTAAAAATCCCATCAGGTTAAAATATTGAAATATTATTTTCATGCAAATTAGCGTTAACATTAGATTTAGAATTTAAATCTATTGCTTTTTCCCATTTTACTAATGCAAAAGACATGTAAATCATTTTCCCATTATGACATATAGTTTGACTTTTCAAAGGTTACATCCGAATTACATAAAGTCTATAATTTTTTTGTATTCCATATAAGGAAGTTTGTGACATTCTCTATAAGTATAATTATAGATTTCAGGAGAGCTAATGGAAGAGATAGTTTATTCCTGATATATTTCCTGAGATATAGAAAACTGTAAAATTCCTCAACTATTTAGTTAGAATTTAAACAGTTAACAGGTTAAAAGTAACAATAGTATATTGTTTGGGACAATAATCAGAAAAGAAAAGTCTAGAATACTGAGTTTTTCCCATTTATCAAGTGAGAAATTAGGTAAAGATGCTTAAAATATGTAAGTTTCTCCAAAGAATAGTTATTCTTGTAAGCGCTAATTATCTTTTGAAGCTGTCTCCATTGTAAAATAGTCAAATTTGTCAATGGGTGCCCGGGTAGCGGAAGGGATGAGTTTTAATAAGTAAGAAAGAATAAGCGATGATAAGGAAGAAATTCTGTTGAATACTTTCTACAGAGTCACACAACAAGATTTTCTGTATTCTGAGAACCAGTTCATATTTTGTAGGATAATATTTGTATCATGGTAGACTTGAATGTTAGGTAAACGTATACCTCCTTTTCATTTACTTTTAAGACATAAAGATTTGGCTATACTAGCGAGTGTAGGCTGGTTTCACATTTGCATTTTTTTGCGCTGCGTTTTTGCGCATACGTGCGCATGCGTTTTTCCCCCTATATTTAACATGGGTGCGCATACGTGCGCGTTGACATGCGCACATATTCGTTCTTCATGAGCTGTGTTTTTTCCAGTGTGCGTCCTTACTTTCCAGACACTACATGTTGCATTTTTTGGTCCGCCCAACCGCTTAAAAAAAACGCATGCGCACATATGCGCACGTTTTGCCCCAAAAAATACCATTGTGGTCTATGGGTGCGCATACGTGCGCATTGGCATGCGCATGTAAGCGGTTTTTTGCGCATATGTTTTTTTGGTGTCCATTGGTTAGACTAGTTATAAAAATCCCCACCTAAAAAAACTTCATGTCTATATAAAAGGAGGTGTCTGCCAGCACTGTACCATAACTATTGAGACTGCCTTGAGAGCAGAAAGACTGCAAAAGTAGACCCCATTTTCAATTCCAGCTTCAGCGGCAAGAATGTGAGTATTATTACATCTAAAAAATGTATGCCTGTCCTTTTAAATTGTATATGTACTAATGCTTTGTATTATTTTTACATGCAATATGTCTTCGGAATCGGAATATTCACCACCCCGGCAGTAACTGGCGCAAGCAGACCGTGAGGTGATTATTTTCGTGCGTTTGGTAAGTATATCTGCTGCTTCTCAAAATCTCTAACGTTTGTTGTTTTTTTTTCAGACATCGTCATCTTCAGCGGGCGTGACTAGTGAGGGCGAATGGCATGAGCAGCCAAGCCAAGTCCCGGTGGTGATACGGAATGTAAGTATCAAATGATTTGTAATGTTCTTTATTTTTTATCTTCTATATTTCCACTTTTCTGGATCTTTTTTGTAACTTTTTATTCACACAAAATTCGAATATTCTAATGAATGTGTTTTGTCTAGGTTCCACAACGGGATGAAGATGTCTACCTGGACAATGAGCACCTTATCCACCTGGTCCAGGAGCGTATCCCATTGTGGGACAGCCATGACCGGCTGTACAAGGACAGTGTGGTGAACCGGCGGCTATGGAATGAAGTGGCCGCAGCGTTGATGGATGGCTGAGACAGCGCCACTGCATCCTCCAAAAAGGCGTTTAGTAAGTATTTCCCTGCTCTGTTATGTCGCAGTGACTATTGTCCTTGATGGCACTGTTGGATTTCATGCTAGATATACTCTAGCAGGAATCCCAACAGTGTCATCTGGCTCAACAGTGACTGCTTTGGGTATTGTATTGCTGTTTTGTGCCGCAGTGACTATTGTCCTTGATGGCACTGTTGGGTTTCGTGCTAGATATATTCTAGCAGCAAACCCAACAGTGTCATCTGGCTCAACAGTGACTGCTTTGGGTATTGTATTGCTGTCTTGTGCCGCATTGACTCTTGTTTGTGATGGCACTGTTGGGTTTCGTGCTAGATATATTCTAGCAGCAAACCCAACAGTGTCATCTGGCTCAACAGTGACTGCTTTGGGTATTGTATTGCTGTCTTGTGCCGCAGTGACTATTGTCCTTGATGGCACTGTTGGGTTTCGTGCTAGATATATTCTAGCAGCAAACCCAACAGTGTCATCTGGCTCAACAGTGACTGCTTTGGGTATTGTATTGCTGTCTTGTGCCGCAGTGACTATTGTCCTTGATGGCACTGTTGGGTTTCGTGCTAGATATATTCTAGCAGGAAACCCAACAGTGTCATCTGGCTCAACAGTGACTGCTTTGGGTATTGTATTGCTGTCTTGTGCCGCATTGACTCTTGTTTGTGATGGCACTGTTGGGTTTAGTGATAGCATATGTCATGCATTAAACACAATTGTTAAATGTTGTTTGTTTGCTTTTCCAACAGTGGACAAAGTCCGAATACGTTGGCGCTCGATCAAGGACCGCTTCAACAGTAATGTTCGTGCTGAGGGCCAGGTTCACAGTGGTTCAGCCTCAAGGACAAAAACAAGATACAGGTACTATCAAGCGTTGCAGTTGCTAAGACCAGTCCTTGCCACCAGATCGTAAGTATTATAATTTTTTGGTTTTTATTTTTATTAATCTGTGTTTTTCTAATTCACAGCTGATGCTTCTTGTAAAGGCATGATAGTAATGATTTTCCTTTCTTCCACAGCACCTGGAGCAGCACCCTGCAACCTGGCCCTCGAGCGGTCCTTCATCGGACGTCTTCTGACCCGTCCCAGCCATCCGACAGCCAGGAAGCACCTTGCAGGTCAGCCACACAGACAGCTGGTGACCAGGAAGCTGGTCCATCAGGTGTTCCCCTGTCCCAGGTCTCTGCCACTGGTTATGCGGGCACTACCTGCCAGCGGCAGAGGGCCTTGTGTTATGAATGGGTCACCGAGGAGGAAAAAACCTAAACAAGCTAAGCCTAGAAAAACCAGAGAGGTTGGTAACTATGCAGATTGCAGATCCCTGATCCAAACCACACAACTAGCAGCAACCGTGGAGCATACCTACGATGAACCTAGATGCCTCATCACGGCCGGAGGACTAAATAAGCCTAAAGCAAGAAAAGGGGAAAACTAACCGCCCAAGAGCAGAACCCAAAGGAATAGACAGCCCCCACACATGTATTGACGGTGAAACAAGATGAAAACAGAAACACAGGCAGGAAAATAGGCTGAGCAAATGATGGGGGCCAAACTAACTAGAAAGGAGAGGAAAGGAAAGACACTGTCTGCAATCTGCCCAAAATCCTACAAAAATAATGTCCAACACTTCTGATAACAAAATTAACCATGAAGTCACTAGGCTTCTCCCACTATATCAGCACTCTGAAATATTCTGAGACAGCGCAAAAAGAGGCCAATCTAATAAGGGACAAAAAGCAAATTGGCAAATACAGATAAATAAGAGTGGAAATTCAGCACAGCCCCAGCCGGGGGATGGCTGACCACACAAAAAACTGAATAGAACAACAAAATCAAGTGTGAACATTAGCAGGAAAACTTAGCTTGAGCTGACTGGAACAGAGCTGAGAACCAAGACCTGACAAGCAGAAAGAATCACCAGCACCAGAGTAGGGCGTCGGCTGTCTTAAATCCAATCTGAGATTCCTGAGGTCCAATCGATTATCAGGTGGCAGATCTCTACTGATTAAATCAGCCTCACTACCTAATGTTACCACCAGAGGGAGCCTGGAAGGAGAACTCACAACTGGTAGACCAGAAAATGAACTCACAACAGCCTTGGACAGGAATGTCTTGCCCGAGTCTATGCACTTGAACGAGGCCTTTAATGCCAGCCTCAAGTCGCTGTCAGACAGAGTGGAAAGCAGTTTTTCACTCATGGAACGTGGTTTTAATTACATGGAACACCGCTTCCATTCTGTCAAACAGCGCCTTGACCGTCTGGAGGCTGACCTCAACAGACCAGCGCACCATTTTTAAGATTGAAAAGGGCATGGCGGAACACCTTAGTCCTGAGCAACAGCTGAGTGTGCTGCAGGCCTGCAGCAATGCTTTCTTGCAGGCTATGCAGCATAATCGGTGCGGGCACCAGTCAGTGGTGTCATTTCCAGCTGTGCCACCATTGACTCGCTTCACCTCACTACCGACTTGTGCTGCATACCACTGCACGGACACCTCTATTCAAAGCCAGGACACCCACCATTACATCACCACAAGTCTGAGTGCTGCTGGTCACTTCACCGACACCACCATGGCAAGCGCTGCTCCTGTATGGAGCACCACCGCCACCCCCATGCATGCTTGGAGCACAGCCACAGTAACCACTCCTCAAACGTGGAACAGCCCTGCCACAAACACTACAACATGTAATAGCCCTGCCACCACCACTCCGCAAACCTGGACCATCACTGCCGCCACCAGTCCTTCTGCAAGGACGAGCACTGCCACCGCCACCACAGAGCATCAGCAGCAGCCACAGCAGCAGCAGCCACAGCAGCAGCAGCATGCACAGCAGCAGGCACAGCAGCAGACGAGGGACCCACATTCCTTATTTGCCAAAAGTTCCAGGTGGTGCCAACAATCAAGGTGGGCATTGGGCCCAAGTAGGTCCAGGCAGGCCAGTTTAAGGAGACAAACAGTTAGGACCACTGTAGCTGAACCTCTGTCCTCTCCTCCTAGTGTGTCTAGTTCCATTCCCATAACTGGACTCCCTTCGCCCACAAGTTTTGCTGCCCCTTCCCCTAGAACACCTTCATCGACTATAAGCTATTCATCTTCACTGCACACCCCCAACTTGCAACCATCTGACCCCAAACGCAGAAAAAAATAAAGTTTTTTATAATTTTTTTGGTTAAAAATCTATTTAAATTTCTGGTTCACCATAACAAAGCTTGATTAATGTTTTTGGCGCCGCCTACACACACTGCGCCATACACACAATGCGCCTTAAAGTTTGCAAGGTGTCATAAAAAGTGTTTTGAGGATTGGCTGTTTTTACCATCCTCATTTCACTTATTGTGATACTAGGCAAGGGGGATTATTGATTTACCTTGTAATTAACAACATACTCTTATTACATATGTGTTGAATCCACTGATGGGTAAAATACACGTCATATGTTAAATACCAAGGCCTAGTATACTAACTAGAGTTGCCCGACTTGGATCTGGTTTCATGAAACACAAACTGGTGAAACTCGGGCAAAAAAAAGTCGAGTTTTGTTCGAAACCCTACCACAATGTAAGTTAATGGGAAATAAAAGTCGGCATTGAGCGGATTATATTCATCCACTCAATGCAGACTTTTATTCCCCATTGACTTGCATTGGGGTCGGGTTTTGAACAAAACTCCGACTTTTTTCCACTAGTCGGACCAGTTTCATTTGAAACAAATTTGGTTTCATGAAACCTGATCCTACCAAAGTCGCTCAACTCTAATCATAGCTATTTATCAATCATGGACAGGTTAATACACATATCATATTTAACCTGCAGTGTTGCTTACTTACCAATATATTTCACGCAGATTAGCGATGCTGCAGTTTAACTCATATGTGTATTTACCTGCCCAGGTGTGAGAACATCATGAATTCACAGGTATACATGGGAAGTTTTTTATTTTATTGGAGTGTAAAAATCATAGTGCACTCGGTACTGGTATCAAAACAGGTTTTTTATTAACATACACACACGAAAACATTTTTACACCATTTCATCTTGCCAGTGCACCCGTCCTACATCAGAGATAAAGTAGGCCGCAAATTGGTCCCTCATTTGGCCAACTTCAACTGATGACATGAGAGGGTGCTGAGTGAATTCAGGCAATGGGTTAAGTGCAGCATCATCGAGTTCAAAGGTTGGGTGCTCTTTAGCCATCACAAAATTATGTAGAACCACACACGTCTTCACCACCTCATCCACTGTTTCAAGTTTAAGATTTATGGCTGTGCCGAGAATTCGCCACCTGGAGACAAGAATCCCAAAAGCACACTCTACAGTTCTTCTGGCCCTGGTCAGCCTGTAATTAAAGATTTTTTTGGTGTGGTCCAAGTCATGGCTGGAGTAGGGTTTCAGTAGGTTTGCACAAATTTGAAAAGCCTCATCCCCATCCCAACTGTTACAAAGGGCAGTGGCGGAGCTTCGGTGTGGGGAAGAGGCCGTGGCATAGGGAAATTAAATTGGTTGCCATACAACCTCCGGCCCATGTCTGAGTTTTTAAAAGCCTGGGAGTCATTACCACGGCCAAATGCTCCAATGTCCACTGCTACAAACATACATCCAGCATCCGCAATGGTCATGAGTACTATTGAAAAGTAATTTTTGTAATTATAGTACTCAGATCCAGTTCTTTTGGGTTTGATGATCCGTATGTGTTTACCATCAACAGCTCCCAAATGTCAGAGACACCGCACTACACTTGCTCATAGAGCCAGTGCGCGTGTCCTGAGTACAGAAGCAGTGCTAAGAGTTACCTGGGGAGCAGGGCAGCAGAGGTGACCAGGCGTGCTTCAACTAATAGTGTCAGAGAAGCCAGAGAACTCAGATTATGGCAAAGCAGAAGTCATGCACAGTACAGACCAGCGAGGTACAGGAGGGGTAAACAGACGGGAGGTCAGACAAAGCAAAAGGTCATACACAGGATCACAGTACAGTACCAGGGAGGAGACAGAGCGGATAATCAGGGCCAAGCAGAGATCAAAACCAAACAGACATAGGAGGTACCAGGCAGAATCCAAAGCGATATCCAGGGAACAGACCGAGTCATACACAGAGAATCAAGCAACCAGAACACAGCACTAACACACTCAGGGGTCACCACACAATGCCAAGGGCGAAAGTATAACTGACAGGGATGGGAGCGTCCTGAGGCTATAAGAAGCCTCCCCCAGAACCAGGGAGAGGCCACAATCATAGCCCCAGGTGTGCAGGTAAGCCTGCATCGGGATCACAACCTTTAACCCCAGAAATGCCAGTCATCAGCACTGGTTCCAAACATTAACCCCACGTGTGCGAGTCAAACCCGCACTGAGATCATGACAGTACCCCCCTCTCAACGGGGGGCCTCTGGACCTCCAGGCTTGCCCGGGTACTTAGCATGGAAAGCCCGTACCAGGCGATCAGCATGCATCAACCGGGCCGGTACCCAGGACCTGTCCTCCGGTCCATACCCCTTCCAATGAACCAGGTACTGTACTGACCGCCGTACCAACCTGGAATCTACGATATGACCAACCTCGTACTCCACCTGCCCCTCGACCAAAACAGGAGGAGCGGCAGACTCGGAGTCTCCCTGGACTGCTTCAAAAGGTTTCAGTAGAGATTTGTGGAAGACGTTAGGGATCTTGAAAGAGGGTGGAAGGCACAGCCTATACGCCACTGGATTTATTTTTTCCACAATCTTGTACGGGCCAGTGAATTTGGGTCCTAACTTGGCTGACGGAATCTTTAACTTAATGTTTCACGTGGAGAGCCAAACTTTCTCTCCCACCCGAAACATGGGACCAGGTGTTCGTTTCCTGTCCGCGAAAAACTTATACCTGCCTTGAGACCTGGATATACGCCGCTGGACTTCTGCCCATGTATCTTTTAACCGCTGAACAGAGTCCTCAGCCCCGGGGCACCCCGAATCCAGACGAGAAAACTCACCAAAATGAGGACTGAACCCATAGTTAATCAAGAAAGGGGACCTACCAGTGGATTGACTCACCCGACTATTGAAGGCAAATTCAGCCAACGGCAGTGCATCGCACCAGTCACTCTGTCTAGCAGAGGTTAGACACCTGAGGATCTGTTCCAGGGACTGGTTAGTGCGCTCCGTCTGCCCATTGCTCTCAGGATGGTATGCCGACGAAAAGGACAGAGACATACCTAATTTTTTGCAGAAAGCACGCCAAAACTTAGCCACAAACTGCACACCACGATCAGACACCACATTCAGGGGTACCCCATGCAACCGGATCACATGCTGCACAAACAACCTGGACAACGTCTCAGCTGACGGTAGTGCGGACAGGGGTACGAAATGAGCCTGCTTAGAAAACCTGTCCACCACTACCCATACCACTGTATTACCCTTAGATGGAGGGAGATTGGTAACAAAATCCATGGATAAGTGAGTCCATGGCCTTTCGGGCACTGCCAAGCGTATCAGCTCCCCTGCCGGCCGGCTATGAGAGCTTTTAGAACGAGCGCAGACCCCACAACCAGCAATGAATTTTTTTATGTCCGAACCAAGGGTAGGCCACCAAAAGATCCTAGCCACCGCCAGACGTGTGGCTGAAATACCAGGGTGAGCACTCAGCTTGGATTCATGGAACTCCTGCAAGAGTTTCAGGCGAAGTTGCTCTGGGACAAACAACTTCCCCTCCGGCTTGGCCGCCAAGGCCTGCGACTGGGCCCCCTGAATCTCCCGTTCCAATTCAGATGAGACCTCTGCTATCACAACCCCAGGGTGAAGAATGGAGGACGGTGGCTCAGGGGGCGACACCGGCTGAAAACTGCGTGATAAGGCGTCAGCCTTGACATTCTTAGACCCTGGACGAAATGTAATTGTAAACTTTAAACGGGAAAAAAAAGTGAACAACGGGCTTGTCTGGGCGTTAGTCTTTTAGCAGACTCAATGTACGACAAATTTTTGTGATCCGTGATCACCGTAACCGGGTGACTGGCCCCCTCCAAAAAGTGTCTCCATTCTTCAAACGCCAATTTGACCGCAAGAAGCTCTCTATTGCCTACGTCGTAATTTCTTTTCGCAGCAGAGAACTTCTTGGAAAAGAAAGCACATGGCCTGAGGTTGGTTAGAGTGGCAGGCCCTTGAAACAACACCGCCCCCACCACCACCTCAGAGGCGTACACTTCCACGACGAATGGTTTGGACGGATCTGGCTGCACTAACACAGGAGCAGACATAAAACATTTTTTCAGCGTCGCAAAGGCCTCTTTTGCGAGCGAGGACCAATTTCTCACATCCGCACCTTTGCATGTTAGATTCGTGAGAGGTTTGACCACTTGCGAAAACCCCCGGATAAATTTGCGGTAATAATTGGCGAACCCCAAGAAGCGCTGAAGACCCTTAAGATCTCGGGGTTGCACCCAATCCGCAATGGCCTGCACCTTCTTGGGGTCCATGCGAAAACCCTCACCGGATACAATTTACCCCAAAAAGGACAACTCTTGTACACAGAATACACATTTTTCCAATTTGGCATACAAATGATTTTCTCTCAGTCTTTGGAGCACAGTTCGTACATGTTCCAAATGAGAATACTTGTCGGGGGGAATATACCAAATATCATCTAAGTAGATAACGACAAAATGACCAATGAGATCCGAGAATACCACGTTGATGAAATTCTGAAATATGGCAGGGGCGTTGGTAAGACCAAATGGCATGACTAAATTTTCAAATAGTCCCTCGGTCGTGAGGAACGCGGTTTTCCATTCATCCCCCTCTCGGACCCTTATCAAATTATATGCCCCCCGAAGGTCCAGTTTAGAAAACCACTTTGCCCCTGATAGTTGGTTACATAAATCGGGAATCAACGGAAGGGGGTACGTATTCCGTACAGTAATTTGATTAAGCTCCCGGAAGTCGAGACAGGGACGTAACCCGCCATCTTTTTTCTTTACAAAAAAGAAACCTGCTGCCACAGGTGAGACTGAAGGAGGTATGTGTCCTTTGCGCAGACTTTCAGTAATGTACTCCTTCATAGCCAAGCGCTCAGGACCGGACAAATTAAACAGAAGGGCTTTGGGTAATTTAGCCCCCGGGACCAGCTCAATAGCGCAGTCAAAGGGTCTATGTGGCGGTAACGTCTCGGCCTCGCTTTCGGAGAATACATCTTCGAAGTCCTTCAGGCATTCCGGAATACCTTCCAGCTCGACAGATGATACAGACACAGATTTAACAGGTTCAACCAGCAGTGCGGATTTATCATATAACTCAAAATCATTAAACCCCCATTGTACAATCTCCCCCGTTTTCCAGTTAATAACTGGGTTATGGTGTTGTAACCAGGGCATGCCCAACACCAACCCTGCAGGTAGATTGTCCTGCACAAAACAACTTATGTTTTCCACATGAGTAGCGCCCACTCTGAGCGAAAACACATCAGACATAAAGCGAATTCCCTCCTTAGTGAGGGGAGATGAGTCAATGGCCATCACCTTGATCGGAACCTTGAGCCTAACTGTCCCTATCTTGCAGTGTGTGACCAATTGGGAGTCAATAAGATTAATAGATGATCCGCAGTCCACGAAGGCTGTAGAGGAAAAAGAACTACCATCCACAAACAGTTCCACAGGCAGTACTACTTTAGAAAATGAGGAAAATGGTACCTGAGGGTCTGAGCAGCCTCCCCGTTGACTACCCAGACCTAGTCGTTTCCCGCCGACCGGGTTTGAAGATGGGCAATTCAGGCACTCCCTTTCCCAATGTCCCGTTTTACCGCAGTAAAAGCATAACTGCTTGTCCTTCCGGCGTTTCCTCTCCGTATCCTTCAGGGAGAGGGCGCCTACATCCATGGGCTCAGGGGCAGTCTCTTTTCCACTGGGGAATAATGGAGTATCCACCTGCATCACCCCTCTGGCCCGCAGCCTGCGGTCCATCCGGACGGCCTGGGTCATGGCGTCCTCGAGAGAGTTAGGTGGGGGATGTAACGCCAAGGCATCCTGCAGCCGCTCGGACAAACCTCTGCGAAAGAGTCCTCGGAGTGCGGCGTCGCTCCAAGAGACCTCTGCCGCCCAGCGGCGGAACTCAGAACAAAACCACTCAGCTGAGTGTTTCCCCTGACAGACACTCATCACCATGTCCTCTGCCAATCGCACTCGGTCAGGTTCATCATAAATGTGCCCGAGGGCCTCAAAGAATGCATTCACTGACATACGATCAGGAGCAGAGGAAGACAGAGAGAAAGCCCATGCTTGCCGAGCCCCCCGAAGTAGGGAAATAATGACCCCCACCCTCTGGAACTCATCCCCGGAGGAGTGGGGCCTTAGAGAAAAAAAAAGCTTGCATCCTTCTCTGAAAGACCTGAACTCCTTTTTATCCCCTGAGAAAAGGTCTGGCAATTTGACCGGAGGTTCGGGGGACGCTAATGACACATCCCTACCCCCAGAACCAGAAGCCCCTGCATCGACAGCCCCCTGCACAGTAACCACCAACTGTTGCTGGGTCTGGGCCATCGTGCGTTGTTCCACAATGAGCTTATGGAACATTTGGGTCAGGTGCTAGACCTGATCAGCCAAGGCTTGTATGGGATCCATGAGGATAACACACTTTTTTTTTTTTTCTTCAGAAAAAAAAACAAAAAACTGTAAGGGTCAGTTATAATGTCAAAGACACCGCACTACACTTGCTCATAGAGCCAGTGCGCGTGTCCTGAGTACAGAAGCAGTGCTAAGAGTTACCTGGGGAGCAGGGCAGCAGAGGTGACCAGGCGTGCTTCAACTAATAGTGTCAGAGAAGCCAGAGAACTCAGATTATGGCAAAGCAGAAGTCATGCACAGTACAGACCAGCGAGGTACAGGAGGGGTAAACAGATGGGAGGTCAGACAAAGCAAAAGGTCATACACAGGATCACAGTACAGTACCAGGGAGGAGACAGAGCGGATAATCAGGGCCAAGCAGAGATCAAAACCAAACAGACATAGGAGGTACCAGGCAGAATCCAAAGCGATATCCAGGGAACAGACCGAGTCATACACAGAGAATCAAGCAACCAGAACACAGCACTAACACACTCAGGGGTCACCACACAATGCCAAGGGTGAAAGTATAACTGACAGGGATGGGAGCGTCCTGAGGCTATAAGAAGCCTCCCCCAGAACCAGGGAGAGGCCACAATCATAGCCCCAGGTGTGCAGGTAAGCCTGCATCGGGATCACAACCTTTAACCCCAGAAATGCCAGTCATCAGCACTGGTTCCAAACATTAACCCCACGTGTGCGAGTCAAACCCGCACTGAGATCATGACACCAAACAGATGGGGAAATTGCAAACTGTCCAGAATTTGTCAGCAATTTCCATCCACTTTTCAGCGGTGGGCATGGGCATAAATTTGGGACAAAGAACGTTCCAGAGAGCCCGGCAGGTGTCCACAACAATTCCAGACAAGGTAGAGATTACAATACAGTACTGGAAGTGTAGTGAACATAGGGTCTCTCCAGTCGCCAGGAATCTGCGAAACAGAGAAAGAAGTAAAATTAATATTTCTGTATTTTTTGGGGGTGAGGACAAACAATGTGAAAAAAATGCAAACACACTAAAAACGCATACAAACACTGCGTTTTTTTCTTGCATGCGCATAAAAATGCTTGAAAAAACCGCAGCGTTTGTATGTACTTTTTTCATGCGTTTGTGTGCACAAAAAACGCACCAAAAAAAACGGAAGTGTGAAAGTAGCCTTAGATTGCCAGATGTTATTAAATAACAGTTTGTTTAGCTTTTTAATCCATTGATCTGATATCTGGATAGGAATACTTCTGAATATGTATTGTTGTTTTGGGAAGTATCATAATTTTGTAAAGAATGGTTCTGCCCAGCAACGTTTTATTAGTTCTATCAAATTTGTCAATCGATTTAAGAATGCTAGATAGGTTCTCATTCAAAACTGTATTTACTGGCTTTGTAATACTAACACTTCAATAAGATATAGAGATTTTTTTTTTTACACAAAAAGAGGAATTCTCTTTTTACAAAATCCTTTAAATGAAAATCCAGGAAAAAATGTAATATCTTTGAATTCTTAACATTAACTTTTTAGTTAGAAATGGAATTATAGGCATTAATTGCTGATGTGACTGCTCTCAATGATCTAATGAGGTCTGTAATAGTAATTTAGAATATCATCATCAAATAATCCAATTTTGTACAATATTGCCTAAAATTGGTAGAGATACCTTTTATTGAACCATTATCAGGGCGAATAGTGAGCAGGCTTGGCAGGTACCATTAGAAATCAAAAAGTTATTCCAATTGGTTAGTAAATGAAATATTTGCAGTATGTTTGGATGAGAAGAAGATATTGCATTAAAATTTGTCCTTGTAATCTGAATTTAAGGTTAAGGTAAGAAACAAGAAGTTCCATTTCATTTGGTCGAATGCCTTTTTGGCATCTAGGCACCAAATTACAGTGGGAGTCTTTTCCTTTTTTACAGATGTTATCAAGTTCAGAATTCTTCTTCTTCCATCTAAGGCCTGTTGTACTTTAATGAAACCAACTAGTTCCGAATGTACTAGTTGTGAGATATTTTTTAATAACCTCTCCGAAATCAATTTTGAAAAAAAAACATTTTAGAGGCAAGTTTAAGAGTGAAATAGTTCAAGAGTGCTTCTGGATCTCTGTCTTGTTTCGGTATGACAACTATAGTAGCATGTAATGATTCTTTTAGAAAAAAAATTCACTAGTAGCATGGTTGTCAAGGAAAGAGACAGGTGGTGTTTAAATATTCTATAATATTCTCTGCGAAATCTCTAGGGCCTAGTGATTTATTTTCTTTTAGTTTATGAATTGATTCTTCTGTTACATCCGTAGAAAAGGGAATTTTTGATAAATTAATTTGGTCCTCATTTAAATGAGGCAGGTTAATATTTGATAGAAATTCGTTTATTTCTTCAAGATTTAGTTGGGGGGGTGTTTGAGTCCTTGTTTAAATTATTACATGAGGAATATAAAGTCGCAAATTGTTCTGCTTTGTCTTTCGGATGATTATAACTTGAGCCTGTATTTTTTATAGAGATAACTCTAGTAGATGTCAAACATTGCTGTCTGACTTTATTAGCCATAAACTATTAACATAATTTGTGATTATAGAAGAATTGCATAGAATAGCCAGAAAAAAACTTATGTAATAAAATTACGTTCATTATGGAAAAAACACCCCTGGTAAAGATAACATCATGAGACATGCACAAGAAAATACATAAAACAACATATTACAACATAGCAATAACAAAAAATCCTTCAGCTACTGATACTTCTCAGATGATCTGGTGATGTAGGTTGAGGACGAAATGGAAAACAACCTTCTCCCCTAAGTGGGTCGGGGAGAAAAGTTCGTCAAACTCTGCAAAATGAGTCCTGAATAGTATCCAAATTGGAATAAAATAACATCAGAAGGTAACTTGAATAATAAAAGAAAAATACTAAGAAACCACAGTAAAAAATATACCAGTATACATTATGAACTTTCAAGAGATTTTATTTAATTCTGCGATTACTTCTTTTCTTGAGTGAAAGTTTTACTGTTTCTGGATATCTTTTGATGCTTTAGGAAGTTCCATCGTTCCTCTACATCTTGGATTAGTTTCGAATTTCTGTTGAGGAAGATGATTAGATTGGTTCGAAACCTCGATTTATATGAGATATTGTTGGATCTTTAAATAAAGGTGATTTCTGCAAAGGATTTCCTATATATTAATGTTTTTCTTGAGTAGTTAGCATGAACCCTGATCAATTCATAAGGAAAAGGTGATTTTTTTTTTTTCCCCACAAGTAATCAAATAGTCAGTCATTTGTTTAAAAAAAGTGAAGTCTTGCAATTAATTCTCTTGGTACCTTAGGAAGAAAGTTAGGCTTTAGTAGACTATAGGCTCTATCGATTGATAATTCAGCATTTGAGTTCATATGCAAAGATTTATGCATTAGATCCTTTATATATGGAGCAAGATCTGCTGGTGGCACAATTTCCGGGATAGTTCTGAACTTGAGATTATTACTCCTATTGCGATCCTTTAAATCCGTAAGTTTTGCTTTTAATGTTCTAACTTCGTCTTTAAGTAGTGAGTGGTCTTTTTCTAAGGTGCTGTCTAAAGGAAATATACTGAACTTTTTTTTTTATCAATAGTGGTAATCTTTTGGTTCATTTCATCCAGGGAGGTCTGCAGAGTATGAAACCTTTCATTCTTATTTATATTTACAGTAATTGTTGAATTGTAGAGGTGAAAAGGTCTGATAGATATTTCACTGAGAATTATAGAATCCCTGGTTGACAGTTTCCAGTGCACAATTTGTGGCATATCATTGACATGTGTGCCTGTGGGAAGATTTGATGTTACATTAGGCAGGCTCATTATATCCAGTCTGGGACACTGCTGAAGTGGAGTCCAATTAGGAGAAAAGTCTTCTAAATCCTTATCTGACCCAATATAATCCATTTATTATGTGTTTTTAATATTAATATTCCCACTACCAAATTCTTTCCTTGTTTCTGGGTGGTTTCCTCAAATTAGAATGTCATGTTAAGATTTGTAGTGCTTATACACAGTTTAGGTAGTGATGTGTATGCATGCTCGTCGCTACTCGTCGCTTGCCCGAGCATTGCAGTGCTCGCGATGCTCGGAGCTCAACGAATATTTCCGGGCTTTGCTCGGCGAGAGCTCGGGTCCCCATTCAGCATGTTTGGCACTCTTTAGAGAGCCAATTAACCCTAGAACGCATACCCATAGAAATCTACACATTCACGCACCTGGGGCCTTTTAGGCCTGTTTACAATTATCATGGAATAACTCAAATAAAAATACTTTTCAAAGTTTATTGCAAAGTAAGGATGCATTCCCACTCGCGCTGGGGTCCGCCAGGACGGGTTTTCGTAATTGATCTGACCTCCTGCTGACCCCAGCTAAGGCTGGCGGACGCATACTTGGGGCCTCGCAGGCCTGCCAGGTTACTTGTTTTCTATTTTCTGTAAAATTACTTTAGTTAGAATTTTGAAACTCTAGGTATTCCTCAGGTATATAGTTGTTAGTAATTTCCAGTTGTTAATATATTTTTATGTTATAGGCATTTCGGTATAACAACCTTTTTTTGGGACTACCCCATATTCACGCACCTGGGGCCTTTTAGGCCTGTGTGCAAATAACACGGAATAACTCAAATAAAAATACTTTTCAAAATTTATTTTACAATTGCAAAGTAAGGATGCATTCCCACTAGCGCTGGGGTCCACCAGGAGGGGATCCGTAATGGATCCGTAATCCGTAGAGCAAGTGTTTTTACTATGTCGGAACATAGGTCTTTCTGGACTGGAGCATCAGCTTCTTTGCCACAGTAAATCAGACCATTCATCCCAAAATAGCTTGCTGAATCGCACATCCAGAAAATTTTTATGCCATACTTAGCTGGCTTACTGGGCATATACTGAATGAATTTGCAACGTCCCCTAAAGGCAAGAAGTTGCTCGTCCACTGTCACACTATCACTGGAATGGTAAAGCTTTGTACAGTTCTTGATAAAAAGATTCCAGATATAGCTAATAGGGGCTAATTTATCCGTTGCCAACCTCACAGGGCGAGTTCTCTTTTCATCAAAACGAAGGCGTCTCCGAATACCCTCAAATCTATTGATGGACACAGTAGCTTTGTAGTGTGGATCTGCAAATGGGTTCTGAAATAACTCTCTGATTGGAACATCGTATGATTTTGTCGACCCTGCCAGAAGAGTAAGGCCAATATAAGCATATAGTTCCTCTTTATTTATATTTTTCCATGCTTTTTTTCTTCCTGACGCGATACGTTTTCCTTCTACGTTAGTACACAAAACTACCTCATCTGCAATATCATCCGAAACAAATTTACAGAAAACATCTCTTTTGGACATGCGAGGCCCCAGGTATGCGTTCTAGGGTTAAAATGCAGGGATTGTCTGCCACACACTAATGCCTCAGCCATGTTGGTTGTGGCATTACAGTGATTGATTGGCAGCACAGCGTCATCAGGTCTATATCAGACCTGGCACCGCCCTGCTCATTACAGTCAACTCCGGAATAACGCAGAGTAGGGAGAGTTACTGCTGAGCTAGGGAGAGATTTGTTTGCTTCGTAGTTAGTGTGGGTATACCACATATAATACACATATCCATCTCAACTTGCAGTTCTACTGAAGGCTAATAGCTGCATAGATATCAGTGCTAGGCAGGTGGGAAGTGTATGTGGAGGCTGCAGAGCATATAGCAAGAGGGTTCATTCCATTTCCGTCTGATGCTGCTGCTGCCTATCAGAGCTATTTATAGACATAGCCTCAGGTATCAAGGGCCAGGAATATTTTTTTTTGGATCTTAATCTTGATTATTTACTTTTAAAGCAATCCATAGAACACCATTTTTCTGCTCCATTTGCTTGTTGGCACTACAGAATACAGCCAGATCCTTTCCATATCACAGCAGTAAAAAAACAGCTATTTTAAATTTAGGTTTGTCCGCCTCACAGATCACATATCAGTGTGCTCAAAATTCTGCCATTTCAGATGTCCATTTAAATTTTATTTTAGTGTCTTAGGCAAGCTATTGACACCAGTTTGCTGAAAAAAAAATAGCTACCTACAGGCCAGATATTTTACACTAGGGTTTGTCCGCCACACGGATCGCATATCAGTGTTGTCAAAATTGTGCCAATACAGGCATCCATTTAAATTTTGTTGCAGTGTCTTAGGCAAGTTATTGACACCAGTTTGCTGAAAAAAAATAGCTACCTACAGGCCAGATATTTTAAGATGGGGTTTTACCTCACACAGATCACAAATAAGTTCGCTCCAAGTTCAGCCATTTGTAATGAAGACAGAAAATATTGTACTCCATTTAAAATGGGCAAAGTTCATAGCAAGGGATGGGGGAGTGGATGTAATGGTGATGGTGCATTCAGAGGCTGAGGCCGAGGCTGTGGGCAAGCTAAAATTGTGCCACAACAAACACCCACATCTTCTCGCCTGACCTTCCTTTCCCAATTACTAGGGGACCGCAGCAGCACACCACTATTGAAACCAGAGCAGAGTCAAAAGGTTGTCGGTTGGATAGTGGGTAATGCTTACAGTAACTTTTCCGCCAGCACCACCACCACCCTGTCATCCACATGGTCAAGTCTGAGTAGCCATGAGTCTGGACCGCATATTCCTCACCCTAATCCTCCTTTCTCCCACTATGCCGAGTGCCCGGAGACAACTGATCCTACACTTGGACACTCTGAAGAGTTGTTCACTTTTCCATTTATAGATTTGGGCCTCTCGCTCGGTCCACTTGAAGCGGGGCAAGAGGAAATGGCATGTAGCGATACCCAAATATTCGAGCAGCCATGATCACACAAAGCCGACGGTGGGAAAGTGTCACAAGATGTGGATGATGATGAGATACAATTGCCAGAAAGCCCGGAGGAGGACCAGGGTGCAGAAATGGAGGACAAGGTGGTGGATGATATAGTAACTCACCCAAGCTGGCAGGAGTACATGCAGAACGAGGACAGCAGCACACAGGGGGAGGGAAGCATAGCACCCTAACAGACAGGAAGAAGCAGTGTGGTGGCCGCAGAAAGAAGTCGGGCAACTGTTCGACGTGACACAAACATGACGGAAGTTGCCAGTCCAACCGTTAGGTCTTCCCGAGTCTGGTTGTTTTTTAGAGACTCTACAGATGACCCCAAAAAGGCCATTTGCACCACCTGCCAGGCCAGCATCAGCAGGAATAGCAAAACTACCAGCTTGACGACCACCAGCATGATCAGTCACATGGCAGCAAAGCACCCGACTTTGTGGGTCGAACGCCAGGATCCAGGTGACACCGCTGCTTTTTTCGCTGTTGTGTTCAAGCCAATCCCCTGTCCATGGTGCATGCGAAGATGCCTCCTTCCCTGCACGTGTCATTGCAAACAATCAACTAGCACCATCAGAAAGCATGTCCACGTCCTTGTCCCAGAGCAGTGTTCAGTTGTCCATACCCCATTCTTTGGAACGCAAGTGCAAATACGCAGCCAACGCCTCACAGGCCAAACTACTAAATTCACACATTTCACGACTGCTTGAGCTCAAAATGTTGCCTTTTATGCTCATGGAGATGGAAGCTTTCCACAACCTGATGGTGGCGGCTGTCCCTCGGTACTCGGTCCCCAGTTGTCACTATTTTTCCCAGTGTGCCTTCCCTGCATTATACAAGTACGTGTCCCAGAACATTTGCTGTGCCCTCAACAATGCAGTTACTGGGAAAGTCCACCAAACCAGGGACACGTGGACAAGAGCTTGTGGGCAGGTATGGTACATCTCGCTGACTGCACACTGGGTTAACATAGTGGAAGCCGTGACACAGTCAGACCTTGGGATGGAACATGCCCTCCCGATACCAAGGATTGCGGGTCCAATGTCAATCAGGGTTGCCTCCACAGTCTACAGCTCCTGCACATCTTCCTCCTCCTCTTCAGCCTCCATCTCTGAAATTACCACATCAGTCACAAGCTGGAAGCACTGCAGCACTGCCTCAGTCAAGCAGCAACAGACTTTGCTGAAGCTAATATGCTTAGGTGACAAACCGCACAATGCTCAAGAGTTGTGGACAGCTCTGAAAGAGCATGCAGATCTGTGGCTGACACCGCTGTTTGTACAGGTAGGCATGGTCGTGTGTGACAATGGCCGGAACCTGGTGGCGCCTCTCAAGCGAGGAGAGCACACATGTACCATGTGTGGCCCATGTGTTTGACCTTGTTGTTCAGCGGTTTCTCAAAACCTACAAGGAGGTGTCGGATCTGCTTGTCAAAGTACGCCACATGTATGCCCATTTTAGAATGTCCGCTGCCCTTACCATGCTTCAGCAGTGTTTGCAGCTTCAGGCTCACTGACTGTTGTGTGATGTCCCCACACGTTGGAACTCTACACTGCAGATGTTGTAAAGGATTTGTGTGCAGAAGAGGGCAGATGTTAACTATCAGTATCAACATAAGACCTCAGGAGTGGACAAGGAAGTCAGACATATGTATCACCCTCCAAAATTTTGAGGACATCATTAAGATGGTGAGCGGCGATGTCGCCATAATTAGCGTCACCATCCCACTTCTGTGTGTTCTGAAACGCTCTCTGCTCACAATCAAAGAGGATCAATTGCAGGTGGAGCATGATGAGATGGAGCAAGGAACCATAAAGGGTGATTACACATAGCCCAGCCTCATCTCATACCTCATCTCATACCAAAGTGGATTTGGTGACAATGAGGTAGAGGAGAAGTAAGAACAGGAGCATAACTGTCATACCGTCTGTTCAGTGTGAATGGCCTGAGGAAAGGGAGGAGGAGGGGAATGGCTCCTTGCTAATGGGAACATTTTTTATGAGGCACTCCTCCATGTCTCGTCAAAGGGGTATTGGGTGCGCTCAAATTTTTGGTAGCTCTTGCATTCCCTGCATAGGCAAACACTATTAGAGACCCACCTCCCAATAATGGTAACATTGTTTTCATTAGGCCCTCCTGTATGTCTCCTCAAAGGGGTAATTGGAGTGCATCCAAATTTTTGGCAGCTATTGCATTTACTGCATAGGCAAACAGTATGGGAGACCTACTTCCTAATAATGGGAAAATTGTCATGTCACGTCGGCGGCAGTCGCCGCCACCGTTCCAGCAGCGGCGGGGTCCGCTGCCGCCTCTACTCAGCAGCCCTCACCTTTCCGAGCTGTGCCTGCCTCCTCCTTGCTCCTGTCCTCCTGGCTTGTGGCTGTCCCACGCAGGCGCCTTAGGCCACGGGCGTGCGCTCTGCAGGATTCTTAACCCTGCAGTGCCCGCCAAGAGGCCCTGGCTGCCCAATCATCTGGCAGCGTATGGTATATCAGGCGTCTCCAAGATGGTGGAGACGCCTGATTATCGTGTGCTTCCCCTAGCGGTATTTCTGGCCGAGTTGTAGGGGGCTTCCCTACAACTTCCTTTTGGTACCCTGTGCCTTACCCCATCCTGTGCTCCTTACTCAGTCCTGTACTCCTCACTCTGTCCTGTGCTCTTCACTTCGTCCTGTGCTCCCTGCCCAGCCCAGGGCTCCTTGCTCCGTCCTGTGATCCATGCTCTGCCCTGTGTTCCTAACCCGTCCTGTATCTCCGGTTTGTCTTGTGCTCTTGAGCTCCAGGTCCGCGATCCAGAGGGTCCACTCTCGGATGTTGCCTTTCCTGGCTGCCACAGTATAATCAGGCCATGGACCCAGTTAGTGCCTCGGCAGCCACGCAGAAAGAATTGCTCTTTTTGCAGGAGAACCAGACTCGAATAATGTCCTTCATGAAATCCATGGACACCCGGCGTTCTGCCATACAAACTGCTGACCCAGGGAATGCCCCGTTGCTAGCTGGGCTCCAGCAGGGGCTCGCGCAGCAGCGTGATGCCCAGTCCCACATCCTGAGTTATATGGCGTCCGTAGATGACCGACTTCTGTCTCTTCAGTCCTCTGCTGCCGCTTTGGCCCTACCTTGGGATCCCGTATCTCACCCGCCACCATGCTTAGGAAAGCCTACCAGGTATAGCGGTGACCCCAAGTTATGTCGGGGTTTTTTAAATCAGTGCCGTTAACACTGAGCTCCTGCCCCTGCAATACCCCTCTGATCAAGCCAAAGTGGCGTTTATTGTGTCCCACCTTGAGGGGGAGGCCTTAGCTTGGGTGATTCCCCTGTGGGAGAGGGATGACCCTGTGGTATCTAGCCTACAGAACTTCCTCGATACTTTCCGCAGGGTATTTGACGAGCCCGGACGTGTGGCCTCTACCACTGAGGCTCTTTTCAACCTCCGTTAGGGATCTCTCACCGTAGGACAGTATGCCATCCGCTTCTGCACACTATCCTCTGAGCTAGGGTGGAATAATGAGGCCTTGGTTGGGGCCTTTTGGAGGGGACTCTCAGCAAAATTAAAGTTGAGCTTGCCGGCCGAGTCACTCCTACCACCCTGGAGGATCTCATATCTCTAGCCACCCGTATAGATTTACGGTTTCAAGAACGCTCCCGTGAGTCCATTAGGGAAAGGAGACCCTTTAGACTATATCAAGCGCCCATTCCCCGCTCCCCGGCGTCTTCCAGTAATTCCACTCCTGAGCCCATGCAGGTGGATTGAGTAAAGTTGTCCTAGCAATGGCGCAGGGAGAGAATGACGCAGGGGCTATGCCTTTACTGCGGCGGGGCCAATAATTTTTTGCGCACTTGCCCAGAGAGGCCTGGAAACACCTCCGCCTAGGCCAGGTAAGAGAGGCCTCCCTAGTTGATACATATTCCTCTCTGCCCCTTACCATTTTGGCTCGAATTGTTTTAGGTCGGGAGCGTAGATCTGTGGTGGCGTATGTGGACTCGGGTGCGGCTGGTAGCTTCATCCGGCTCAAGGAAGTGGACCAGTTCCGGATTCCGGTGGTTACTCTAGAAAATCCACGCACAATCGCCTCTGTGGATGGCAAACTGCTACCTGAACCCATTACCGAGGTGTAGTTACAAGTTGGAGCACTTCACCGGGAAAAGATCGCCTTTTACGTCCTTCCTAAGTTGTCTCACGCCGTGCTCCTCGGCCTACCCTAGCTACACTTACATGAGCCCATTCTGGACTGGTGCTCTGGGGAGATCCTACGCTGGGGACACTCATGCCATGAACACTGTTTGTTGTTGGTGCCTCATCCTGGATCACTACAAGCTCCTGCCGATCTTCCTGGGCTTCCCACAGCTTATCATTTGTATGTCTTCATCAAGAAAGAGGCAGAGACCCTGCCGCAGCATTGGTCCTACGATTGCCCAATCGAGTTGATTCTGGGAGCTACTCCCCCCAGAGGGAGAACTTATCCACTGTCTCCAGCGGAGACCTCGGCCATGTCAGAGTACATCCGGGAAAATTTGGCCAGGGGTTTTATTCGGAAGTCATCTTCTCCTGCTGCAGCAGGATTTTTCTTCATCCGGAAGAAAAAGGGATCCCTTCGGCCGTGTATTGACTACCGAGGCTTGAACAGTATCACAGTGAAGAATAGGTATCCTCTCCCGCTATTCCCTGAACTCTTTGACCGTTTGAGGGGGGCCCGGATCTTTACCAAGTTAGATCTACGGGGAGCCTATAACTTGATCCGAATCCGTGCTGGGAACGAGTGGAAGACAGCCTTTAATACTGGGGATGGCCATTACGAGTATTTGGTCATGCCTTTTGGTCTCTGCAATGCCCTGGCGGTGTTTCAGGAGTTCGTTAATGAGATATTCCGAGACCTGCTGTACTCATGTGTCCTCGTACACCTAGATGACATCCTCATCTCTTCACCTGACTTATCCTCCCATAGGAGGAGTGTTCGGCTGGTCCTGCAACGCCTACGGGAGAACCGTCTCTATGCTAAAATAGAGAAATGCCTGTCATTGCCCTTCTTAGGGTATATTATCACGGACTCCGGGGTGAAGATGGACCCTGAGAAATTATCTGCTGTACTCAAATGGCCACGTCTGGTCAGAGCAAAAGCCATCCAGCGGTTCCTGGGTTTCGCAAATTACTGCAGGCAGTTCGTCCCTCACTTCTCCTCGGTGGCCAAGCCTATCTCCGCTCTGACCCGGAAAGGGACAAAAGCAAATATTTGGCCTTCAGAGGCCGAAAAGGCCTTTCTTGACTTGAAACGGTCCTTTGCTACAGTCCCGATTTTACACCGGCCGATAGCTAGTAGGCCCTTCATCCTAGAGGTGGATGTGTCCTCCACCGGGGCAGGGGCGGTCCTTTCCCAGCAGTCGTCTTCAGGTCACTTGGTGCCTTGTGGGTTTTTCTCTAAATCATTCTCTCCTGCAGAATGCAACTATTCAATTGGAGATCGGGAATTACTGGCCATTAAGATGGTTCTGGAGGAGTGGCGGTATCTTCTGGAGGGGGCGGTCCATCTATTTATAAACTTCACGGACCACAAGAATTTGGCATATCTTCAGTCAGCGCAAAGAATAAATTCCAGGCAAGCCAGGTGGTCGCTGTATTTTTCCCGCTTTGACTTCAAACTCCATTTTCGGCCTGGGGATAGGAATACCAAGGCTGATGCCCTATCCAGGTCTTTGCAATCACCTGAGACTGAGGAGGTTCCTTCATATATCATTGAGCCTGCCAAAGTTATCACAATGGCACCCGTGACGCTTTCCCCCATTCCGCCAGGCAAAACCTTCGTCCCACAGAATAAGAGGTTGGAAGTGCTAGATTGGGGGCACTCCTCCAAGATTGTGGGACAAGTCGGGGTCAAGAAAACCCTCAGCCTTCTCTCTCGCTACTATTGGTGGCCTTCTCTTTATCTAGATTTGACAGATTTCGTAGTCTCCTGCACGACTTGTGCTCAGAACAAGGTACCAAGGAGTTTGCCATCCGACTTGCTTCACCCTCTGCCTCCTCCTGAGGCCCCTTGGCGACAGATCGGTATGGACTTCATTATTGATTTACCTCGCTCTTCCGGGTGTACTACTATCCTAGTAGTGGTCGATCGCTTCTCCAGGATGGCCCATTTTATTGCGTTGCCCGGATTACCTACGGCACCTGAGTTGGCCAAGGTCTTCATCCACCAGATCTTCAGACATCATGGACTCCCTCAACGAATTGTGTCTGATCGAGGGGTTCAGATTACCTCCCGATTCTGGAGAGCCCTCAGCAAACTCATGGGTACAGTATATCTCTGGATTTCTCCTCCGCCTATCATCCTCAGACCAATGGGCAAGTGGAGCGGATTAATCAGGTATTGGCAGTCTACCTACGTCACTTTTCTAATGCCCATCAAGACAATAGGGTGTCCCTCCTGCCATGGGCAGAGTTCGCCCATAGCAATCATCCTAATGAGTCCACCACTAAAATGCTGCTCTTTGTGGTTTCTGGCCAGAGTCCTGGTGTTCCGCTGCCTATCTCCACGCCTTCTGGTGTTCCCGCAGCAGATGCCCTCTCTTCAGAGTTTTCTCAGGTCTGGAGGGAGACCAGAGAGGCACTTGTAAAATCCAGTATCCGGATTAAAAGACATGCAGACAAGAGACGCAGGGACCTTCCACCATTCCATCCTGGCGACAAAGTCTGGCTTTTGACCAAGCATATCCACCTGAGAATGCCTTCTTACAAACTGCGTCCCCGGTACATCGGTCCTTTTGAGGTTCTTGGACGCATTAACAATGTGGCTTATAAATTGAGGTTGCCGGCTTCACTCCGGGTCCCTAACACCTTCCATGTCTCGCTCCTTAAACCTGTTGTTCCTAATCGGTATCGCCCTGTACCACCTCCTTCCCCTCAGTCAGTAGGGGTCAATAACATCTTTGAAGTAAGAGATATTCTAGCCATGAAGAGAGTTCGGGGGTGAACCTTCTTCCTTATCGATTGGAAGGGTTTTGGTCCTGAGGAAAGGTCGTGGGAACCTAGAGAGAATATTAATGCTCCACTTATTTTAAGGAAATTTTTGTCCAATCTCAGGAGGGGGAGACGTAAAGGGGGGTACTGTCACGTCAGCAGCAGTCGCCGCCACTGTTCCAGCAGCGGCGGGGTCCGCTGCCGCCTCTACTCAGCAGCTCTCACCTCGCCACGCTGTGCCCGCCTCCTCCTTGCTCCCATCCTCCCGGCTAGTGGCTGTCCCGTGCTGGTGCCTTAGGCTGCGGGCGCGCGCTCTGCAGGATTCTTAACCCTGCAGGACCCACCCTGAGGATAAGTCAGGTGAAAAGATGAGGATGTCATCTGGCAGCGTATGGTATATGAGGCGTCTCCAAGTTGGTGGAGACGCCTGATTATCGTGTGTTTCCCCTAGTGGTATTTCTGGCCGAGTTGTAGGGGGCTTCCCTACAATATCCTTTTGGTACCCCGTGCCTTACCCAGTCCTGTGCACCTTACTCAGTCCTGTATGCCTTACTCTGTCCTGTGCTCTTCACTCCGTCCTGTGCTCCGTGCCCAGCCCTGTGCTCCTTACTCAGTCCTGTACTCCTCACTCAGTCCTGTGCTCTTCACTCTGTCCTGTGCTCCGTGCCCAGCCCTGTGCTCCTTGCTCCGTCCTGTGCTCCGTGCTCTGCCCTGTGTTCCTGACCGGTCCTGTATCTCTGGTTCGTCTTGTGCTCTTGTTCCGCCAGTTGCTCTCTGGTCCCTTGAGCCGCCCCTCTTGGTTCTAGCTGTTGCAGTATCTGTCTTCCGAGGGTCTGCCCCTAACGGTCCCTGTATAGGGGTTGGCTCCACCTGGCACGCTCACCCTCGGGAGCTCCAGTTCCGCGATCCAGAGGATCCACTCTCGGACGTTGCCTTTCCTGGCCACCACATGTCACTTCCTAATAATGGGAAAATTGTTTTATGAGACCCTCCTCCACGTCTCTTCCAAGGGGTATTGGGGTGCATCGAAATTTGTGCCAGCTCTTGCATTCACTGCATAGGCAAACAGTATGGGCACACTTTTGGATCTCCTCCCCCTGTTGGGACCTCCAGTATGGAATGTGTTGCTTTCCTACTTAACCTTCCATCCCCTAGTATGTCTCTACCAGTCCGACCAGTTCATCGGCATTCTGGGGATCACCTTGGGCAACCCAAGTCTGTACGGATCTCGGCAGCGAGTGCACAAACTGGTCCATCACCTCCCATTCTACCAGCTGTGCAGGTGTAGAGGACTCTAGCTGCAGCCACTTCTGGATCAGGTGCAATAGGTCAAACATTTGGGAGTGCGGTGGTTTGTCCTGGTGATACGCACAACGGTGAACTCGCTGTGACCTGAGAGTCATTGTTACCCCTCAAGCGTGCAAGAATCTCCATTTTTAGGTTTTTAACTTGCCATACTCTTTAGCGTCCTGCAAAGTTAAATCATTGTATCATTGTATGCTTTATGGGGTTCCCCCATCAAGTATGGTGTCAGTATCTGTGCCCACTCCTCTGGCAGGACTTTCTCCCTCTCAGCGACACTTTCAAACACTGTCAGGAAAGCATCAATATTGCAATTCTCAATATTTTTCAGCCTCAGAACTGCAATTCACTGCAGGTTATTCAGCTTCAATATTGCAATTCTTCACTGCAAGTTCCTCAGCCTCAACACTGCAATTCTCCGCAGGTTCTTCAGCCTCAACAATGCTGTTCTCCACTGCAGAATTCTACACTGCTAGTTCTTCAGACTCAACACTGCAATTCACTGCAGTTTCTTCATTTTCAATATTGCAATTCTGCACTGCAGGTTCCTCAGTCTCAATGCTGAAATTCTCCACTGCTGGTTCTTCAGCCTCAACACTGCAATTCACTGCAGGTTCTTCAGCTTCAATATTGCAATTTTCCACTGCAGGTTCTTCTGCCTCATCAATGCTATTCTCCGCTGCAGGTTCTTCAGCCTCAACACTGCAATTCTCCACTCCAGGTTGTTCATCCTCAACACTGCAATTATCCACTGCCGGTTGTTCAGCCTCTACATTGCAATTCACTGCAGGGTCTTCAGCTTCATTATTGCAATTCTCCACTGCAGGTCCTTCAGCTTCAATATAGCAATTCTCCACTGCAGGTTCTTAAGCGTCAACACTGCAATTCTCCACTACCAGTTCTTCAAACTCAACACTGAAATTCACTGCAGGTTCTTCAGCTTCAATATTGCAATTCTCCACAGCAGGTTCTTCAGCCTCAACACTGCAATCCTCCACTGATGGTTCTTCAGCCTCAACACTACAATTCACAGCATAGGCAAACAGTATGAGAGAACTAACTTCCTAATAATGGAAACATTGCTTTCAGGTGGCCCTCCTGTACGTTTCTTCAAAGCGGTATTGGGGTGCATCTAATTTTAGTGCAGGGCAGGCCTTGCCTTCAATGCATAGGCAAACAGTATGGGAGGACCAACTTCCTAATAATGGGAACATTGCTTTCAGGTGGCCTTCTGTACGACTCTTCAAAGGGTCATTTGGATGCATCCAAACTTGGGCAGGTGTTGCATTCAATGCATAGGCAAACAGTATGGGAGTACCAACTTCCTAATAATGGGAACATTGCGCTCAGGTGGCCCTCCTGTATGTCTCTTCAAAGGGTTATTGGGTTGCATCCAAATTTAGGGATTTAGGGCATGTGCTGCATTCAATGCATAGGCAAACAGTATGGGAGGACCAATTTCCTAATAAACGGAACATTACTTTCAGATGGCCCTCCTGTACTTCTCTTCAAAGGGTTATTGGGATGTGTCCAAATTTGGGGCAGGTGTTGCATTCAATTCATAGGCAAACAGTATGGGATATACCAACTTCCAATTGATGGGAATATTGCTTTCAGGTGGCCTTCCTGTACGTCTCTTCAAAGGGGTAATGGGGTACATCAAAACTTGGTGCAGGACAGGCCTTGCATTCAAAGCATAGTTAACCAGAACATTGCTTTCAGCTGGCCCTCCTGTACTTCTCTACAACAGGGTATTAAGGTGCGTCTAAATCTGATGCAGGGCAGGCCTTGCATTCAAAGCATAGATAACCAGTATGGGAGTGCCAACTTCCTAATAATGGGAACATTGCTTTCAGGTGGACCTTCTGTACATCTCTTCAAAGGTTTATTGGGGTGTGTCCAAATTGGGGGCAGGTGTTGCAATCAATGCACAGTTAAACAGTATGAGAGTACCAACTTCCAATTGATGGGAACATTGCTTTCAGGTGGCCCTTCTGTACGCCTATTCAAAGGTTTTTTGGGGTGCATCCAAATTGGGGGCAGGTGTTGCATTCAGTGCATAGGCAAACAGCATGGGAGGACCAACTTCCTAATAATGGGAACATTGCTTTCAGCTGGCCCTCCTGTATGTTTCTTCAAAGGGGTATTGGGGTGCATCCAAATTTGGGGCAGGTGTTTCATTCAATGCATAGGCAAACAGTATGGGATATACCAACTTCTTAATAATGGGAACATTGCTTTCAGGTGGCCCTCCTGTACGTCTCTTCAAAGGGGTAATGGGGTACATCAAAACTTGGTGCAGGACAGGCCTTGCATTCAAAGCATAGTTAACCAGAACATTGCTTTCAGGTGGCCCTCCTGTACTTCTCTACAACAGGGTATTAAGGTGTGTCTAAATTTGATGCAGGGCAGGCCTTGCATTCAAAGCATAGATAACCAGTATGGGAGTGCCAACTTCCTATTAATGGGAACATTGCTTTCAGGTGGACCTTCTGTACATCTCTTCAAAGGTTTATTGGGGTGTGTCCAAATTGGGGGCAGGTGTTGCAATCAATGCACAGTTAAACAGTATGGGAGTACCAACTTCCAATTGATGGGAACATTGCTTTCAGGTGGCCTTCCTGTACGTCTCTTCAAAGGGGTAATGGGGTACATCAAAACTTGGTGCAGGACAGGCCTTGCATTCAAAGCATGGTTAACCAGAACATTGCTTTCAGCTGGCCCTCCTGTAGTTCTCTACAACAGGGTATTAAGGTGCGTCTAAATTTGATGCAGGGCAGGCCTTGCATTCAAAGCATAGATAACCAGTATGGGAGTGCCAACTTCCTAATAATGGGAACATTGCTTTCAGGTGGACCTTCTGTACATCTCTTCAAAGGTTTATTGGGGTGTGTCCAAATTGGGGGCAGGTGTTGCAATCAATGCACAGTTAAACAGTATGAGAGTACCAACTTCCAATTGATGGGAACATTGCTTTCAGGTGGCCCTCCTGTACGTCTCTTCAAAGGTTTTTTGGGGTGCACCCAAATTGGGGGCAGGTGCTGCATTCAGTGCATAGGCAAACAGCATGGGAGGACCAACTTCCTAATAATGGGAACATTGCTTTCAGCTGGCCCTCCTGTATGTTTCTTCAAAGGGGTATTGGGGTGCATCCAAATTTGGGGCAGGTGTTTCATTCAATGCATAGGCAAACAGTACGGGAATACCAACTTCCTAATAATAGGAACATTGCTTTCAGGTGTCCCTCCTGTATGTCTCTTCAAAGGGTTATTGGGGCATGTCCAAATTTGGGGCAGCTGTTACATTCACTGCAAAGGCAAACACTATGGGAGTACCAACCTCCCAATAATAGGAACATTGCTTTCAGGTGGCGCTCCTGTACGTCTCTTCAAAGGGTTTTTGGGATGCGTCTAAATTTGGTACAGGGCAGGCCTTGCATTCAATGCATAGGCAAAAAGTTTGGGAGTACCAAGTTCCTAATGATGGGAACATTCCTTTCAAGTGGTCCTCTTGTACTTCTCTTCAAAAGGGGTATTGGGGTGCATCTAAATTTGGTGGAGGGCAGTCCTTGCATTCAATTCATAGGCAAACAGTATGGGAGTACCAACTTCCTAATAATGAGAAAATTGATTTCAGGTGGCCCTCCTGTACGTCTCTTCAAAGGGTTGTTGGAGTGCTTCCAAATTTGGGGCAGGTGTTGCATTCAATGCATAGGCAAACAATATGTGAGTATCAGCTTCCTAATAATGGGAACATCGCTTTCAGGTGGCCCTCCTGTTGGTCTCTTCAAAAAAGTGTGTGTCCAAATTTGAGGCCGGTGTTGCATTCAATGCATAGGAAATCAGTACGGGAGTACCAACTTCCTAATAAGGGGAAAGTTGCTTTAAGGTGACCCTCCTATTCATCTCTTCAAAGGGGTATTATGGTGCATCTAAATTTTGGCCAGGCCTTGCATTCACTGCATAGGCCACAGTATGGGAGGACTAACTTCCAAATAATGGGAACCTTGCTTTCAGGTGGCCCTCCTGTACGTCTCTTCAAAGGGTTAATGGGGTGCATCCTGATTTGGGGCAGGTGTTGCATTCAATGCATAGGCAAACAGTATGGGAGTACCAAGTTTCAAACAATGGGAACATTGCTTTCAGGTGGCTGTCCTTTATGTTTCTTCAAAGGGGTATTGGAGTGCGTCTAAATTTAGTGCAGAGCAGGCCTTGCATTCAATGCACAAGCAAACGGTATAGGAGTACCAACTTCCTAATAATGGGAGTATTACTTTCAGGTGGCCCTCCTGTTCCTCTCTTCAAACGCATATTGGAGTGCATCCTAAGTTTTGGCAGCCCTACCACTCACTGCATAGGCAATAACAGTATAGGAGGCCCAGTGTTTAATTATTGGAACTGCAAAGCATAGTCGGCTGATGGATGAATAGTAAAGGCCGCCTGATGGCCCAATAAAAATAGGCTTTGTGACTTTCAGAGTCCCTCCTTCATAAATAAAACAGGATGTGTCTGATGATGTGTCACACACCAAATGGCCAGCTAAGATTGTAAAATGTTAAAATGACATTTGCCAAGTGAATGCATTTGTCTTGGTGGAAAGCAATGCTTAAGTTCAAAAATGCATCAAAACGCTAAGTGTGAATATAGCCAAAGATGTGGAGGAGCATTTTTATTTTTGGTTATTTATTTTGCCTTATATACAAGTCATTATCCTGGAAGGGATGTTGCTTAACATATTTCCCAGGAAAATCCATTTTGGTTTCCTTTTTGTATGTTTTATTGTGAGTCTGTAAAAGTGGCGTAAGACTGACAACATTGTTCACAGCAGTGAGATGGGAGTCAGAAATGCTCACAGGGATCTTCCTCATGTTCCCATGTCATTTGAGTACTGTTCCCATTGATTTCCGCAATTTCTAGTCCCTCTAAAGACCGCTGGGGAGCTGCGGTAAAAATGCTCGAGTTTCCCAGTTTCTTACTTTGGGTTCGTTGCTTGGGTCAAGCACCAGCATTTCAGTGCTCACCCATCACTAATTTTAGATGTTAATTTTGTATCTGCAGTGTCTCTGATAGATCCCTTAAATCAGTTTATGTGTGTGTCTGAGCAACGCTTTTAATTGCCGAGACTGTATCTACTGGGAAGTGTGCTTGCGAAGTGCTGTTCACTGACCCCTGGCACTCCGTGTCACAGTTAGATCATAATGAGCTACTTCATCATTTGCAGTCATCAATAGGTCTCTTCTCCAAAAGGGTGGCTACTTTCTTCTCACAGATGTCGGGGTTCCATTGGGTCTAAAAGGGGTGTCCATGCAGCAGCTTGGTGGTTCGCATTGTTCCTTAAAGACATCATTGGTTTAAGAGGGAAGATGGTGCTTGCGTAGCTGGAGTCTCTCAGCAGCGATAATGACAGGAAGCTGGCCTTGGTTTCTTTCTTCCTGCAATGAGGCAATGGCTTTTTAAATCCACATGTTTCCAACTTGTTCCAAAATGATCTAATGAGATTCTTGGACACTTTAGGCATAAAAGGTTACATCCATGTCTTCTTGTGAATCTTTATGAGGACATTCCAGGCAGCAAAGCTTCAGAAAAAAGAATTCATCTCCTTACACCTTCAGGCCATGACTCCCCCCCTTCCCCTAAATAATTCTAAACATTGCACAGAGAAATATATTTTTCTTGTATGCTCATCTGCCAGAATTGCTTAGTTTGTATTAGACCTCCTAAAACAAATAATAATTTGAATAAGATATGGATACTCCAAAAATTGTGCTTTTAAATAAAACAACTTGTCATGCAAAAAAACAGTCCATCATATATCTATGTATATATACTGTAAATGTTATAACTTTGGAAAACAGAGATGTAAAAGTTTTATTGCTACCCTTTGAATCAAAACACTAGCAAAAAAGATTGTGCACTTGTGACTTTGAGAATACCATATTTTGTTCACATACAGTGCCTTGCGAAAGTATTCGGCCCCCTGGAACTTTTCAACCTTTTCCCACATATCATGCTTCAAACATAAAGATACCAACAGTAAATTTTTGGTGAAGAATCAACAACAAGTGGAACACAATTGTGAAGTTGAATGAAATTTATTGGTTATTTTATATTTTTTTGAAAATACAAAAACTGAAAAGTGGGGCGTCTAATATTATTCGGCCCCTTTACTTTCAGTGCAGAAAACTCACTCCAGAAGTTCATTGTGGATCTCTGAATGATCCAATGTTGTCCTAAATGACTAATGATGATAAATATAATCCACCTGTGGGTTATCACGTCACCGTATAAATGCACCTGCTCTGTGATAGTCTCAGGGTTCTGTTTGAAGCACAGAGAGCATCATGAAGACCAAGGAACACAACAGACAGGTCCATGATACTGTTGTGGAGAAGTTTAACCCCTTAACGACCGCTGATACACCTTTTAACGGCGGTAATTAAGGGTACTTAAACCACAGCGCCGTGAATTCACGGCGCTGTGGAGAAAGTAAATAGCGCCCCCCAGTGTTGGATTTTCTCTAGGGTCTCGGCTGCAGGGGGTAGCTGAGACCCCAGAGAACATGAATTGGGTCGGCTTTTACCGACCCCGCTTTTGCGATCGCCGTTATTAACCCTATAACGGCGATCGCAAAAAAGCCGCGATTTTGCATTTAATTTCTCTTTCCTCTGATGTGATTGCACATCAGAGGAGTGAGAAAGAGGGTCCCCGATCCCCCCGGTACCTCTCCGTAGTCCAGGGTCCCCACCCGGTGGTCCTGCGTCCCGCCGACGTCCTCCGGTGGGCGCCACCATATTTGATCCAGGGAAAATGGCGGGTGCATGAGCAGTGCACCCGCCGGGAATCTGCAGGCTCCGGCTGGCAGATTCCATTCATTCATTTTGATCACTATGATAATCTATCATAGTGATCAAAAAAAAAAAAGTGAATAACCCCTCCCGTTTATCACCCCCTTAGTTAGGCAAACATAATGAAATAAAGAAAAAAATTTTTTTTCATTTTTCCATTAGGGCTAGGGTTAGGGCTAGGGTAAGGGTTAGGGTTAGGGCTAGGGCTAGAGTTAGGGCTAGGGTTAGGGCTAGGGCTAGGGCTAGGGTTAGGGCTAGGGTTAGGGCTAGGGTTTGGGTTAGGGTTAGAGCTAGGGCTAGGGCTAGGGTTAGGGCTAGGGCTATTGTTAGGGCTAGGGTTAGGGCTAGGGTTAGAATTAGGATTAGGGCGAATGAGGATTAGGGTTAGAATTAGGATAAGGGATTAGGGTTGGGATTAGGGTTAAGGTTGGGATTAGGGTTAGGGGTGTGTTGGGGTTAGGATTGGAGCAATAATTGAGGGGTTTCCACTATTTACCAACTTTGGGGGTCTAGAAATTGGGGGCTAAAAAATCACTTTTGTGGAAATAAAAAAGACTTTTTATTTTCACGGCTCTGGGTTATAAATTTCTGTGAAGCACTTGGGGATTCAAAGTGCTCACCACACATCTAGATACGCTCCTTGGGTGGTCTAGTTTCCAAAATGGGGTCACTTGTGGGGGGTTTCCACTGTTTAGGTACATCAGGAGCTCTGCAAACGCAACTTGATGCCCGCAGACCATTCCATCAAAGTCTGCATTCCAAAATGGCACTCCTTCCCTTCTGAGCTCTCCCATGCACCCAAACAGTGGTTCCCCCCACATATGGGGTATCAGCGTACTCAGGACAAATTGCACAAAAACTTTTGTGGCCCAATTTCTCCTGTTAGCCTTGTGAAAATAAAAAATAGCGGGCTAAAAATCATTTTTGAATAAAAAAAAATTATTTTTAATTTTCATGGCTCTACATTATAAACTTCTGTGAAGCACTTGAAGGTTCAAAATGCTCATCACACATCTACAGTTGTGACCAAAAGTATTGACGCCCCTGCAATTCTGTCAGATAATACTCAGTTTCTTCCTGAAAATGATTGCAAACACAAATTCTTTGGTATTATTATCTTCATTTAATTTGTCTTAAATGAAAAAACACAAAAGAGAATGAAGCAAAAAGCAAAACATTGATCATTTCACACAAAACTCCAAAAATGGGCCAGACAAAAGTATTGGCACCCTCAGCCTAATACTTGGTTGCACAACCTTTAGCCAAAATAACTGCAACCAACCGCTTCCGGTAACCATCAATGAGTTTCTTACAATGCTCTGCTGGAATTTTAGACCATTCTTCTTTGACAAACTGCTCCAGGTCCCTGATATTTGAAGGGTGCCTTCTCCAAACTGCCATTTTTAGATCTCTTCTCAGGTGTTCTATGGGATTCAGGTCTGGACTCATTGCTGGCCACCTTAGAAGTCTCCAGTGCTTTCTCTCAAACCATTTCCTAGTGCTTTTTGAAGTGTGTTTTGGGTCATTGTCCTGCTGGAAGACCCATGACCTCTGAGAGAGACCCAGCTTTCTCACACTGGGCCCTACATTATGCTGCAAAATTTGTTGGTAGTCTTCAGACTTCATAATGCCATGCACACGGTCAACCAGTCCAGTGCCAGAGGCAGCAACACAACCCCAAAACATCAAGGAACCTCTGCCATGTTTGACTGTAGGGACAGTGTTCTTTTCTTTGAATGCCTCTTTTTTTCTCCTGTAAACTCTATGGTGATGCCTTTGCCCTAAAAGCTCTACTTTTGTCTCATCTGACCAGAGAACATTTTTCCAAAACGTTTTATGCTTTTTCAGGTAAGTTTTGGCAAACTCCAGCCTGGCTTTTTTATGTCTTGGGGTAAGAAGTGGGGTCTTCCTGGGTCTCCTACCATACAGTCCCTTTTCATTCAGACGCCGACGGATAGTACGGGTTGACACTGTTGTACCCTCGAACTGTAGGGCAGCTTGAACTTGTTTGGATGCCAGTCGAGGTTCTTTATCCAGCATCCGCACAATCTTGCGTTGACATCTCTTGTCAATTTTTCTTTTCCGTCCACATCTAGGGAGGTTAGCCACAGTGCCATGGGCTTTAAACTTCTTGATGACACTGTGCACGGTAGACACAGGAACATTCTGGTCTTTGGAGATGGACTTGTAGCCTTGAGATTGCTCATGCTTCCTCACAATTTGGTTTCGCAAGTCCTCAGACAGTTCTTTGGTCTTCTTTCTTTTCTCCATGTTCAATGTGGTGCACACAAGGACACAGGACAGAGGTTGAGTCAACTTTAATCCATGTCAACTGGCTGCAAGTGTGATTTAGTTATTGCCAACACCTGTTAGGTGCCGCAGGTAAGTTACAGGTGCTATTAATTACACAAATTAGAGAAGCATCACATGATTTTTAGAACAGTGCCAATACTTTAGTCCACCCTCTTTTTTATGTATGGTGTGGAATTATATCCAATTTGGCTTTAGGACAACTATTTTTGTGTTTTTTCATTTAAGACAAATTAAATGAAGATAATAATACCAAAGAATTTGTGTTTGCAATCATTTTCAGGAAGAAACTGAGTATTATCTGACAGAATTGCAGGGGTATACTTTTGGCCTCAACTGTAGATAAGTTCTTTAAGGGGTCTAGTTTCCAAAATGGGGTCACTTGTTGGGGGTTTCCACTGTTTAGGAACATCAGGGGCTCTCCAAACGCAACATGGCATCCGATCTCAATTCCAGCCAATTCTGCGCTGAAAAAGTCAAACGTGCTCCTTCCCTTGCGAGCTCTGCCATGCGCTGAACAAGTGGTTTACCCCTACATATGGGGTATTGGCGTATTCAGGAGAAATAGCACAACAAATTTTATGGCTCATTTTCTCTTTTAACACTTGTGGAAATAAAAAAAATTGGTTCTGATGTAAATCTTTTGCAAAAAAAGTTAAATGTTAATTTTTTCCTTCCACATTGCTTTAGTTCCTGTGAAGCACGTAAAGGGTTAATAAATTTCTTGAATGTGGTTTTGAGCACCTTGAGGGGTCTAGTTTTTAGAACAGTGTCACTTTTGGATATTTTCTGTCATGTATACCCCTCAAAATGACATTAAATATGATGTGGTCCCTAAAAAAATGGTTTTGTAAATTTTGTTGTAAAAATGAGAAATCGCTGGTCAAATTTTAACCCTTATAACTTCCTAAGAAAAAAAAATTTTGCATCCAAAATTGTGCTGATGTAAAGTAGACATGTGGGAAATGTTATTTATTAAGAACTTTTTGTTACACATCTCTCTGATTTAAGGGCATAAAAATTAAAATTTTAAAATTGCAAAATGTTCAAAAATTTTGCCATATTTCCATTTTTTTCATAAATAAACACAAGACTTATCGAAGAAATTTTACCACTAACATGAAGTAAAATATGTCACGAAAAAACAGTCTCAGAATCAGAGGAATCCATTAAAGCGTTCCAGAGTTACAACCTCATAAAGTGACAGTGGTCAGAATTGTAAAAATTGGCCTGGTCATTAAGCTGCAAACTGGCTCTGTCACTAAGGGGTTAAAGCCAGATTTGAATACAAAATGATTTCCAAAACTTTAAACATCCCAAGGAGCACTGTGCAAGCGATCATATTGAAATGGAAGGAGTATCATACCACTGCAAATCTACCAAGACCCGGCCGTCCCACTAAACTTTCATCTCAAACAAGGAGAAGACTGATCAGAGATGCAGCCAAGAGGCCCATGATCACTCTGGATAAACTGCCGAGATCTACAGCTGAGGTGGGACAGTCTGTCCACAGGACAACAATCAGTCGTACACTGCACAAATCTGGCCTCTACGGAAGTGTGGCAAGAAGAAAGCCATATCTCAAAGATATCCATGAAAAATGTTGTTTAAAGTTTGCAACAAGCCACCTGGGAGACACACCAAACATGTGGAAGAAGGTGCTCTGGTCAGATGAAACCAAAATCGAACTTTTTGGCAACAATGCCAAACGACATGTTTGGTGTAAAGGCAACGCAGCTCATCACCCTGAACACACCATCCCCACTGTCAAACATGGTGATGGCAGCATCATGGTTTGGGCCTGCTTTTCTTCAGCAGGGACAAGAAAGATGGTTAAAATTGATGGGAAGATGGATAGAGCCAAATACAAATACAGGACCATTCTTGAAGAAAACCTGTTGGAGTCTGCAAAAGACCTGAGACTGGGACGGAGATTTGTCTTCCAACAAGACAATGATCCCACACATAAAGCAAAATCTACAATTAAATGGTTCACAAATAAACGTATAAAGGTGTTAGAATGGCCAAGTCAAAGTTCAGACCTGAATCCAATTGAGAATCTGTGGAAAGAGCTGAAAACTGCTGTTCACAAACGATCTCCATCAAACCTCACTGAGTTCAAGCTGTTTGCCAAGGAAGAATGGGCACGAATTTCAGTATCTTGATGTACAAAACTGATAGAGACATACCCCAAGCGACTTGCAGCTGTAATCGCAGCAAAAGGTGGCGCAACAAAGTATTAAGTTACAGGGGCTGAATAATATTGCACGCCCCACTTTTCAGTTTTTGAATTTCCACAAAAATTTAAAATAAGCAATAAATTTTGTTCAACTTCACAATTGTGTCCCACTTGTTGTTGATTCTTCACCAAAAATTTACATTTGCTATAAACATGTTTATGTTTGAAGCATGATATGTGGGAAAAGGATGAAAAGTTCCAGGGAGCCGAATACTTTCGCAAGGCACTGTAGCAAACAATTGTTCATAATTGGAGCCAAATGGTGACCACATGGATTACTACATGCCCCTAAAGTACCAAATTGGTCAAAAATGCTGACAAAATCTTAAAGTGTCCATGTAATCATAACTTATTTTACTATGTATAAACAAGTAGTGCCTAAAGTTGCTAAAGACACAGTGTCCTACCACAAATGTGAGTGCTCAGAGTGCAAGAGGCAAGTCTAGCATTTCAGCCCAGGAGAAGAAACACTTTTGACTGGGCCCCCTACTTGGGCAACATTTTTTACAATGACAGAGATGCATTTTAATTATAGTGACATTTAATAACCCAGTGGGGACCTCAGCAGATAATTATGCATTCAAAGTAAGGAAGATGATATTATGCTTCATAACTATATTACTTGAAGGGGGTTTATCATCTTTATCTTCTATCTTAAGGAGCACAATGCTCTTCTGACTCCTGCTTGTTGGCAGGCCGTGTGCAATTGCTTTATTGACAAATTCAGGCTAGCAGCAATGTTGCACTGTTGGTCAAAACTATATGCTCTCAAATACTGCAAGCAGAGGCTGCATTTCGTCTGCAGCATCAAAGGAGTTCAGTTGCACTAAATATGGCTGGATCTAGCCAGTTTCAGAGGAGTACTTAGAAGCTCTTGTTCTTCTAGCACTTTGCAACTTTACCTATTTATAATGTTAAGAATAAACCTTTACACATCATAGTCTGTCAGCATAAATTTTTTTTTTTTTTATAAATTGGAGTTCTCTGCTAAATTCAGGAAAAGGTACTTCCAGGCACATTTATACTACTTACCTCTGCTGCACTGCACCGGAAAGGTATGCTGTCTTCTACTGGCAGTAGATGCAAGTATAGTCATTTATTCAGTTATTTTAACATTAACAGACTTATGGAAGAAAAAAAAATTCAATGGTCAAGGGTCCTCCAAGCTATTGTTACTTTCAGAACTTAACAGTCCAACAGAGGAGTAACCTAAAGACTATTTTGCTAGTTCAAGGACACTGAGTTGGACACAGTGATTATTTAATTATTCACATAAGCAACAGGTCACGATCGATTTTTGGATCAATGGCAGATTAAAACTTTTTTCCTTTCAGGCCTTCCTGGGTTAATGTCAGTTTTTCCCCCCCCGCTTGCCCACTGTTGTAATTGCATTGCTGCTGGGTTAGCTGATGTGGGTGGTTACCAATCCCAAATGCTTTAAAAGGCCACCTGATGCATCAGTTAACTGTCGGTGTTAGTTCATTCTAAAGAGACCGAGCTGGAGACAGGAGCTTCCTGGGTACAGTGATGCTTCAGCTTCAAACATTGTATCTGGTGTCTCTATCCTGCTGTGCGGTGCTTTACAGCAGAGAAAAGCTAAGTTGTATTTTTGTTACTTTGTCCCTTTGGTGTCTGTCACTCCCCCTGTGTTTCTTACCTGCAGTGGTGCGGCTAGTGCCTGTTACCTGCCAGTGCACTAGCTAGGGCTGTTTTAGGTGATATTTTAGGGTATAGGTAACCTGACGTCGGCAGGGGAAAGGACTTGCATAGGGAGTTAGGTTATAACAGGGAGAGGTTCAGGTTGGAGCTCAGGAGGCGGCCATTCCTGATTCCCTATTGTCAGGGCCTCCTTCTCCCTTATTCCATTGGTGTTGTGTTGTTTTGCAGTTTGGTGACCGACCAATCATTGGGTCGTGTTGCACTGGTCAGTCACTCCTTGACAATAACATCGAACATCACATTTTTTCTGGTGAGCCATAGCCCAAATGCAGGTCTTTTCCTACTGCTCCAGACTCTCACCACTGAGCTTAAGGAGCTGTGTGGTGAGGTGGTGCAGCAGCTGCAGCAGTTGTCGGGGTTCTGGGCCTCGGCTCAGGTACAGGCTCAACCAGAACCCAAGATATCTCTCCCTGAAAGGTTCTCTGGAGGGAGAGATACATTTTTGGTTTTTAAGGAGGCCTGCAAGCTATACTTCAGGCTCCGCCCTCGTTCATCAGGGAGTGAGGATCAAAGAGTGGGAATCATTGTTTCTCTTCTTAAGGATGATCCCCAATCCTGGGCCTTCTCCCTGCCGACCGGTTCTCCATCTCTATGGCCAGTGGATGAGTTTTTTGCGGCTCTGGCGCTGGTGTATGGAGATCCTGATGGTGTCTCCCTGGTGGAATCCCATCTCTGTAAAATCAAGCAGGGGGGTTGGCCAGCTGAGGAGTACTGCTCGGAGAAAGGAGGAGGGCCACTGACACACAGTGGAATGACCGTGTCCTTAGGAGCCATTTTGTGCAGGGTCTGTCCCCAAGGTTCCAGGATATTCTTGTGCAGTAAACCACCCCCAGGTCGTTGGAAGCCGCCATGTCCCTTGCCATCCTGGTGGATAGACGCTTGAGGGAGAAGCATACACCAATTTTGCCCCCTGTAGCCCTTGCTAGGGAGGAGGACACACCTGAGCAGGCAGACGAACCCATGCAGGTGGGAGGAGTTGGTTCCCAAACAGGGTTGCCTGCAGTTTGCTGTGGAGAGGGGGCATGTATTTACTGAGGGCAGACCAGTAATTTTATCAATGTCTGTCCAGAGCGCGCCAAAGTATCTGCACCATCTAAAAAGCTGCAACCCCCTGGTCATGTGGAGGGAGGCGACCAGGGTGTGTATATTTCCTTCATTTCCTCATCTCAGTGTACCTTACCTGCTGAGGTGGTTGTTGCTGGGGTAACTGAGAATATTCCGGTTCTTGTGGACAGTGGAGCGGGAGTTAATTTGGTGGATGCTCATTTTGTCCAGACCCATGGCCTGAGGAGTAGGATGCTAGAGAGACCCCTAAGCATCCAGGCCATTGACTCTGTCCCACTCAGCCAGGGGAGGGATACCCAAGTCATAGACAATATACATCTGCGTAGAGGGGCTTGTCATGAAGAGTCCCTGTTGTGCTACATCTTGGAGGGTACACAACCCGGTCTATTGTGAGTTCATTTTCCCCTTCACCATTGAGGTCTGATTAACTCCCTCTTCTGGTGAAGGAAGGTAGTGAGGCTGATTACCAAGCACCTGAGCAGGATGATGATGACTGGGTGACTGGAATTGCTGACTGGATATAAGGCAGCTGATGCCCTTCTGCCTTGCTGTTGATTTCCCTGAGGGATTCTAGGAGACCAGTCTGATTCCTGCTCCTCAAAAGCTAAGTTTTCTGCTCTGCTTTTTGCATTTGTGTTTTGGTTTTGTTTTGCCTTGTTTTTCTGGATTTCTGCCATTCCCTGCTGGGGTGAGCTGAATTCCTTTTTGCTCTGTCTTCAGAAAATACCTGAGTACTGATATAGTCTTTTTGAAGCCTAGCGTCTTCAGGGCTTTTTTCCCTATCAGTCTGTTGGCTCTTATTTTGATAGGGTTTTGGCGGATTGCAGACAGCAGCTTTTCTATCCTGTCCTATTTAGTTAGCTTTGGCCCCATCATTTGCTCAGCCTATCTTTCTATCTGTGTGAGTGTTGTTTCATCTTGCTTCACCGTCATTGTATGTTGGGGGCTGCCTATTGCTTTGGGGTCTGCTCTGCGGCAGTTTAGATTTCCCTTTCTGTCTTTAGGCTATTTAGCTCTCCGGCTGTGATCGAGGGGTCTAGGGCACCGTAGGAACCCCCACGGCTACTGCTAGTTGTTGTTGATAGGTTCAGGCGTCTGCAATCCGATAGCTGCCAACTTCTCTGGTTTTCTGGACTTAGCTAGTATTTCTGTTTTTGCCTCCTATGGTGACTCATTCATAACACCGGTCATAGATTGGAAGTCCAAGGAAGTAGTCATCTAGGGTCAGTCGTGTAAGGACTGCTGCCTGGGAGCTGCGATATCTGCCGTCCTTCTACAACCTACCCCTTCTTCTCTGGTGGGGGCAGCAGAGGTGCTGCCTGGGAGTAGAGGCAAGACTCTACCCTCACTGAGTCCTCTTAGGAGTAGGGGTCAGGGGAATGTGGTGGTTCCCTCTGTTAATAGTGGGAGTGGGAGTTTGGTGACACAGGGAGATACCTCTGTTGTCAGTTCTGTAAAGAGTTCACCATTTTGTGGCAAGCGTGTGCGTGGCAATAAATGTTCAGGTCCGGACCTGTGTGTGAATGAATACGTATGGGTGTCCACTAAAAACATCTGGCGGAAGTATGCCACTGGAGCCTGGAGTTCTAGGGTAATCAGGCCATATTGGGTGTCACCCATTCTCAGCATGGGGACTTACCAGCTGGAGTTACCCCCAGTAATGCCCATACACAACTCATTCCACAGGTCGGCGCTTTGGAGATTTGTGGTGCCTTCGGACCATACGTTGTGGGCACTTCTATCTGTCCGCATTTGCCATAAACCGGAGGGTCAGGTGACTGTCAAGGTGAACCCTGGTGAATTGAGGCGTCCTCACCATAGGTTGTTTTCTGGTGAGGTCCAGTGTTCAGGGTCAAGAGGCCCCTCATTGAAAGGGGGGTACTTTCACAATCCATTTTTGGATCAGTGGCAGATAGAGTTGAGCGATATCAGCCGATACTTGAAAATATCGGATCAGAATGGATCAGCCGATCTTAAAAAAAAGTATCGGTATCACCGATTCCGATACCGGGAACCAATGCAAGTCAATGGGGCCAAAATATCGGAATTAAAAAAAACCCTTTCTTTTCTTGTAGGTTAATTCTACATGAAGAAAAACAACTAAGAATAATGTAGAATGTATTGTGGGAGGTGGAGGAGACATTAAAGCCATAGAGGTTTAGCCCACTCAAATGGAATAGCAGGAATTAAACTTTTTTTTTAAAGACGTTAGGAGTTACAAAGATATTGACTATGTTAGCCTCATTTATATTTTGCCAGACATGTATGTCTTCTTCTTCTTTCTTCTTTCTTCTTCTTTCTTATTCTTCTTCCTTTTTTTACCTTCTTCTTCTTCTTCTTATTCCTTTTTTTACATTCTTCTTCTTCTTCTTCTTCCTTTTTTTACATTCTTCTACTTCCTTTTTTTACATTCTTCTTCTTCTTCCTTTTCTTACATTCTTCATATTCTTCTTATTCAACAATTATTATTATTATATTATTATAGTGCATTATGACATCATTTCGGCAGCCAATCACAGCCATGCCAATAGTTAACATGCCTACATGCCTAACAGGATGTGCCCACACTTCGGAGGATTCCCATTGGCTTAATCAAAGCAAGCAGGCTCATAGCATGATGGGAACTTCCGATTCCGATTCCGGAATCCGATATGACAAAAGTATCGGAAGTCAGTATCGGAATTCCGATACCGCTAATATCGGCCGATACCCGATACTTGCGGTATCGGAATGCTCAACACTAGTGGCAGATTAAAACTTTTTACCTTTCAGGCCTTCAGGAGAAAATGTCAGTTTTTTCCCCTGCTTGCCTGCTGGTGTAACTGCATTGCTGCTGGGTTAGCTGATGTGTGTGGTAACTACTCCCACATCCCTTAAAAGGTCACCTGATGCATCAGCTGACTGTCAGTGTTAGTTCATTCTAAAGCGACCAACCTGGAGACAGGAGCTTCTTGGGTGCAGTGGTGCTTCAGCTTCAAACGTTTTATCTGGTATCTCAGGAGGTGACCATCCCTGATTCCCTATTAAATCAAATAAATAAGGCAACACTCTGTAGCGCCATAGCTTGCAAACATGAAATATGAAAGTTGAACTGCATTACTGACTTAGAAATATGAAAAATTGAGATTGCTTATTGCATAAATTGGCCAGTTCATGTGTACTTGGAAGCCATGTTAAGGCGATTCTCATTTTCCAGGTCCTAACACTGCCAAACCTCTCTTAGACTAAAGTCTTCATGTGTATGAAAACTTGTGAATCCTATCCTGGACTGAAACCTATATCTTTGTAGAGGGGAGGGTCCTGCCGTGATTAAAAACGTCTGAAGCTGAAAGGCGGAACGCTCAGTCAGAAGGCTAATGAATACAAATTTCAAAAAGCTTACCATCACATCCAAATATAGACTAGGTGTGAACAGCACCAACTCATATACAATCAAATAAATAAGGCAGCACTCTGTAGTGTCATAGCTTGCACACATGAAATATGAAAGTTAAACTGCATTACTGCTTTAGAAATATGAAAACTTTTCTCTTAGACTAAAGTCTTCACCTGCATAGGAACCTGTGAATCCTCTCTTGGACTGAAATCTATATCTTTAAGGAGGGGAGGGTCCTGCTGTGGTTAAACATGCCTGAGGTTAAAAAGGCAGATTCATAGGTTCCCATTCATATGAAGACTTTAGTCTAAGAGAGGTATGGCAGTGATAGGTCCTGGAAAACAAGAATCACCTTAACGTGGCTTCCAGGTACACATGAATTGGTAAATTTATGCTCTCAGCATTCTCAATTCTTCATATTTCAAATGCAGTAATGCAGTTCAACTTTCATATTTCATGTTTGCAAACTATGGCGCTAGAGTGCTGCCTTATTTTTTTGATTGTATATGAGTTAGTGAATCTAGGTAAGCATCTGTTCACACCTACGCTCTGTTTGGATGTGATGGTCAGTTTTTTGAAACCTGATTCCCTATTGTCAGGGCCTTCCTCTCCCTTATTCCATCGACGTTATGTTGCTGTGCCGTTTGGTGACCGACCAATCGTTGATTCGTGCCGCAAAGATCAGTCAATCTCTGTCACAACCATCTATATATCAGTTCCAAAATATTTAAAAAATAGAACTAGGTCATATCCAAAGGTGGATAACTGGGAATTCAATATATACCAGATTCCCAAGTAAACCTTAGTGTGCAGCCAATATGTATAGAGAAAATACTATTTTTATAATTAGCTATTAAAAAATTAGTGTGAATTGGGATGACAATGACTTGTACAAAAGAAGTGTGTCTAATTTAAAAGAGTTATATGGTGCCATCCAGAGCCAGTCACTTGCACATTGGAGGTGAATAGTGCCTAGAACCGTTCGACACTGCAAACCTGCAGAGTTGTGTGCACTAAATATATCACCCATCTGCTCTCCTGATAGTTAGCTAAAATGTATCAATCTGGGATGTGCGCTGTTTAGTAGATTCATTGCAGCAATTTTTCCACTGTGGGATGCATTAGGTCAGGGTGGGTGTTATAGAATTTATCCAGCGCCATCCAGAATCACTAATTTCCGTATTGAAGGTGAGTATTTCGAATGATCTTTTGGTAGGTGTGCTTGGCCTGAATGTCATTGTCACTGCTTCCCTCCGAAGATAGCAGTTCTAGATGGCACTGGATGGACCCTATAATTGAACAGAATTTGGTTTAAAAAATCTAGTGTAGACTGTAGGTGGCGCTAGTAACTGTAGAAAAAAAGAGGAACACTTGCTGCAAATTAGGAACACACACCACCAATGTGATGAATAAAATATAAATAAATAATTAAAATTTGCGCTTAAAAATGAACCCCTTTAGCTTGTAGTGAACTAAAAAATACACACAAACTAATTGGATTGCTCCAAGTTAGGTAGTTATTACCTTAAGGTGTAATCTGAGTGGATGTCTTGACTCCAGAGGACCAGTAAAGAGCACTGTATATATTGATGTGAAGTCAGATTGAATGATATTTGCCAGATAAACGTGGGTTAATACCATGGCTCTTCAGGAGTGCTGTCCCGGCCGGTGACTGACACTCCCCTCTTCCAGCGGCGCACCGGCGTGCAGTGTGCACGATGTGAAGCTGAGGCGAGAGATGAGCAAACAGGCAGTAAGTCAGGGTGGGTGTTATAGAATTTATCCAGCGCCATCCAGAATCACTAATTTCAAATATTGAAGGCATTTCTAATCATCTTCTGGTAGGTGTGCTTGGCCTGAATGTCATTGTCACTGCTTCCCTCCCAAGATAGCAGCTCTAGATGGCACTGGATGGCCCCTATAACTGAACAGAATTTGGTTTAAGTTAAGGTACTGTCACACTTAGTGATGTACCAGCGATCCCGACCAGCGATATGACGTGGTCAGGATCGCTGGTACATCGCTAAGTGGTCGCTAGTGAGCTGCCACACAGGCAGATTTCACCAGCGACATCGCTGGGGACGGGGGTCGCTACTTACCTGTCACACTAGGCGATCCTGCGTCCTCCCACCCGGCTCCACGCTCGTCGCTCGTCTCTCCACAGGAAGCCCAGCAGGAAGCTGACGACGAGAAACAGTCCAGGACGTTCTCGCGCGATCAGCGATAACCAGCGGGGGAGCGGTCGGAGGTAAGTATCAGACACAGCGATGTTGCTAGCAATATCGCTATAACGTCACAAGTTATAGCGATATTGCTAGCGATATCGCTTAGTGTTACAGTACCTTAAAGCTTTCTGCTTTGCCATTACACATTATTTGCTAATTACTCTCCTATTGTTTATAGCCACACAGCTTTGCAGAAACCATGTAGTCATTAAAAGTAAGCAAGTGATTAGCAGTTAATTTCTCATGATGCTGTTGACAGCCATCGCAACGTCCTACAAAAGCGCTATACATGACACATTCCTCGAGGAAAAAAGTATAATGATGGTGACACATTTGTGTGACTGTCTCATACGGTAAAGGAGATTATGTGCTATAGCTGAGAACTTTATGAATGGAAATTTGAGTTAATGGAAAGTGAAGTAGAGGATTTGCCCCTATGTGATATTCTTGAAGTCAATAATGTTATCCTTTCCCAAACATTTTCCCTCATCTCCGTTTCTTGATTCTGATATCTATTATGTATAAACCTACCAACAAAGCTTTAGTCTTGGTTTATTTTGTTCAGAGAATTGCATTACTTTTATCATTATTCCCAATTTCAAATATCTCTACAAGATCAAAACAAACACAAGAAGAAACCAGAAGAAAACATCCCTAATGCTATAATTTATCTCCAGAGCACGTAAATCTCCTTTGTCTTACATTCTCTGTTGCTAGAATAAATTAACATAATGAACAGTGAATTAAGAAATCAAATGCTTACATTTATGCTAATGAAATAGTGTTTTCATCAGTCTGGGTTGGGTCCTTAATGGGTCTTTAATCTCCAGCTTCGTCACCCTCTTCTCAACATGCATTAATATGATATTGAGTTCTGAGAAAGTGGAAATCAAAATCAATTAAATTGTGTATATTGGCTTAGCACTTTATCATTTCTTCAGGGATAAACTGAAGTTTTGGAAATTGTAAACAGAAAAGAATAAATAAACTTTTATGTGATGAAATTGATTTAGTGAAATTGGGTTTCTAAGGTATAGTCACAGCGGAGAGGATATGCTATTAGGTCTGGAATACAACTTCAGCCTTTGTCTAGAAACATTTTTGATAAATGCCGATAAAACCCTAAGGCAGGGTTTATTTTCTTTATTTTCGGAGGCAGAAATAGACAGGCTTGGAACATAGCCCACAAAAGCCCAAAGGCTAAAGAATAAAAAAAACGCATAATTAAGAACAAGTAGAAATAAAATTGTTTTCAATTAAACATTCCAAGACGCATTTAGCAAAAGAAACAGTTATAAGGTTGTCATTTATAGTTTTAGAGCTCATAAATTGCAAGCTAAAACATATTTTTATGATGTGTGCATTTTAGCTTTTTGCCCTTTTCCTTTTCTATTACAGCTCATATTTTAAAAGCTGAATAGAGTATTGCTGCCAATCTATATTTTTCTTCATCGTCACACTTCTATATTACATTAAATTGTCTTTGCTGCCATGTCCATGCTTAGTTATGATTTCAAGGAGAAAATGATTTGTATGTGCATGTGAAAATATGTTGTAAATGATCTGATCATTGTAGGTTGTTCACTATGTTAAGAATGACATCCGAATTGACAGTGCTATATATATTCTCATATATCATAAAGTATAAAGTGGAAGAATATTGCTCGTAATTGTATAATGTTTATAAGTAGTGATGAGCAAGTATACTCGTTGCGTGGGTTTTCCCGAGCATGCTTGGGTGTCCTCCGAGTATTTTGGCGTGTTCAGAGATTTAGTTTTCGTCGTCTCAGCTATATGATTTGTGGCTGCTGGACAGGGCGAATACATGTGGGGATTTGCCTGTTTGTTAGGGAATCCCCACATATATTCAGGCTGTCTAGCAGCCATAAATCATGCAGATGCTTCGACACAAACTAAATCTCCGAGCACGCCAAAATACTCGGAGGACACCCAAGCATGCTCGGGAAAACCCAAGCAGCGAGTATACTCGCTCATCACTACTTATAAGTAATTGTTATAAAGCTGCAATTGCCAAACTTTCTAAAGACACAACTGGGACAAATTTTTTCTTGATGTCATCTCTACAGACCATTATTCGCCAACTTGAAAAATCATGACACCAGAACCTTCAGAAACTTTTTTGTGATGTTGTTTTAATGTAATGTAATAGGATATCACATGAGATGATAATAAACCTAAAAATAACACTGTAATTCTAAATCTGAATAGGTTCTCCCAAATAAATCTTTTCAACCAATGTGTAAACAGTCACAAGCACAAATGTATCCGAAGTTATACAAATCTATGTGCCAAATAAAGTTCCCTACATGGACAGGGTAAAGTGATCGGTACAGAAAGGAACTTAAGTCTTATAAAAAAAAAGTACACATAAACCATGACTATCAGACAAATACCTCATTTTATTTGAATTGCAAAAGTTAAAATATAAAAAATATAAAAAGCGGGAAAACCACAAGGTGGCACCACATACCCAGCAGTAGTATATGCAGGTAACATAAGTGTAAGGTCATGTATACATTCTAACAACCCAAAAAATGTCCGATAAGTCTATATAATGTTGCTATTACCTTAGTTAAGAAAAACATACTAGATAAAGAGTTTATACAAAGACCCAGCATAACATGTTCATGGATATCACAATATTTTTTTACCTGCAGTAAAAAGTGGTAGCAGCCCCAAATGATCTCTGAACCCCAGAAGAATGCAGTATGCTGAAACATATGTGAATAGATATACCATTTACTCTGTCAAAAAACCAGCTTGACTCTGTCAAAATAGATAGCTAGAAAAGTGAAGGGTCAAGTTACACAACCTATTGGTCAAACAATCAGTAGATTTGGTTTCCAGTACCATCTCTATGCTGACGACACCCAATTATACGCTTCTTCTCCTGACATCGCGCCTGCCTTTCTAGAAAACACCGGCGATTGTCTAAACGCTGTGCCTAACATCATGTCCTCACTATATCTGAAACTGAACCTGTCAAAGACTGAACTCCTTGAGTTTCCTCCCGCTACTAATGTACCTATACCCGACATTGCCATTTCCGTGTGTGGTTCCACTATTACTCCCCAGCAACATGCCCGCTGTCTTGGGGTCATACTTGACTCCAAGCTTTCCTTTGTCCCCCACATACGATCACTGGCTCGCTCTTGTTATCTGCACCTCAAAAACATTTCTAGAATTCGACCTTTTCTTACTTTTGACTCCGCAAAAACTCTTACTGTTTCTCTTATTCATTCTCGTCTCGACTATTGTAACTCTCTTCTAATCGGTCTCCCTCTTACCAAACTCTCCCCCCATCCAATCTGTCTTGAATGCTGCAGCCAGGATCATATTCCTCGTCAATCGTTACACCGATGCCTCTACCTTGTGCCAGTCATTACACTGGCTACCCATCCACTCCAGAATCCAGTACAAACTTATTACCCTCACCCACAAAGCTCTTCATGGCTCAGCACCACCCTACATCTCCTCCCTTGTTTCAGTATACCATCCTACCCGCGCCCTCTGTTCTGCTGATGACCTGAGGTTAGCATCCTCAATAATCAGAACCTCCCACTCCCATCTCCAAGACTATACACGTGCTGCGCCAATTCTTTGGAATGCACTTCCCAGGTCAATACGATTAGTCCCCAATCCCCATAATTTTAAGCGTGCCCTGAAAACTCATTTATTCAGACTGGCCTACCGCCTCAACACATTAACCTAATCTATCCCTATGTGGCACAGCCAAAAGTTTTTACCCTAACCAGGTTCCCCACATCATCTTCCCACATGCTTTATGCATCCATTAGCCCTCTGCGTCTGTACTGTTACTTAGCATTATGGCTGGTCCATACAATCAGAGCAATTGTTACCACCCCCCTTTCGTGTCTACCTTTTTTTTCCTCAAAGATTGTAAGCTTGCGAGCAGGGCCCTCATTCCTCTTGGTATCTATTATGATCTATGTGATTATTGTTATGCTGTAATGTCTATTGTCTGTACAAGTCTCATCTGAAATTTAAAGTGCTGCGGAATATGTCGGCACTATAGAAATAAAATGTATTAGTATTATTATTATTAAACTCTATGGAGAGTGGGACAGGGAAGAGACATGAGGAGCAGAGTGAGTAATTAGGCAGGAGGAGACACAGAAAGATTGTGTTGAACTTTCTAACAATTCTTTTACATCACCCCAGATCTAGTTAGAACTTTCATTGCTAAGTCCTGTTTAATTTCTTCCATGATGCAACTGCTACTGTTTGTGTGCTAAGAGAAAAATGAACAGTAGGAATAGCACTCTTTGTGCTATGTTTTTATGGAAGACATCATAAAGCGTAGAATATAAAGTTTGTGTATCACAATCAGTTTTTTTTGTACATGTGTTTTACAGCAATGCAATGAGGTTAACGATAGTCTGTCATGTTGAAAGAACTTGAAGACGCATATCATCAAGATTCAACGCTGTTTCGCCAGCAGCTGTTAACCAGTTAAATTGTTCTATCAATTGCTGACAGCAGGATTTAAGCCATGCTGGCTGAAAGTGCTTCAAACATCCACCCATCGGTGCCCCATCACGTGAATGTGGAGTGACGATAGGTTGTCCTGACAGCCAGTGGTTTGTTAAAGACCCTATGCCTGTGATTGTTATGATACATCTCTGAATGCCGGCTCATGGCCGTCGTTCATAGGAGATTGTGGTTTCTGTTATATACGTAGCAGTGCTGAGACACTGCTATGCATAGCACAGGTGATCAGACGATACAAGCTTCAAATCTCCTAAGGGGACTAATGAAAAGAGTAAAATGTATAAAAAAAAGCAGAAAAATTCAATCACCCCCTTTTGGCACATTAAAAATAAAATATTTGGTATCACTGCATTCAGACATTTTTGATCTATCAGAATGTTAAGTAAATTATTTGAATAAGTAAACAGCATAACGAGAAAAATAATCAAAACCCCTGAATTACGCTAAATTGCAATAAAATGCAATTAGAGGCGATCAAAACATTACATCTTTCACAAACTGATATTAATAAAAACTTCAGCTAAGGGCTAAACTTCAGCTAAGGGCACAAAAAACAAACAATCACATAGCCCGAAAAATGAAAACGTTGCGTGTATTTGAAAATGGCGACACAAGCAAATTTTTTTTTCTTTAGGAATTTTTGATTTTTTTTTCTCCACTTACATAAGAAAAAATCTACACATGTTTGGTGTCTGCATGGAGGATGTGGAAAAATACTTTTCTTTCTGTGTAGTTAATAATATGTTTAATATAAAATTTGCCAAAAAAGCAGACTTTTGTTCATAAATATGACCGATTGTGTACTTAAAAATAATAACAAATCCCATCCATCTCCTGATTAAAACTAACTTCCATGTAATGTCTGCTGAGCAAAAGAAAATGTATGAGAAATGCTCTGCAACTCATTTGTCTTAGGTTGAAAGAATACATTTAGTTATAATGCTCGTTCCACCAATGCTTCTTTATTATTTTCAAGGCATCCTGCCACATCAAATTTATCTGGGGCACTAGTATTCCTTGAATTATTAAAACCACCTTACATCTTCTAATTAAGGGCTATTCTAGTAGCCAAACTACTATATGAGTAGAGCAAGTACTAATCAGCAAATTGCAAAATCCATCAGTTCTGGATATCCTGTTATTAGCTTTGAAATACAATATACCTCATACGAGCCTTAGGGAATACCTGGGAATGATGTCTTCGGAAAACTCTTTGAAGATTTTTCATTAAATCTATTTGAAACTATTCATACTAAACATTCACTCCCAAGCTTCTGCTTCTACAGATATTTACAAATCTACAGGGTGGGCCATTTATATGGATACACCTAAATAAAATGGGAATGGTTGGTGATATTAACTTCCTATTTGTGGCACATTAGTATATAGGAGGGGGAAAACTTTTCATGATGGGTGGTGACCATGGTGGCCATTTTGAAGTCAGCCATTTTGGATCCAAATTTATTTTTTTCAATGGGAAGAGGGTCACGTGACAAATCAAACTTATTGAGAATTTCACAAGAAAAGCAAGGGTGTGCTTGGTTTTAAAATAACTTTATTCTTTCTTGAGTTATTTACAAGTTTATGACCACTCATAAAATACGTTCAAAGTGCTGCCCATTGTGTTGGATTATCAATGCAACCCTCTTCTCCCACTCTTGTCACATTGATAGTAACACCGCAGAAGAAATACTAGCACAGACTTCCAGTATCTGTTGTTTCAGATGCTGCACATCTCGTATCTTCACAGCATAGACAATTGCCTTCACATGACCACAAAGAAAAAAGTCTAAGGGGGTCAGATCAGGAGACATTGGTGGCCATTCCACTGGCCCACGATGACCAATCCACTTTCCAGGAAACTGTTCATGTACGAATGCTTGGACCTAACACCCATAATTGATGGTATGGTGTACAAAGATAGTGGGGCCATTCTTCATGAATGGAAACCTCAATGCCACTAGATATCTGAAATTGCTACATGATGATGTGTTGCCCTCTTTATGCACTGAAGATGGCACGTTCCTTGAGTTTTTCCACCAAGCTTGTGCACCACTACATTATGGGTGTCGGGTCCTAGCATTCCTATGAGGAATTTGAACCCCTTACACTAGCATTTCTTCTTTGGCATTGCTATCAGTGTGTCAGGAATCGGAGAAGAGGGTTGCATTGACAATCCAACACAATGGGCAGCGGGTTGAACACATTTTATAAGTAGTCATAAACTTGTAAATAACTCATGAAAGAATAAAGCTAAGTTAAAACCAAGCACATCATGTTAGGCATTGGGTTCCTGCCTCTGCACAGGAGGGTACTTGAGCCTTGCCTTCTGTGGTCTCCCATTCCTCTCCAGCCGGAGAGGAAGCTGCTCAGCAGAGGAGTCAGTCCCAGCACCTTGCCCAGGCTAATGCTAGGCATCTGGTTGCTCCTCCTGGCTCTGCTATAGTATCATGCATGAGTCAACAGCAAGCAGACGCTCCTGGGACTAAGTCCTGCTTTTCCCCTACTGAGCATGCCCGTGGGATGACCTCTCATTGGAGGTCGGAGGTCACATATGCAGGTCCCGTTCCTGCTCAGATTGGTCCACTGGAAAGGTCCCAGAAGGATGCTGCTATAAAAGAGTCGCATGGCCACTCGGCCATGCGCTAGTTTAGACAGTTATTTATTATGAATGAGTCACCGTAGGAGGCAAAAACAGAAATACTAGCAAAGTCCAGAAAACCAGAGAAGTTGGCAGCTATCGGATTGCAGACCCCTGAACCTATCAACAACAACTAGCAGTAGCCGTGGGGGGTTCCTATGGTGCCCTAGACCCCTCAATCACAATCGGAGAACTAAATAGCCTAAAGACAGAAAGGGAAATCTAAACTGCCCCAGAGCAGACCCCAAAGCAATAGGCAGCCCCCAACATATAATGACGGTGAAGCAAGATGAAAAAACACTCACACAGATAGAAAGATAGGCTGAGCAAATGATGGGGCCCAAGCTAACTAAATAGGAAAGGATAGAAAAGCTGTTGTCTGCCATCCGCCAAAGCCCTATCAAAACAAGAGCCAACAGACTGATAGGGAAAAAAGCCCTGAAGACGCTAGGCTTCAAAAAGACTATATCAGTACTCAGGTATTTTCTGAAGACAGAGCAAAAAGGAATTCAGCTCACCCCAGCAGGGAATGGCAGAAATCCAGAAAAACAAGGCAAAACAAAACCAAAACACAAATGCAAAATGCAGAGCAGAAAACTTAGCTTTTGAGGAGCAGGAATCAGACTGGTCTCCTAGAATCCCTCAGAGAGATCACCAGCAAGGCAGAAGGGCGTAGGCTGTCCAGTCAGCAATTCCAGTCACCCAGTCATCATCATCCTGCACAGGTGCTTGGTAATCAGCCTCACTACCTTCCTTCACCAGAAGAGGGAGTTCATCAGACCTCAATGGTGAAGAGGAAAATGAACTCACAACAGTTATTATAACGTGTGTGTGTGATGATGGATGCATGGAACTGGTGAATGACTCATTATGAAACTCCTCCCTTTGATACACATGTTGTATGGTTATCTTAGTTTGAGTCAGTGCCTTGTAGTGGCTAAGCCTAGCACCACAGTGCTTCCTAGTCACAGCACCTCTCTCAGCGCTATATTGTGCCATCCAGCACAAGGCACCTAGTGTCTGCATCCGCCAGTGCGGCACCATGAGCAGGTCTAGTGCTTTCCTCCTTAGTCTGGGTGGTTAGTGGCTTCTGCCAGAGCGGTGCAGTGCACACTAGTGCGTTATTTCTTTGTTTCTCTCTTGCTGGCTCCACTGCAGCGGCGCCAAGTGCTAGTGGACTGGAGGGGCTCTAACCCCGTGTCCTTGGGGCGGAGTCCTGTGTCTGTATACCAGCTCTCATCCAGCCTAGCCCTGTGAGCTTAGCAGGCTTTGGCATTTACATTGTGCGCTACCGCAGTTCTGTGCATCAACAGAACTCGCTCCTGTACACAGCAGGTGACGCTAACCCATGTGTGTTCATTTATTATTTGCCGTATAACCTCCGCCATTACCGAACAACAGTTCTACATCTCTGCACGGTGGACCCCAGGCTGCGAACGCACCTCATTACCATCTTTATTATTTTGTGTGTTCCGCCAGCCCAACACACCATTGTTTTTCTTGTGAAATTCTCAATAAGTTTGATGTGTCACATGACCCTCTTCCCATTGGAAAAAATAAAGTTGGATCCAAAATGACTGACGTCAAAATGGCCACCATGGTTACCACTCATCTTGAAAAGTTTCTTTCCTCCCATATACTAATGTTCCACAAACAGGAAGTTGATATCACCAACCATTCCCATTTTATTTAGTTGTATCCATATAAATGGCCCACCCTGTACCTACAATCCTCTATTACTCTTCGAATTGTTGACCTTTTTCTCTTTGGTATAAACTTTTCAGCAAACACAGCAGTTATATTATAGAGGAATTGTCATACACATATAGCATTTTTTATCTTTTTGCTGCTGCTCTCCTGAATCTGGCATACATATTTTTTATTTTGTTCCTAAACTGTTCCTGAGATATAGCTGTCTTAACCTTCACTACGAAGTCTATTTTCACCTACTTATCCAGATAATAACTCTGGAACACTTCAACAGATCCCAGTGATTCTGAGATTGTGTTTTTGACACACTGTACTTTATTTTAGTAGTAAAATAGAACAATACTTTATGCATTTATTTGTGGAAATATCTGATATTTGGCAAAATTTCGAAATATCAAAAATTGAGTTTTTATGCTCTTAAAACAGATACTTATATCACACAAAGTAATTAACACATTACATGTCGAACATACTTTGCATCTGCTTGGTTTTTTAAACATATTTTTTTGTTAGAAGTTTGAAGGGTTAACAGTAGGGATGAGCGAGTAGTGAAGTATTCGGACTCGCTGTACTCATTACTAGTACCTCCTAATACTCGAGTACTCGTAACGAGTCCAATGTAAGTCTATGGGAAATGCAAGTAATGGGCTGTGTGTGTGTGCTAGGCTGGGCAGGGACTGTGCGAAGACTGTGCTGGGCTTTGCGGGACTGTGCTGGCCTGTGCGAAGACTGTGCCCGGCTGTGCGAGACTGTGCTGGCCTGTGCGAAGACTGTGCCGGGCTGTGTGAGACTGTGCTGGCCTGTGCGAAGACTGTGCCGGGCTGTGCGAGACGGTGCTGGCCTGTGCGAAGACTGTGCCGGGCTGTGCGGGACTGTGCTGGCCTGTGCGAAGACTGTGCCGGGCTGTGCGGGACTGTGCTGGCCTGTGCGAAGACTGTGCAGGACTATGTCGGACTGTGCTGGACTGTGTGAAGACTGTGTTGGGCTGTGCGGGACTGTGTTGGTCTTTGCAAGTACTGTGCAGGGACTATGCCAGGCTGTGTGGGACTGTGCTATCCTATGCGGGACTGTGCAGGTACTGTACCGGGCTGTGCGGGACTGTGCTGGGCTTTGCAGGTACTGTGCGGGGACTATGCCGGGCTGTGTGGGACTGTGCTGGCCTGTGTAGGACTGTGCTGGGCTGTGCAGGTACTGTGCAGGGACTGTGCCGGGCTGTGCTGTACTGTGTTGTGCTTTGCAGGTACTGTGCGGGGACTATGCTGGGCTGTGTGGGACTGTGTTGGTCTGTGCGGGACTGTGCTGGGTTGTGCAAGTACTGTGCGGGAACTATGCTGGCTGTGCAGGACTGTGCTGGGCTTTGCAGGTACTGTGCGGGGACTATGCCAGGCTGTGTGAGACTGTGCTAGCCTGTGCGGGACTGTGCTGGGCTATCCGAGGACTGTGTGGGGACTATGCCGGGCTGTGTGGTACTGTACTGGACTGTGCGGGGACTGTGCTGGGCTGTGTGGGGACTGTGCCATGCTGTGTGGGACTGTGCTGGGCTGTGCGGGGACTGTGCAGGCTGTGCCGAATATTGCGAGGCGAGTAGTGAAATACTCGCCAGGATTCAAGTACCGCGAATACCGCATTACTCGCCGAGTACCAAATCCTAACGAGTATACACGCTCATCTCTAGTTAAAAGTTTATCAGCAATTTCTCATTTTTTCAACAAAATATACAAAAACTATTTTTTTTAGGGACCACATTATATTTGAAGTGATTTTGATGGAACTATGAAACAATGTGGAAGGGAAAAAAATGAAAATTTTATTTTTTCCCACAATCATGTTGTTTAGCAGCAAATTTTGCATTTTTATGCTGGTAACATGAGAAAATGGACCATACAATTTGTTGTGCAACTTCTCCTGAGTAAGACAATACGCTAAATGTGGTGTAAAACTACTATTTAGGTGCATTGTAGGGCACAGAATGGAAGGAGCACAATTTGATTTTTGGAATGCCAAATTAGCTGGCATAGATAGTGAACACCATGTCACATTTGGAGAGCCCCTGATGTGCGTAAACAGTGGAAACTCCCAAAAAGTGAACCTATTTTGGAAATGAGACCCCTCAAGGAATTTATCTAGATGTGTAGTGAGCACCTTCAACCTACAAGTGGTTCACAGAATGTTATAACATTGAACCGTGAAAATAGAAAATCACATTTTTCCCACCAAAAAATGTTTTAGCCCCCCAATTTTTTTTATTTTCACATGGGTAACTGCTTCCAGGGGTCAGCCGGGGAAAAGAGGGAGTCTGACCCCGGCACCTAAATTTAACCCATGTAGGTGTGGCCGGACGCCCCTTCCCCTTTAATCCCATTGGTCAATTGGGCATCCCAATTAGTACATCACCTGGAGAGTGGTGGAAGGAGGGGAATGGCACTGACCAGTATTTTCATCTAACATTACCAATATGGGGGCTCTGCAGTCAGAGGCACATTCCTTAATTTGTACCGTGCCTGACAAACCCCCACAGACATGTGGTGAGGACCTTGATCACACAGGTGCATCATAGAGTTTGAACCGTGGAAATAAAAAAAAATTATTTTCTTCACCAAAAATGTTGCTTTAGCCCCAATTTTATTTCTTTTCACAAGGGTAGCAGGAGAAAAATTGGCCCCAGAAATGTATTGTGCAATTTCTCATGAGTACCATGATATCCCATATGTGATGGTAAACTTCTATTTGGACACACTGCCAAGCTCTGAAAGGAAGTAGTGACTTTTTGAAACTCAGACTTTGATGGAATGGTCTGCGGATGCCATATTCGGCTTGGAGAGCCACTGATGTGTGTAAACAGTGAAACTTCACCCCTCGCGGAATATAGTTAGAGGTAGAGTTGTAGCAATGATAATAACAGTTTTGATTTTACTGGTGTACAAATTTATAATGTAGTGGTTCGTGTAAGTTGTGCAGATTATAAGGCCTCCTTATAATCAGATGTGCAAAGATAAAGAATAGATAGATAGATAGATAGACAGACAAAATCTTCCTGAAGCCCTTTTGGGCCATTGAACCACCATTCTTATTTTTCCAAAAGAAGTGATGAATACATTTTTTCTAAAAATATACTGAGCATACGTCTATGATTGGAAAGTTTGGCATCCGACTTTCACATACTCCTTGCTAGTGCTGCTTTTCACCTTTTCTGATAGATAGATAGATAGATAGATAGATGTCCGTGAGATACATAATTAGAGCCGTGCATATATATCTTAGTGTATATGTATTTAGCTTACAAATAAATAAATAAATACATGAAAAAATGGTGTGGGGTCACTCTTATTTTTAATAACCAGCTAAGGGAAAGCAGACAGCAGTGAGCTAGTCTTATCACGCTGGGAAGGGCCCAAGGACCATGGAACTTCTCAGCTTATTAATATCAGCTCACAGCTGTCTGCTTAGCCTTTACTGGTTATTAAAAAAAGGGGGGACTCTAAAAAAATTATGTGGTACCCCCCTATTTTTAATAATGATCAAAGACTAAACAGACCAATGTGGGCTGATATTAATAGGCTGGGAAGGTCCATGGATTCACAGCCTAATAACACCAGCCCTCAGCCGCCACAGAAATAGTGCATCCATTAGATGTGCCAATTCTGGCACTTTGCCACTGCACCAGGGCAACTGGGAAAAGCAGAATCTATCAGAGGCTATCAGGGTAATGAAATTGAGGGGTTGATGCCAGCAGCAGTCGCTAACATCAAACCCTAGGGTTAGTAATGGAAAGTTGTCTGTCAGAACACCAATATTAACCCTGTAGTCATTAACTTTTTAAAATCACTCCCCAACAATTTCCCCTTTCACCCCTTTATTACAATAAAAATAATCCAATCCGTTCTGCCGTAGAACAAATGAAGGTCCCACAAAAATTCCCATCTTCTTTGTTCCGCCTTTGCTCAGAATTAAGCTCCATAAGCTCCAGCCAGCAGCCACTGACGGTTCTCATGCTGCACTCCGCAAAAAACCCATTGCTGTGATTTGTGATTATGTCAGCCATTCACAGTTCACTGCCATCGGGTCTTGCGAGTTCAGCATGCAAGCCGGAATGATGAGCGGTGACTGAAGTAGGGGATGCGGGTTGGGGGATGGAATGGTAGCTGGTACAGGGATTTGGGAACTGCTGCTGTGATCACAGATTGGTCAAAAAGACAGCACAGGAGACTCAGCAGGATCTCAGGAGACAAGAAGGATCACAGCAGGATTGCACTTAGCCACCAATGATATTTCTCTTTCTCAGTTACACAGAGGTTCTTACGCAACTGAGCTGCATGCCAGATCTGAGGAAATGATGGCATGCATAGTGGTGATCATTATTTTAATTTCAACAATGCTTTATTTAAACATTTTAAAATTAAAACTGAAAATACAACTTTGCTTGAATATATTTTCCCTCGCAGGGGAAATTCAAATTTACACAATTAAGACAAGTATACAACTGACATGGGGGATGACAAGACAATGACAAAGGGAGGGCAGAACAATAGGAAAGAGATGTTAGACCCACAGTATGTGGTTCAAAAGTAGCTACATGAACTCATTATCTTAATTTCAAAATTAGCTCCAGTCCGATCACATTCAGGTTGTAAGTTTGAAACAGACAAGGAACAAATCCACACTTTAGTTCTAGTCCCCACCCCAAGACATTATTGAGAGAGGTGCAACACCTGGTCTAATTGTGTATTCAGCTCCAATTCCATCCAAGGACCCCAAATCTTAAAAAAGTGATCCCACATGTCATTTCTAGTAGCCACTATGTGTTCAAATAACATAATATTATTCATTCTTTCTTTAACAAGCAATATTGAAAGTGAGGGGGATTTCCATTTTGCAGCAATATGGATTTTGGTAGCCATAAAAAGAAAGTTTACTAATTTGTGCAGACCCTTAAAAAGTAACGGGTGTTTTGCTCCTAGGAGGAAGACAGCGAGGTCCAAATCTATTTTCCTGCCCATTATTTGTTCTATTAGGAGCTTCAGTTTTTGCCAGAGATCCAAGACCACTGGGCAAGTCCACCAGACATGCTTCATATCCCCTTGTGGAGCGCCCCGCAGGGCCTGGGCCCATCGACTTCCATGGGGGACGGTGTCACGGCGGCAGCGACCCGGTCCGTGGCCCAGAGGCATCCAGTAATAAAAATAGGGGAAAGTTGTGTGGTATTTATGTGGTAAAAATGAAAATAAAGTATTAGATGGTGAAATACGTGACACCACCTGTGGTAATCTGGTCAGAGGTGACCAGCGCTGCGGTGTTGTTCCTCTGGGATGGATGTTGGGCGCAGCTATGATGTTGTAGCCCTCCACAGGTAGGGCTGTAGTCCCAGGGCAAAGATGTTAAATAAATAGAAAAAGTGGCTGTAAACGTTGGGGTGCAGATAAATGAGAGAAAGACACAGAGAGGTGCAGTTTCTTTACCTTTTACTGGTAATAGGTTGCAGTCCGGAGTACCACATACAGGTGATGGAATGAATCCGGCTTGCCTGGAGGCATTCAGGGGATCCACCTTGCCAGGTGGGGATTTAGGACCTTCCTTTCTGCGCTTTGTGTGTGGGTTTCCGCTGTATATATCTATGCTGCGACCCTCTATTCGTGATGGTTTCACTAACCTGTACGGCTGTCAGCGTGAGCCTATTCCACGGGTACCGTTCTCTTCACCGTCGGCCCCGGGCTCCTTATCCGCTGCCGTGCCCTCAGGTGATTAATATGCACAGAAATGTACAATCCCCTGTGCTTTCAGATTCGGTTATCAGGGTGTACAGCTCCTGTCAGCCTAGGACTCTGATGTCCCTTTTCTCTTTATTAGCGCTTCACTCAGGGGTCTGCTATATGCAGTATTTTAGCTTCCCTAGAGTCTCTTAGTCTCTGCTCTTGTCCTTTCCCTCTTCACAGATCAGCTCTGCCTATCGAGCTCTTCTCAGATCAGCTCCCTGTCTTTATCTCACAGGATCTTCCAGAAAAATCTTTTTACCTCACGTCATCACGTTTTAACTGTCTTGTCATTTCTCCTCACAACTCACAGCTGCTTCGTTTCCATGACAACTCCCTCAGCTGATTTCTAGTTGACTCACCAACTCCCTCTGCTGGCCAGAATTTATAAGGCATCTCCCTTTTCTGACCTGCAGCAGGAAATTGTGATTAAATCTATGCTACCTGGCATGGGGGTCCCTTTTCTGCCTCCAAGCATGACTTTACCCATTAGAGGGAGGTAATGTCACTGTGACAACAGGACTCTGGGGTGTCACATTCCCCCCAGTTAAGTTCAGTACTCCTGGACTGAGGAGAATATAACAAGAAATGTTAACAACAACAATTAATGAAAATATACAAAGTCTTAAAAATTGTAAAAATTATCAAAAACCAGACAAGAAAATGAAAACAATAGCACAGTTACTGCAGCGCTCAATCCTTAAGCTGCTATCCAGGAATTGTCTTTGTGCTTGTACCTGGAGTTTGGTTGGTGGGAACCCCCTTAACCCACTTTGTGTGTCGTCCCTGGGCGTGGCTACAGGGCACTCTGTAGATGGGCCTGTTTTTCAGCCACGCCAGCGGCTTATTTCCAAGGTCTTTTTGGAGTAACTATTTACAAATACAGTTCTGACCACACATAGTCCTGTGGCCAATTGTCCTTTAACTGGTTATTACGAATACTTAAAAAGGTTCTTACTCTGTAGGCTCTCATGCTTAACGGTTACTACTATACATTCTTATTACTTTATTTACATTACGTAATCTCTGTAACGGGCAAGGATCTGACCTCTAGTACTACGAGTGGATCTACGCAGTATAGGTATTTCTGATGACCTGACCTGTTCTCTGATGTCTACTGTTGCTGCATTAGTCACTACGCTATAAGTAGACTTGTGTAAGATAGGTATTCTAGACTGCCTTCTCTCTACTCCTAGACTCACCATGAGATTGTCAGATTCGCTGTTAGCAGGGGACAGATTTCTGCATTCCAATGAAGATGTGGTATCTGTTACTGGAGCCATTTCATTTAGAGTCTCTACTTCATCTGGTACAGTAGGCTGATGAAAGGTTAGTACTGGTACCAATATTGCCTGATTTACTTGTGTCCACATCCGAGGCAATTCTCCAAGTATAGTTTGAATTTTTTCTTCCACCTCTACTACGGGTTGTAGAGTGTCTTGGACTTCTTTCTTGTCCTTCAATTGATAAGGGCACACCTTTAGATGATCTCTTGAGACTGCTTCGAAGTTTTCTCCTCCATCTTTGCTGATGATACATACTTTGGTGTTATTAAAGTCTGAAGGTATCACGGTGTATGGCTCTGCTTCCCACTGGTCATCTAATTTGTGAACACGTCTCTTTCTTTTAAGTACTTGTTCTCCTGGTGTCAAGGGAACTGCAGGGGTGTGTTGGTTGTAATTTCTTTCCTGTCTCTGTCTTGCTTGGGGAAAAACTTTTCTCCACACATTCTTGTACTTTGTGGTATTGTTGCTGCCGCTCTGTATCCCAGTCTGCATCTGGTGATGTTGTCTCAGGTGTTAAGACTCCCATGTCTAAATCAATGGGTAACTTACCAGGTCTCCCTCTCATCAGGTAGGCCGGAGTACAATTTGTAGGGTTTGCCAGTATATGATTATAGATTATAGACTATATGCAGTATGCAGTATTTTAGCTTCCCTAGAGTCTCTTAGTCTCTGCTCTTGTCCTTTCCCTCTTCACAGATCAGCTCTGCCTATCAAGCTCTTCTCAGATCAGCTCACTGTCTTTATCCGACAGGATCTTCCAGAAAAATCTTTTTACCTCACGTCCTCACGTTTTAACTGTCTCGTATAGTGCAGAAACTAATCCCACCACTGTACTAAACACACATAAGGAAAAGTGACAAAACAGGGGAACACCACTTAGCTTTGCTCTGTTGCTTACGCTCCCAGCAGCAGAGCCCACCACCTGCGTGTATCTTTTCCTCCACCGTGTCCAACATCTGGGGGCACTGTCCAGCAACTGGGGGCACTGTCCAGCAGCGGAGTCCAGCACCTGAGTGCAGATGTGCAGCAACGGGGTCCAGCACCTGAGTGCAGCTTCAGCAAAAGAGTCCAGCAACTGAGTGCAGCTCTACACCATAGCTGCCACTCCACCATGCTCTGCAAGAATTTTTCACTGACACCATAGCTCTGCCACTCCACCAAGCTTTCCACGATCTCCTCGCTGACACCATAGCTGCCACTCCAGGACTCTGACTGAGTTGTCCCGGACTCTTCTCAGCACCATAGTGCAGCCTTGGAGCAAACAGAGTCCACACCTGTGTGCAGCTGTCCAGAAAGAGAGTCCAGCAAATGAGTCCAGCTTTTCTGCCAAAGAGTCCAACATTTTGAGTCCAGCTTTCAGCAACTGAGTCCAGCATCCAGAGTGCAGCTCTACACCATAGCTGCCACTCCATCAAGCAATGCCAGCCCTCCTTGCAGACACCATAGCTGACACTCGACCAATCCATGCCAGCCCTCCTTGCAGACACCATAGCTGCTACCTAGCACTCTGACTGGGCTGCCCGGGACTCTCGTTCAGCTCCATCCCTCACCCAGGCTTGCTTGCAAATGAGGAGCTATCACCAACAGTGATTAACACACCTGATACTCTTTTATAGAGCAATCACACCTGTTACATAATCACGTGCACAAACTAAGGTAACTAGAGTGCAATGACCCTAATGGCCACCGGGGGGAAAACTACAACTGAAATCACCACAGTGCAATGACCCTAATGGCCACCGGGGGCAAAACCACCTTTGGCACACAACCAAAGGAAAAAGAAAGGTTACTTTGTGCATTTAATCTGTCAGATCCAACCTGGATCATGACACTTGCTAGTTGAGTCAGGTGATTTCTCCACTAGGCTAGGGGGATGGCACCCCCATGCAACCTTGTCTCTCCAATACTGGAACGGGCCCCACGGTCGGCATCCACACTTCCCGTGCCCCTAAGACCCCTTCTGCTCTCCGGGAGCTTCCTTCTGTCTCTTTACCTCCTTCTGCAGCTCCTCCTGACAGGGAGCTGCTTCACAACGTGTTACTCCACTTTCCTTCCTCCTGACTGAACTGAACTGCTCTCTCTCGCTTCCTACCAACTCCACCCACCTCCCAACACCCTTTACTACCCAGCCATGGATGAGACCATCCTCCCTGTAGGGTACTTTCAGTGTGCCCTGCTTCTGTAGTGTGTGTTGGATGCAGGTGTTAGAGTCCTGGATGGTGCTCCCTTCTTACCTGACAAGCTGTTATTATCAGCAGGGTCTTGTCTCTTTCTTACTTTCTCTTCTGTAATGTATAAGCTTTTATAATCTGAGAGGTCAACTCTCTATCACTCCAGTAGAGTGTAAATTCTTATGATTTGCAGTGTTCTCTCTCTCTTCTGTAGAGTAGAGTGAAAGCTCTTATGATCAGCATTGCTCCTTTCTCTATTGCCTGTACAGTTTGGTCATCCGGGTTCTAACTCACCTGTAGAGTGTAAGCTCTTGTGGTCAGCTGGGTTCTCTCTCACCAGTAGAGTGTAAGCTCTTATGGTCAGCTGGGTTCTCTCTCACCTGTAGATTGTAAGCTCCTATGGACAGCCTGGTTCTCACTCGCTTGTAGAGTGTAAGCTCTTATGGTCATCTGGGTTGTCTCTCACCTGTAGAGTGTAACCTCTTATGGACATCCGGGTCCTCTCTCTCTGCTGTAGATTGTATGCTCTTATGGTCAGCTGGGTTCTCTCTCGCCCGTAGAGTGTAAGCTCTTATGGTCAGTTGGTTTCTCTTTCACCAGTAGAGTGTAAGCTCGTATGATCAGCAAAGTCCTCTCTGCTGACCATAAGAGCGTACACTCTATAGAACAGAGACAAAGTTCTTTCTCTCTCTTTGCTCCCCATATTTAATTTCTAATTAATTATAAGCTTTCCAGTATTGATATCCACCCAAATATATTTGCCGCAAATCAAATTATTTTGGCTAATTCAGCTAATTCGAATTTCAAAAGATCTGTTCATTTCTGAGAGCCTCCTAAGAAAACCTAATTAATGACTAGGTGGGAAAAGGCACTAAGTAAGTAGGGTTATGTAGCTAATAAAGAAAATACTTTTTTGTCTTGGAAATTAAATGTATTAAATTATTATGGCACCTTATCCTGTCAGCTTGACTTTACCTGGGTATAAAGCAATGTGTTGACAGAATTATAGGATTTCTAAAAAAATTAAAGTGATTTTCAAAGACTATACAATTCATGACCTAGCAATATGAAATCAGTGGGGGCCTGACTCCGAGCACCCCAGCCGATTAGATAAAATCTGTTCTGGCAGTGGACTTAAGTACTCAATATACAGGGTTGAACACAACAGGTCTTCACAAAGGTTGCCATCTTAACTTCTTATTTTTTGAGGACAGCTTATCAGAAAATTACAGACAAAGAATATTTTTTACAGACACGTGGGAAATTTATAACAAGTCATTATGATTATAAGTGATATATGTCTACAGCCAATAATTATGATATGAAGACATCATCTGCATTTACAGTAAACTGTAAAATGTTGATAATTACAGACAAAATAATCTGTATAAAGTTCTTCACCTTCAAAAAAATTGTGGACACCTTAAAAATTTTTACGGACAGGGCAAAAAGGTGACCTCTTTTTACGGACTGTCCTCAATTTTCTGGACAGCTGGTTGAGTTCTGCAGTGTATCTCCCATTGATTTGAAGTGGTAGTGAAGGTGTAAACTGTATGAACAACTTTGATATAATTGATGCAATATATGACTGTCTAGACCAGCGGTCTCAAACTTGGCAGAGTAAATGGTCCGCACATAATAAAAAATTTGCCCTGGGGGGTCACATTCTTTCAAACTTAATACACCCCGTACACGTGCGGCTCCGCACACCTCGTACACACAGCTCTCCGCTCCATACACCTCGAACACACAGGGCTCTGCTCTATCCACCCTGTAAACCCCTCCTGACCCCATGCATAAACTTACCTTCATCCAGTACCATGAGAACCAGCACACAGACAGCAGCGTGCGTTCTGCACACACTGAGGCCACTGATCATGTGACCCCTGTCTCCTCCCCTCCTGTGACCTCATCACAGGTCCTGTGCATTGTGTGCACACAGAACAGACAATGCCATCGCCGCTCCTGAATGGGTGCCATCCCCCTGCCTCAGGGAGTGAGACATGTGGTACATCGCGGGCCGCAGATGCCTGCCTCGGCGGCCGCGTGTTTGAGACACCTGGTCTAGACTAAGTGTGCACTAAGTTAAAAAGTATGCATAAATATGCTGCAACTTGTTTAAAAAAATATAAAGTAGTAAATTGCCCTATGAAAATAGTAGTGTCTAGTGTCTCCTGCTACAATTTCTTGCCTAAATAATTCCTGGTGTGCCTACTGGGCTGTGTAATGCCCTCCTGCTGTTTTAGATTTTAGCTTGCCTGGTTATTATGTAGTTTTATGTACATTATATTTTCAACATAGCACTGACTAGATTACCGCACATTATACAAGTAAGAGCCTTGGAAATTATAACACAAAAAGGCAGAGGCATAGATCAGGAGCTAGGGAGATGGTTTTTTTTTATCTTGAAAGTCAAGAAACCGTCATGAAGCATGTTAGGAGTGGTTTGCATCTAATGGATAACCAGAATGGATTTATGATTACTGTCAGTCCAAGTTAACGCTGTACACTAGTAATTTGCAGTTTGTTTGATGTACATATGCTTTATACAGAGACAAGCACATGAATCTTCTATTGGATTGAGCTACTCTGTCCCGAGTGTCTATTGAAGTAATATATGGAATGCTGTGCTGGCGGCCACCCTCATTTCCATACCCATAATAGCCTCCTATTTACAGCTTTGTCTATCGTGACCCAGAATCTCACAGTGTCTGTAATGAAATAGGTTGACTGGCAGTGATTGACACATTTGGAATGGTACATGGAAAATGTTGTCTTGGTATTTTACATTTTCAGCAAAGCGACAAGAAAGGATGGTATCCCAGCTCAGAACTGTGACCCTACGGTCATCCATGAAAGTAGCAAAAATTCAGTTTTTACACTTTGATTTCATATTCAAAAAGAGACTAAATTAAAAATTTGAATAACACAGATGAGTTCAAAGAAAAACAGCACAGGCTACTGCCTAAATATTGGACGTTTCCCCCAAAAGAATATTTGTCCCCAATTTATCAGAATAATCCTATATGGGTTTTTTTAGGTCACTTTTCTATTTTGTCTTATATTCATTAATGTTTTTCAAAATGGCACAAACAGCTCACAAATTTTGGTCAAGGTAAAAAATAATTTTTATTTAACTTTTCAACCTTTTTGCTGACTATGCCATTATGCTATTCACACCTCATGTATTTCACATTGAGATGCCTTAATGCAATTAAGTGCAACCATTTCCTAATTTTGATATGCAGACTTTTTATGTCTTACAACTTTTGACCATTAATGCAAAAATTGCACAAACATTTCTGATGCATATAGAATCTCTGTAGGGCAGGACTGGAGTATATTTGCTAGAGATTTTGTGACTTTTTGTAAAGTCAGTAATGATGAATAAGGCAGAAAAATCAAAGTACGCCCACAATGATGAACATAAAAAAAATACAAGTGAACACATAAAAGGGATTTTAAGAACACAATGAATTACAAGTGAGAAAAGCACCAAAACCTTGATGAAAAGCTGCACAAATGCAATAATGAATCAGGTCTTAAATGGTGTTCTAAACTGCCCCCTAGTGTTATATCAAGGGAACATACAGAAGTAATTAAAGAATTTTCTTGTTTTAGGCCATGTGCACACGATGCAGATTTGCAGCGTTTCCGCAGCGGATTTTACCGCGCAGAAACGTTGCATATCCGCATTGTGATGTACAGTACCTTTAAAATGAATGTAAAAAAAAAAACGCTGTGCAGACGCTGCGGATTTTTCCGCGCGGTTTTCCTGCGGTACAAAATCCGCAGCATGTTACTTCGTTTGTGCGGTTTTCTATCTCTCCTGTTACCAAATCCGCAGGGGGAAGACCGCAATGGAAAACCGCACAAAAACAGCATGAAAACCGCGTGAAAAATGGAAGAAATCCGCAGGAAAAATGCAGGTCATTTGACCTGCGGTTTCCTTCCATTCTGCACGGAAAAATCCGCAGGGCTCAAAACTCCGTCTGCACTCAGCCTTATTGTCTATTCAGAGAGGAAGAGGACTAGAACTCTAGTGCCACCTATTGGAAGTAGCAATCCTAAAAGTCAATGTCGACCCTTTAACAAGCCTTGTTACATGACTTAGGATACTTGTTTAATAGAAAACATTTAAAAAGGTCATGATTCTCCGTATCCACAAATATTTCCAACTACAGAATCTGAGGGGTAGCATAGGAATGTCCATTGGTCATCACAATATAATGGCAATTGGATCAGTTGTGGTGTAGATTTGTGAACAGATGAAGTTTGAATAGGTAAAATACATGACTTATGGATATGGGACGGACCCCCACTCCATCTTAAAACCACCATAACTACAGTAAACCTAGGCACTAGAATAAATACACAACACATTATTTTGGTTGTCAAAATGGCCACAGCTTTATTTAAATCACAGGATTAAAAACAATCACAGTAGGAGTCAGGTGAAGTGCTAGTTCATTGGGATTCCCAAGTACTGTGATATCCCCAGCTGTCTGACATACAGAACCAGGACAGACAGCCATAAAGGGGGCGGTACGCACTGGCTTGCCATTCAAGCAGAGCCAGTAAACTTTCAGGGCACCAATGACCCTATTATCCTCACTCCTGTGCTTAATCACTGTGCCCGCCCCTGATTGACGTTACCATTACAACGTCCTTGAGGCTGGCCACCAAAGCCGAGCCTGTTCACCACCATGAGGTTTTACATCCTCTATTAGTTAAAATGAGTCCACCTTATCTTGCCTGCAACTTCCACCTGACTCCTAAACCGCAAAGCTGTGACGGGTTATAAATTCACATTTGACACCATTTTTTTTTTTTTTTTATAAATCACTTTAGTAAACTTATAAACTAGAAGTCCCTGCAAAAGCATTAAGGGGACTAACTTGGCAAACCTCCGACTCACAAAGAGTCATCCTACAGCACTCAGGAGAGGAAAAACCCCCTGTGGAGGAAACCTCTAGGGAACCATGGCTGAAGGATTGCCCTTCCCTTGGGCTTAGAAGCTTAATGCTGTTAACTCTTTATAGTCATGATAAAATTGAACCTGGAACAAAATATACAATGGTAAGTTCAAAAATACAATAAAGCATTCATCATACAAGCAATAATTAAAACGTTTTAGGACAATGATTATAAACAGGGCGGGTGGGCGGGAAATGCTTCCTCCTATTCATCCTGTGCATGAAAGAGAGAGAGACACAGATTTCCTGCTCTATATAAGCCCCACCCTCCTCACAGTAACCCCCAGGCACAGACATACTGGGCTTCTTACTCTGAAAGCAACATCCCTCGTGCTTAAGAATCTACACCACTACACCAAATTTTTACATTTTTTAAAATGACCAATAATACCACATACAAGGAACAAATACCATCACACCATGGCTGGATCACATATTATCACATATTATTAACACATAGTGACCAAATACCACATTCAAAGAAAAAATACCACCACAAAATGACCAGACCACATGTTTCAACCACATAGTGACCGAATAATACCACATACAAGGGGCAAATACTGCCATAACATGTGTAGTGTCAGTGTACAGATAATACAGTCATCACCAGGAGCTCTGTGCATAGTGTATAGTGTTAGTGTACAGGTAAGAAACTGACTCACTGGTGTCGTCTCTTGTTGATGTCCTTCATCTTCGCTTTTCATCTTTATCCAGCACAAACCCCCATCACTTCTTCCAGCCAGGACTTGTCTCAGCAGAAAGTAACATAGTTATTAAAAGCACTGCTTCCAGAGCAAATTCACCAATTTTCTCCCAACTTCTACACTACATCAGATAAATAAAAAAAAGCGGCATAGTGTCGCCCAGCACAGTAACTGAACTGGAAACAATATACTCAAAAATAAAATGCACCACAGCAGTAATAATATCCCTTACTTAACCCTTATAGAAATAATGTCTCACATCCAGGTCCGATATGTGCTCCATTCTGGACCCCATAAGTTTCAGTCCTGGTCCCTTGTTGTTCTCCCATTCCTGGCACCCTGGGTTCTCCCATTCCTGGCACTTTGTGCTCTCCCATTACTGGTCCCTTGTGTACTCCCATTCCTGCCCCTTGTGTACTCCCATTCCTGGCCCCTTGTGTACTCCCATTCCTGGCCTCATTTGACTTCATTCTGCCCCCATATGTCTTCATCCTGCCATGGGTCTACATTCTGCCTCCATGTGTTTCTGTGTTTCCATTTTGCCCCATGTCTCCATTTTGCTTTATGAGTCTCCATCCTGCCCCTATGTGTATCCATCCTGGCCCTCTGTATCTCCATCCTGCCCCATGTGTCTCCATCACGCCCCCATGTGTCTCCATGCTGTCCCCATGTCAAGCCCATTCTGGTCTCTTGTGTTTTAATTATTGCCCCCACATGTCGCTATTCTGCCTCATGTGTCTACATTCTGCCCTATGTGTCTACATTCTGCACCATTTCTCCATTCTGCCCTCATGTCATCTCCATTCTTCCCCATGTCATATCCATTCTGCCCCCTTGTGTCTCTATTCTGTCCCATGTCGTCTCCATTCTGCCCCCACGCATATCCATTCTGTTCCATGTCTTCATTCTGCCCCATGTCGTCTCTATCTTGCACCATGTCTTCTCCGTTCTGAACCATGTCATCTCCTTTCTGCCCCATTGCGTCTCCATTCTGCCCCATGTGTCTCCATTCCGAAAGAGAGAGGATCCTGCTGATCAAAAGAACTTACACAACACAAATAAGAGAGAAACAGAGATAGCTTTTATTGTCAATGTGGCTTACACGTTATAGGAGAGAGAGAGATAGAATCAAACTGACCATAGGAATTTACACTCTACAGGAGAGACTTACTCAGTGACTCTGGAGATGGAAAATGACTGCAGTAGAAATTGTGCTCCACTAGAAACCATTGATCTGTGATGGCTCAGGTATTGACCACTAGAAATGGGTGAACTTGTTTGAAAAACGTTTGTTAATCTCAAATTCGGCACATTCGTATTCGTGTAAGGATTCCTGAGCATTTTCCTCAAAAACAACAAAAAATGTTTGAGTTTGCACTAATGCTTTTGTTCGGGCTTTCACAAGGATAGTGATGCTATATGAGTGGGGGGACATATTTGATGAGGTGAGTGGGTGGGGGAAGTTCATAGTAGCGGCAGACTGTATTTTTCTTTAATAACAATGTGTGGAGATTCCAGCAGCCACCCAGGGTGCATAGACCATCCACAACATCCAGACACAAAAGCTTCTGTCACTGGCTGTTGAAGTCACATGTCCCTCTCCATATAAAAAGCAGACATGTTGTTTTTGCGCCATTTTGTTCATGTAACAGTGCAGAGAGTCTTTTGCTGCTCCTGCTGCTGCTGCAGGTAGTCCGACAGTTCAAATAGATTGAAACATGTAAGGATAGTAACACAAACAGTTGACTGAAAGTACGTTTCACAAAGGATCTTAAGGCTGGAAACTCACTAGCGATTTTAATATCAGTTCAATTTTGTTCCTGAAAAATGGGATGAGTATTATGCGAGTGTCATGCGTTTTTCATGCGAGTACAATCCGATTTTTAACACATAGCATCCGATTTACATGCGATTGCAATGCGAATGCGATCCAATTGCAATTCAATTTTAACATGAGCTTTTACATTGAGCAATTCTGTCAATTCCACATAGTTTTTCATGGAAATATATATACATATATATATATATATGTGTACAGTATATATACAGATAGACTAGGTAAATAGAGAGATACAGAAAGATATACAGTATATAAATATGTAAGTGAGGTATACAGTATAATCAGTGTTGTGTGTAGTTTACTGTACATGTTAATTTTAAATAAATTCCTTTCAGAAAAAAAAGGCGTGGCATCCCTATGTCCTTTAAAAAGCAGACAATTCATTTGCCATGTACAGTAAAATCGCAGCATGACCCAACAGTATAGAATAGATAGAATAGATTTTTACATATAGAATAGATAGAGATAAAGATGTCAGTCACATGTATAATTAGTACAATGCATGTGTAGCTTACTGTACATTTTTTTATTACATCCTAAATTATTTTCTAAAAAATGGCATGACCCCAACATATTAATAGCCAACAGAGGGAAAGCGGACAGCTGGGGGCACATGTTTATAGCCTGGGAAGGGTGTAATACCCATGGAGCTTCCCAAGCCATTAATATCAGCTCACAGCTGTATACTTAGCCTTTTCTGAATATTAACATGGGGGACCCCCCCAAAAAAATGATGTAGGGTCTTCCTATAATTAATAACCAGCAAAGGCTATGCCAACAGCTGCGGACTGATATTATTAGCCTAGTAATGGGATGTGTAGTGATATCATGCAACAATGCAACCTGCCATCTAGACATAGCAGAGATAGACGTGTCTCAGGGACAAATTATTGATTATCTTCTCGTGGAAAAGTAAGGAAAATTGTGAGAAATGTGTGTGTTTTTATACAATATGACTATGGGATTAGTAATGTGGGCATATTATAGACGCCTCTCCATTACTAACCTACAAAGGTGACATCAACTCCCTCAACTATCAACCCTCTTGCCACCGCACCAAGGCAAGTGGGAAGAGCAAGGCTAAGTGCCAGATCTGGAACATCTTATTGATGCACCATTTCTGGGGTGGCAGAGAGCTCGATGTTTTTAGTCTAAGAAGGGGCCATGGATATTGACTCACTCCCTGCCTATAAATATCAGCTGTCTGCCTAGCCTTTTGCTGTTTATTAATTATAGGGGGACCATACATCATTTTTTTTTCGGGTTCCTCCATTTTGATATTCAGGAAAGGCTAAGTATACAGCTGTGGATTGATATTAATATTCTGGGAAACTCCATGTATATTACCCCCATCGTAGGTTATAAACGTCAGCGCCCAGCTGTCCGCTTTCCCTTTGCTGGTTAATAAAATGTCGGGGGATCACACACCATTTTCTTCAGAAAATAATTTATTATGTAAAAAAAGTACAGTAAGCTACACAATCACTGTACTAATGATATACATGACTGTAAAATTTATATATATATATATATATATATATATATATATATATATATCTATTCTATGTGTATACACTGTATTTAATTTACCTATTCTATTTTGCTGGGTCACGCCGTGATATTACTGTACGCAGCAGATGAATTGCTGGCTTTTCAAAGGACATCTGCATGTTAAAATCGGATGGCACTCACATGGTCCAAGCGCTGTGTGATTTTTTTCTCGCACCGTTTGGCTTCAATTGCTGAATGCGATCTGATGTCCCATTACAATCGCAGCATGCTGCAATTTTTTTCCAGTTCGATCGTGAGCTGGAAAAAAAAAAATTAAAATCTCAGATGAGCACACAATTATGGAATAACATAGGTCCAAAAGCAATCTGATTTGTGCCACTTGAATGTGGCTAAGCAGAAAAACAGTTTGAGCTGCTGCATGAGGTATCTGGGCTTCCAGAACAGCAGACCTCACCCACCTAATTTAAACTTAAATTCAAAGTTCTAAAAGCTGACCCAGACTCTAATACATCATGCACGGCCCATAGCTGATTGCTGCTGTGCCATTATCAAATTTCTACTGTGGCTCAATTGATGCCAAGTTCCTGGTGTCTGCGGCAAAGTTTTGGAAATGTTTGGACTCCATGTTGAGTCTCCTTCATGTGTGCTGCCTGAATTTAGCAGACCTCTCAGAACACCAGGCCTACACTTATCACTCATCCACCGGTTACTATTCAATGTTTAAGCTAGAAATGCTGGTCCAAGTCCTATCTCAGGCTCTGTTGCATGCATCCATGCTGAGCAATTATACTATTTCTACTCTGGTTCAATTGACGCCACTTTTCATGGTGTCTTCCCCTAATTTGTGGTTGTTTTGGCAGCTTTTTGGTCCCCCTGAAAGTGTTTTCTATGCATTTGGTTTTGCCTCCCATTGAATTCAGTGGAGTTTGGATATATTTGATGAACTGCTCTGTGAACATTAGGATGTTCGCCAATCCAAACCAAACTGAACCTTGAAAGGTTTGCTTAGGCTACTTTCACACATCAGGTTTTCGGCGTCAGGCGCGATCCGGCGTCGTGCCGGAATGCCGGATCCGGCAAATGTTTTGTAAAACCTGATGTGCCGGATCCGGTTTTCTGCCGGATCCGTCTTGTTCTTGACAGACAAAACCGGATCCGTCTCATCCGGTTCATCCGTTTTTCTATCCGTTTTTCGACGGATTACGCCGGATCTGGTTTTTAAAATTGACCCTTGTGGCCTTCCGAACGGGATTGGCTACTGGAAAACTATATATAGCATGTTCCTACAGCCCTTCTTTGACAGGTTGTAGAGGAGAAAGTGCAGGTTGGAGAGAAGAGCAAGTTACTGGCGAAGATGGATGTTGTCATTGGAAATATTACCACTAGAAGTTCTGTGACGGTTTCAGTAATGAGGGACAATTTTGCACTATACTTTATGTCACCTCAAGGCAGAGTACACTGGCAGGATGACAGAGTGTGAAAGATTTGTGCCCTAACCAAACTTGTGTACCTTCTGGACCAACAGTATATACCTTTGCCAACCAAAGTTGGCTATCTTGTCATGGTCTTACTATTTTTAGCTTTAGGCCACAGGTGTGTACCTGGTTGTGTTTTATGCAAAGTATTTCACCTTTTAACAAAAGTTGTGTACATTGTTAGGAAATCACCAACAATAAACACAACTTTTCAGGTGAAATACTTTGCTTCAAACACAACCAGGAACACAACTGTGGCAAAAAGCTAAAATTTACCCACAGTTATATACCTGGTTTTGAATACCTTTTTACCTTTTAAATACCCTGTATTTAACCTTTTTTTTAAACATATTTCGCCGCAGAAAGAAATGACAGACAACCAGTGTAAACAATAATTTAACTTTTATTTTAAAATTTTTTTTTTGTGTAAACTGTTTTTAAAGTTAAAAAAACTTTTTTAATAAAGGTTTGAAACCAACCAAATGGGCATTTTTATTACAAAAAATACATTATAACTCGGTGTAGTGTGGGGTGGAAATACTGCTGGAGGGGCTGCGGGACACTTCGACAATGGGAGTGTGGAGAGAGGACTGGGATCGTGGTGGGGAAGGAACAGTTAGAGGTGATGGTGTGGAAAAAGATACAGAATGGGTGGACATGTGGGAGGCAGAAGAGGTGGTGGGCGGTGGAGTGGAGGGTTGGGCAGGGACTGTAGGAGCAGATGATGTTGATGGAAAGTTGTATGGGGAAGGAGTTTGCTACGGGGAAGGAGTTTGGTACGGGGAAGGAGTTTGGTACGGGGCAGGTTGCTGGAAGTGGGGAGATGTCTGGTACTGGGGAGGTTGCTGGTACTGGGAAGGTTGCTGGTACTGGTGAGGTTGCTGGTATGTAATAGGAGGGGGAGGATGGAAAGTGGCTGCATGGGGTGCAGATGTAATAGGAAGGGGAGAATGGAAAGTGGCTGGAGGGGGTGCAGATGTAATAGGAGGGGGAGGATGGAAAGTGGCTGGAGGGGGTGCAGATGTAATAGGAGGGGGAGGATGGAAAGTGGCTGGAGGGGGTGCAGGTGGAGGAACTACAGTGGTGGGAGGTGGAGGTTGGGAGGTAACCTGCTGTAGAGCACCGTGGCACGAATGCATTACATGCATCTGCAGGGTAGGAGATAGTGTTGCCATGCGCTCCACAACAGACCTGAAAAAGGTGTGGTTTGGCGAAGATCTTGCTTCTGAATACATGCTTTGCAGAAGTGTCTTCACCTCCAGAATGCTGGAGTTGATCTGCTGAAAGCCTGCGGAGATTTGCTCTGACAAGACTTTTAGACAGTTCTGGAAAGATGCATTCAGATGCAAGAACTCTGGCGCATAACTCTTTTCCTGACCCCTCTGCCGCTGCCGCCCAGTACCCGCAGGTGTACTAGAGGTGGCAGGGGCAGAAGGGTGGGGTAAAGGGAAAGCGATCTCTTCACCAGCAGCTTCATGTAATGTAGGCGGCCACGATGCTCCTGTGCTGGTGGATGGGACAGATGGGTCGAATGTGTGGGAAGGCTGGGAAGGTGCAGATATACCGGGGCGGTCGAAGTGTCCCTCGGTGCCGGTCTCCTCAGGGATCGCCTCAGAAGGGTCCAATCGTGCAGGCTCCCGAGTGCTGCTCACCGTGCTGTGGAATAAAGAGAAAAAAAAACAATTAAAATACTGACATGGTATGGCCCTGGCTGAAAAAAAAAAGTTACATCTAACATTTTTTTTCACATGTGGTGTGTAATATTTACCTTCTAGTGACCATTGTTTCCCGGAGGAATGACAGGGCTTGTGCATACTTGTACTTGCTCCTGCGTCCTCCAGATCCACTCTGGGCCCGCATCTCTTTATTGAACGCCTTCTTGAAACGATCCCTCACAGACCGCCACCGATTCACAATTCTGTTCCCTGAAACGAGAAAGGAGTGGTTAGTATACAACATCAGTGTTTCACAAACTCCAGTCCTCATGGTCCCCAGGGGTCATGTTTTCAGGATTTCCATAGTAAATAGAAATCCTGAACACATGATCCGTGGGGACCACGAGGACTGGAGTTCGGGAAACACTGGTTTACATCAAGCAACCGGTACTGTATATACTTACGCTCTTTAATCTGGGCCCGAACATCGAGGTCCTCCCAGCGGCCCACAAGGAGCGAGCAGATTTCCTCCCAGAGTCGTCGGGTAACGATAAGGTCAGCGTGGCGGCGGTCAGCCATATTCCAGAGCGGCTCCCTTTCTCTGACGAGATCGATGAGGTGGTCCACATCGAGTCCTCCATCCTCACCGTCAGAGTCGGGAGCACGCTGTGAAGACTGTTAAAGAAAAAGACAAAAATAACATAATTAGCCTACACAAAAGAAATGAAATAAAAAGTGCAAAAAAACAAAGCAAAAATATTTATACTTACACGCTGGTGACCGCCGCGTTGCTGTCACCGACGACCCTGGGAGGCACTGCGAGGACCTCTTGGCCGAGCACCAGATTGGGAAGACTAGAGAAGAAAACAAAAAATGTTATGTCTTTGGATGTAGGCATTTGTTTGCTGTGTGTGGTCTGCAGAACATTGTTTTCTATGTGTTGTGTGTAGTGTGATGTTGTGTTTCTGCGTTTGATGCAAAAAACTTACCAATTGTGAGCCCACTCCAAGCGTCTGTCCACCCCTTCCTTCTTCTTCTGGGAGCTCCTCTTCATCTTGTGAATCCTGTTTTGAAATAAAAGGCAATGAATAGACATATATTACAGAGATGATGGATTTTGGAAATAAAAACTTACTGTCAAACGCTGACGATGCGAGGGAGGGCTCCCAGAAGATGATGTGCTGTCTTCCTGGTGGCCACACTCCATGCCTGTGGGTGGTGTTCCACCTGCTGCCATTGCTGCTGCTGCTGCTGCTGCTGCTGCATCTATTGGGCGGCTGTTGAATAAAGAGAAACAAAGGGCCAATGAATATCTTGATATTCAATAGCCCTAGTTTGGAGGAATGGGGGATTTGATAATTACCGTCTCTCATCTGCTGCTGGCCTCCCCTCCTCAGCATGTTCCATTTGCTGCTCCATTTGGGGTGGTGGTGGTGCTGATGGTGCTGCAGTGGTCTCCTGCCTTCTCCTGCTGCGCTTGGTTGCTTTCTTGGGTGGCATGTTGGGTGTGGCTGTGGGTCCCACTGTCTTGCTTTTATATATGTCTTGTGGGCAGAGCTACTGAGCATGCTCAGACCAAAAAAACCGGATCCGGCCACCGGATCCGGCGCATTGCGGCGCTCATAGACTTTCATTGTGTGAAAAAGCTGGACGCGCCGGATCCGGCGTGTCCGGCTTTTACGCCGGAGACAAAAAACGTTACAGTAGCCGTTTTTTCCAGACGCCGGATCGCGACACATTGCCGGATCCGGCGAAAACCGGATGAAACGCATGGCCATCCGGCGCGATCAGGCGCAAATGCAAGTCAATGGGGGGGAAACCGGATCCGGCATTGCATTTCGCCGGATCCGGTTTCTGTCAAAAGCGCCGGATCGCGCCTGACGGCGAAAACCTGATGTGTGAAAGAGGCCTTATGTCTACTGACCACCCGTTAGAAGGTATAATAAATCAAAAGATGTCATAGCTGCAGAGCATTATGGGTGAGTTTGCGCAACAATGTAAAATAACCTTAGTCTGCTCTCTGATGTTTCAGTAGTGTGGGAAATGGTACCGGCCAAGTTTTTTTTTTTTGCAAACTGCAAATCGAATCTCAAAATGATCAAATTTGTGTGAAACCACAAATTTCAGGAATTTCAACTTGAACTCAAATCTCTACAGATCAATGCACTCATCTATAATTAATAGGAGCCATCTGATGCCCCATACCCCATGTGATAAATTTTGTGCAGATTCTGTTTGACTGATTGTCTATCTTGTCTAAAATTAAACAGGATAAACACACATTGATGCATTTGTATGTCATTTTCAAAGCAGAAAGAAATGATAAAAGTGCAACATTGACTATTTGTGCAGTATCTTTATTTAAAACCCTATATGTACTAGACAAAATTCAGTACACTGTGCATTCATACCATCACTTCCATTCTAGCTGTCCAGTAAAACTTTGAATACCATGAAGAATATACTTTAGTCAGGACTCAGGACTTGACAGTATTTATATTAATAAGCAATATGGACCTTACTATTATAATGAATGCTCCTCTGTTAGAGCATTTTTTTTTTTTTTACAGAAAAATCAATTTTCTGAAAGCATCACGACGGGCTGCTTGTAGTGATTTTTAACAACAGGGAATTGTTTTGCTATACTGTAAAACAATTTCAACTTTATTATTTCAGTAAGATCCATCAGTTGCTTGGTGCCTGGGGAGCTTTGGCTGTATATTGTTTTTGATAAGACGCCGTCAGCCATCGCTCACTAGCTAAAGTTTTTTTACACAAAATGGCTACTGAAACTAAAGCTAATATGTTTTCAAGTCACCAGATTTCACAATGCAAACTGCATACACTATGAACCCCTTAACAACCAGAGGTATTTTTGGTTTTGCATTTTCATTTTTTGCTCCCCTTCTTCCTAGAGCCATAACGTTTTTATTTTGTGGTCAAAATGGCCATGTGAGGGCTTGACTTTTTTGCGGGACGAGTTGAAATTTTGCACGACTCAATTGGTTTTAACATATCGTGTCCTTTTTGTTTTTTACCATGTTCACTAAATGCTAAAACTGGCCTGCCATTATGATTCTCCAGGTCATTACGAGTTCATAAACACCAAACATGTCTAGGTTCTAAGTGGTGAAAAAAAATTCCAAAATTTGTTTAAAAAAAATTGCGCCATTTTCCAATACCCGCAGCGTCTCCATTTTTCGTAATCTCGGGTTGGGTGAAGGCTTAGTTTCTGTTTGCCAAGCTGACATTTTTAATGATACCATTTTGGTGCAGATACAGTATTTTCATCACCTGGTACTACATTTTATTGCGATGCTGCTGTAAGAGGAAGAACAAGATCGAGTATACCTTTCTTGCACCGGTTACGGGACTACTGGGACTGTCACAAATGTTGCAGGGGGGGAAATTTTCAGATAAGGACCGACCCTTGCATGTGACTGTGGTAGGCGGGGCCATGTTGAAAAGCGCTGTGCACGAGAAAAGGGTCAGAGTCCAAGCAGGAAAGCTAAGCGAACAGTCGAGCACAGTGTCGGCTGTGAAAGCAGAGCATCCCTTGAGTGCAGGCCATCTTAACAGATCCCCTGTGTACAGGTCCACTGTAGGTGGACGACAGACTGCCAATTCCCCGGTATCCATTGTTGGGAGGTGACTCACAATTGAAACCAGAAACTGTAACGTGCACGCGGCGCAATGAAAAACAGGTGACTAGATCAGAGCCTCTTAGCCAGGTACCTTTATACACTGTGGAGTGAAGCCTCATTCCGGCGGTCCCTGGTACTGGACTGAGCACAGTGTTTGGCGTTCGTAAGTGGGGGAACTCCTTGCACCCTTCGAAGACTTCACCTGCTCCGTGGATTGGAACCCCGTCCTCTACAGACACCTCTGAGACATCACGTGCCATTGTTGTCAGTGCCACCGTTGGAGAACTGAGACGCTGCAATCAAGAAGACTACACTGTGTGCAGAATTATTAGGCAAGTTGTATTTGAGAGGATTCTTTTTATTATTGAATAACAACTATGTTCTCAATCAACCCAAAAGACTCATAGATATCAAAGCTTAATATTTTTGGAAGTTGGAGTGGGTTTTTTTTTAGATTTGGCTATCTTAGGAGGATATCTGTTTGTGCAGGTAACTATTACAGTGCAGAATTATTAGGCAACTTAATAAAAAACAAATATATACCCATCTCACTTGTTTATTTTCACCAGGTAAACCTATAGAGCAACACAAAATTTAGAAATAAACATTTCTGACATTCAAAAACAAAACAAAAAAAATCAGTGACAAATATAGCCACCTTTCTTTATGATGAACTCAAAAGCCTTCCATCCATAGATTCTGTCAGTTGCTTGATCTGTTTACGATCACCATTGTGTGCAGCAGCCACCACAGCCTCCCAGACACTGTTCCGAGACATGCACTGTTTTCCCTCCCTGTAGATCTCACATTTTATGAGGGACTACAGGTTCTCTATGGGGTTCATATTAGGTGAACAAGGAGGCCATGTCATTATTTTTTCTTCTTTTAGACCTTTACTGGCCAGCCACGCTGTGGAGTATTTGGATATTTGGATGCATGTTATGGAGCTTTGTCCTGCATGAAAATCATGTTTTTCTTGAACGATACCAACTTCTTCCTGTACCACTGCTTGAAGAAGGTGTCTTCCAGAAACTGCCAGTAGGTCTGGGAGTTGAGCTTCTCTCCATCTTCAACCCAAAAAGGTCCCACAAGTTCATCTTTGAAGATACCAGCCCATACCAGTACCCCACCTCCACCTTGCTGGCGTCTGAGTCGGAGTGGAGCTCTCTGCCCTTTACTGATCCAGCCTCGGGCCCATCCATCTGGCCAATCAAGAGTCACTCTCATTTTATCAATCCATAAAACCTTGGAAAAATCAGTCTTTAGATATTTCTTGGCCCAGTCTTGACGTTTTATCTTATGTTTCTTGTTGAAAGGTGATCGTTTTCAGCCTTACTTATCTTGGCCATGTCCCTGAGTATGGCACACCTTGAGCTTTTTGATACTCCAGTAGCATTGCAGATCTTAAACATGGCAAAACTGGAGACAAATGGCATCTTGGCAGCTTCACGCTTGATTTTCCTCAATTCATGGGCAGTTATTTTGCGCCTTTTGTATCAACAAGCTTCTTGTGACCCTGTTGGATATTTGCCATGAGATGCTTGATTGTTCGGTGATCACGCTTCAAAAGTTTGGCAATTTCAAGACTGCTGAATCCCTCTGCAAGACATCTCACAATTTTTGACTTTTCAGAGTCCGTCAAATGTCTCTTCTGACCCATTTTGCCAAAGGAAAAGAAGTTGCCTAATAATTAAGCACACCTTATATAGGGTTTTGATGTCATTTGACCATACCCTTCCTCATTACAGAGATGCAAATCACCTGATTTACATTATTGGCAGTTGGCTTTCAAGCCTATACAGATTGGAGTAGGACAACATGTATAAAAAGGATGATGTGATCAAAATACTCATTTGCCTTATAATTCTGCACCCAGTGTACAGACTGATGAGTTTGACCTTTTTTCTTCCTATCAAACTTTCATTTGTTCTTGCCCCTCCCCGTCCAAACTCCAAGTTCTGCCCTTCTCCCTAACACACCCCCGTGTCCTGCCACTCACTGGGTGGAGTATACTTTTTGTTAACAAACTGTTAACTCTTGATCTGCCTCCTGTCCGTGATGACATCCCACATTCCTGCAATTTCTACATTGAGGCGACCCAAAAAATGTACTTCTGGCGTTTTTACTATTTTCTTGCTATGCTGTTTAACGTTCGGTTAATTTTTTTTATATTGATAGATCAGGTGATTCTGAACACGCAATACCAAATATGTGTATGTTTGATTTTTTTATTGTTTTATTTTGAATGGGGTGAAATGGGGGTGATTTGAACTTTATGTATTTTTTTTAATATTTTTAAAAACATCTTTTTTTACTTTTTACATGCTTCAATTGTCTCCATAGGAGACTTGAAGCTGCAGTTGTCCGATCATCTCTGCTACATACAGGCGATCATCAGATCGCCTGTGTGTAGCAGAAATGCTCATTTGCTATGAGCACTGACCACCAGCAAAACGGCAGACCTCTAGTTGTCATGCCAACCCATCGGTGACCCGCGATTATGTGACGGGGTCACTGATGGGTGAGATTTCTGGTGCGCTTGCGGGAAGCACAAGTTAAATGCCGCTGTCAGAGATTGAAAGGGTTATCAGCCGAGGGTGGATCGTGATCAGCTGTCATGTTTCCGGAATGGTGCTGGCTCCGGCGCCGGAGCCCACACCAAACAGTGGGAGCTGACATCAGAGTACTATTTTGCCCGATGTCGGGAAGGGGTTATATAGATCTTTTAGACCTGTGCGATTGCTGTACTTACTTTGAAAATCCATGTCAGAATGGTTGAACAATCTTCCAGATAGAATACAGATAGATAACTTTATTTCTAGTGCAGCAAAACTTTTAAAAAGGATTATACAGCCATTCTGGAATACATTTTAAAAGTAAGTACACTACCAAGACTAAGAACTATTTAAAAATGTATGCAGCTTGTTTTTGAGAAATACTGTACGGTCACTAATCCACTTTCAGCTTAATTATTGATGAAGAATTACTGATCGTAATTGAATTATTATATTTCACTGGTTTCTTCTGTGCTGTGTCTTTGAACTACTTGGGGTGCACACTGTTTAGTCATCAAATAACCAGTAATTCTGCGTATGGTTACTTTATTTATGGTTGCTTTATTCTTAGCATAAAGATATTCTATCACTAGTCAGGCATGTCTGAGTTATGTCTGTCTGAGCTATGGTACACCATAGCATGCCCTGATAGTAGTATTCTAAAGCCACAGTCACCCGCTCAGTATTTGGTCAGTATCTTACCTCAGTATGTGTAAGCCAAAACCAGGAGTGAGTGATAAATACAGAAGTGGGGACGAGTTTCATTTATACTTTTCCTCTGATTTTTCCACTCCTGGATTGACTTACAAATAATGAGGTTAAATACTGACCAAATCCTGACCATGTGCACGTGGCCTGTCAGGTTACAGAAAACAAAGAAAAATATCTCGTTGAATGGAAATTCCATCTGCTAATTAGTTATTACAGTCATGGCCAAAAGTATTGACACCCCTGAAATTCTGTCAGATAATATTCAGTTTCTTCCTGAAAATGATTGCAAACACAAATTCTTTGGTATTATTATCTTCATTTAATTTGTCTTAAATGAAAAAACACAAAAGAGAATGAAGCAAAAAGCAAAACATTGATCATTTCACACAAAACTCCAAAAATGGGCCGGACAAAAGTATTGGCACCCTCAGCCTAATACTTGGTTGCACAACCTTTAGCCAAAATAACTGCGACCAACCACTTCCGGTAACCATCAATGAGTTTCTTACAATGCTCTGCTGGAATTTTAGACCATTCTTCTTTGGCAAACTACTCCAGGTCCCTGATATTTGAAGGGTGCCTTCTCCAAAGTGCCATTTTTAGATCTCTCCACAGGTGTTCTATGGGATTCAGGTCTGGACTCATTGCTGGCCACCTTAGAAGTCTCCAGTGCTTTCTCTCAAACCATTTTCTAGTGCTTTTTGAAGTGTGTTTTGGGTTATTAAATATATATAAACTTGGCACACACCAAAGGTTTCTGATGCAGAAAGGTGATTTTTAATTATACAACAGTACATACATACACAGACGTTTCGGTCTAGGACCTTCATCAATGTACGATATATTGTACTGTGAGATTCTTAGTGACTGGGCTTTGTGAGATAGACCAATCCTGTGAGGAGGCACATGAAGCCGTCCCACTGCGTGGTGATTTGTGGAGTGTGGACGCAGTATCCACCGCGAATCCCAAGTGCGGTGGATACTGCGTCCACACTCCACAAATCACCACGCAGTGGGACGGCTTCATGTGACTCCTCACAGGATTGGTCTATCTCACAAAGCCCAGTCACTAAGAATCTCACAGTACAATATATCGTACATTGATGAAGGTCCTAGACCGAAACGTCTGTGTATGTATGTACTGTTGTATAATTAAAAATCACCTTTCTGCATCAGAAACCTTTGGTGTGTGCCAAGTTTATATATATTTAGTTCACGGATTGGGATCCTACTTGGGCACCACCTACAATTCTCAGGGTTGTGCCAACGGTTTTGTTCTTACATGTTTTGGGTTATTGTCCTGCTGGAAGACCCATGACCTCTGAGGTAGACCCAGCTTTCTCACACTGGGCCCTAAATTATGCTGCAAAATTTGTTGATAGTCTTCTGACTTCATAATGCTATGCACACAGTCAAGCAGTCCAGTGCCAGAGGCAGCAAAGCAACCCCAAAACATCAGGGAACCTCTGCCATGTTTCACTGTAGGGACCGTGTACTTTTCTTTGAATGCCTCTTTTTTCTCCTGTAAACTCTATGTTGATGCTTTTGCCCTAAAAGCTCTACTTTTGTCTCATCTGACCAAAGAACATTCTTCCAAAATGTTTTAGGCTTTTTCAGGTAAGTTTTGGCAAACTCCAGCCTGGCTTTTTTATGTCTCGGGGTAAGAAGTGGAGTCTTCCTGGGTCTCCTACCATACAGTCCATTTTAATTCAGATGCCGACGGATAGTACGGGTTGACACCGTTGTACCCTCGGACTGCAGGGCAGCTTGAACTTGTTTGGATGTTAGTGGAGGTTCTTTATCCAACATCCGCACAATCTTGCATTGAAATCTCTTGTCAATTTTTCTTTTCCGTCCACATCTAGGGAGGTTAGCCACAGTGCCATGGGCTTTAAACTTCTTGATGACACTGCGCACGGTAGACACAGGAACATTCAGGTCTTTGGAGATGGACTTGTAGCCTTGAGATTGCTCATGCTTCCTCACAATTTGGTTTCTCAAGTGCTCAGACAGTTCTTTGGTCTTCTTTCTTTTCTCCATGCTCAATGTGGTACACACAAGGACACAGGACAGAGGTTGAGTCAACTTTAATCCATGTCAACTGGCTGCAAGTGTGATTTAGTTATTGCCAACACCTGTTAGGTGCCACAGGTAAGTTACAGGTGCTGTTAATTACACAAATTAGAGAAGCATCACATGATTTTTCGCACAGTGCCAATACTTTTGTCCACCCTCCTTTTTATGTTTGGTGTGGAATTATATCCAATTTGGCTTTAGGACAATTCTTTTTGTGTTTTTTCATTTAAGACAAATTAAATGAAGATAATAATACCAAAGAATTTGTGTTTGCAATCATTTTCAGGAAGAAACTGAGTATTATCTGACAGAATTGCAGGGGTGTCAATACTTTTGGCCATGACTGTATGGATGACCTAACATCTTCAATGTAAAGCTGATAGGAGTTAGTCAGGAGACATTAGTGGCCAAATGGATCAGTACTGTTCATATTTTTCTCATGGTTATGGTGCATGCAGACGAGCATATAAATCGGAAAAGTGCTATCCAATTTTTAATTCGATAGCGAATGGACAGATCCATGTTATTCAGTAAGGCTGTTCAGATCAACAATCTTTTTCTTGCTCCGAAGATCCATGAGAAAAAGATATCGCAGCTTGTACTACTTTCTTCCAAGTCTCAGATGACACAGATCCTACTCGAAAAATCTGTGTAGCATCTGATCTTTACAGGAACATTTCTATTGCCACCCTACAAAACTGTGTTTGATCATGTACATTTGTTAGTGTAGATGTGTGTAAACAGATCGCTCAGAGGGCACACGGATGTAAAAAAATGGACACATGGACAGCACACGGGTAAAATCAGAAAAATATAATCTGAGTTTTCGCGATGAAACTCAAACTATCTCTAATATGCTCGTTGCCTCGTTTGCTTAGACTTACCCCCAGGTACGGACTGGGACTGAAATTCAGCCCTGGCATTTGCAATCACACAGGCCCCTGCTGTCCCCATCTCCAATCACCAGATGGGATATATTACTAATATTACCCTAGATGGAGGAAAGCAAGATTTACTACAAGACCCATATTTCTAACGATACCTGTGGCCTTCTGGGGTTAGGGACGAAGTCAGCTACTATGTGCTCTGTCACAACTGTTAACAGTATGGATGTCTTGAGAACACCGATTCTGTTAAAAACATATCAGACAAGGCATCCCACGACCAAACAGGCCCTTCTGGCATTTGCCAGAATTGCCAGATGGCCAGTCCAGCCCTGCTTACCCCTCAACCCTTTCATTTACATGGCCTCTAAATGCCATCATAATTCCATGGGAAACTAAGAAAGAGAGAAAAGCCCAATACAGTCTTATCAGGTTAAAATAGAGAAAATAATTAAAGGCTATGCTAATCTGATAATGCTGTGTTCACACAATGTTTAAATGAGCATGTAATCCCAACTGCAGCAGGTCCATGAGTCCAAAGACCGAGTAGTAATATGTGGAAAGAAAAAAGTGGAAAATTCTGTGCTGCTAGTAGATGGTAACAAATCCAGGTCCATACTAGGATAACATGCACTTTTTAAAATTTTGTCTACACATTTTGAAGAACCATACTTCTCAGTCCTCTGGGGCAAAGTTTTTCTTCCATGTAGATGTCCAAAAATATGTGACCTATTTGTGCAAGAAGCAGCAATGTTTGCAATGCTATTGAAAGTAGACAATTATCTGTAGTGTAAAGCTCAACTGTGGGACATCAGAATATTGCACTCTGACATAAGGCACCCCTGTTTAATACTGATTATATTCATTAGAATCTCTCCATGATTACATTTTGCGGACTCCCTTGTTATGGACTGAACTAAGTTAGAGTAGTGGTATTGCAACCACTAGGGGCAGGACTGCCATTTAGCGTAGTCAGGGATAGCCAAAAGTCGGTACACAGGAGTAGCAGTATAGTTAAAGGATCAGCAGATTGCGTAGTCAGGAATAGCCAGAGGTCGGTACACAGGAGTAGTAGTATAATCTTGAGTATAAAGCAGCAGGTGGAAAGAAGCTTGACTAAAGGCTTGAAGCTCTTTGATTTCGCAGGGAAGGAAGTGCACTGCCAGGTTTAAGTAGTATGTTTTGATGAGAAACTGTCACCAATAGTACATTAAAAGCTTCATAAATTGTTTGATATTCTGGATACTACTAACCAGTTATTGTTATTAAACTCGTTCTAGTTTACATCATTACCACTTTTGTAACCCTGTCTGATTCTGGTCAATGGTAATTGCAATCAAGGTGGTTAAAGAAAGAAATAGAGGCAAATGGTGGGTGGCAATGCCAAACAGTACTCAACTAGTAGAGTCACAAAATGCAAAATAACTGCCCAGATAATATTTGTAGTTTCCAAATTATGGTTCCATTAAAGCACCCATATAAATAACCTGGACAACCCTGTTAATGTTATTGCACGTTTACCATAGTGCTATGTCCATAATATACTACTCTTAAGAGGCATTTACTCTGCAAGATATTTGCTACTGAGCTTTGTTAAAAATGTTTGATTCATGATTATCTTGACAAGTAAATATGCTGCTGATCACCCTATAAATGAGCAAAATTCTTCTTCATCAAGTAAAATGATCTCTAGTGCAGCATAAAGGATAATTTTCGACAGTGCATCGTCCTGTGTAAACAAGACTTGTGCTGCTGAGAACAATAGCAGACTGTGTTCATCATTCACTTTGGTTTACCTGTGTAATCAGGCATATAATCAATCGGTGTTCATAGCATGCCACCTGTCAGTCCATGTAAATGGACCTTTAACTGCCCAATGCTCTTGTCCTATTCTTCAACTCTGACAAAAGTGGAAAGTGTCCCGCAAACAGCTAGTCAAGTGACTAGCTGTCACAGTATCTTTAATCAGCACAGCCAAAGTTGAAGTTTAGTTGGCTACAAGCTTTAAATAGTGACAGTATGTTGAATGTTTTATTTGTGATACCATTATAATGCACAAATATCTCCGCAACCCATTCTGTAAAATGTATCCCACTCAAAATTTAAATGTTGAACACAGTAATTTGCTACTGGTACCAGGTATTTTCAATTACCCTTGTTTGTGTTGCCTTGTTTGTATAGTTGGTCTGCACTGTAGTGCACAGTTGCTCCTCTCTATCCTGGTTGGGGAAAAGGGAACAGACGGAGGGCAGATTCAGGAGATAAGGCAAGGTTGGTGGCAGAAGTAACCTAGGTAATAGGGAAAGCTAGGGCACTCCCTAGTTTTAGGGACAGGGTAGGAGCCCCTGTTCCTGGGTCACCTGACAGCTGAGTCATGACAGCCGTCCCATGCAGGCATTTCCCATTGCTGTGAGAGACCTGAAGTCCACAGGGAAAAGCTGGAAGAGGCCGGATCCAGATTATTTTCTGGCTATAGTCTTTGGCCAGACTTTCCAACTATATTTTCTCAGAAATTACTGAGCTTTTAAGAAAATAAAATACCTGGCAGCAATTGTGCAGCCAGGCCCTGATTCATGATGTCCATGATTTGGGCCACATGAATCCACTAGCAGTTTCTCATTAGCATAGGTTCTAAAATGAACACAAAGCCTATAACTTCTGATATTGGGTGACATTGTGAACAAGGATACTCCACAGTTTTTGGGAAAATTACTGTTATATAAATGAACATCATACTATTATAAAGCTGAAAAATTATTGTAAAATATACATACGTTTCTAACTCCCTTGCTGCTCCATTTTCATACTAAATGCAGTCCATTAATACTTGCAGCATTTGCAGTCATAATATTTCAGCACCATGGGAGAGATTCATTATGTTTTGAAAAACCATTTTATGTTATTTAAATGTAAGTAGTAGATCTCAGCAGAATAAAATAGGAAGCGGAGAGGCACTATACTTTCTACCACAATTTATATTGGCATATGGTTTCTCTTTGTGCAAAATTATTACTTTTATAGAATGTGTTAGTATGATACGTTTATTAAGAAAAAATGGCAAATGGCCAGTAACAGCCTAAAAAAACAAAATAAAAGTGTGACTAAAAATAATATTTAGAAACCTTAGAAGTCTTTAGCCTGAAAACTCTTATCTCTTTTAGCAAATGGGATGCAGTCACATCAATACCTACAATATAATGCGAGTATATAGATATGATATATATTATATACACATGCAGGAAACGTTATGAGTAGAGATGAACGACTTTGCCTTTTTTCGGGTCGAGTCGGGTTTCATGAAACCCGACTTTCGCAAAAGTTGGGTCGAACGAAATCGGCCGATTATCGTGAAAAGTCGAAGGCCGACTGAAACACGAAACCCAAAGCAAGTCAATGGGGAAGAAAAGTCGGCAGTGAGTGGAGGACAGGAAACACATCTACAGTGCCCATTTTAATGCCATAAACATCAATTCTTATTACTGAAGCTTGTCAACCTTAATTTACTTTATAATAATAGTTAGGCATTGAAAACTGGGGGTTATTTGGCTAAAGTTGTTGGGGGGTAGGGCTGGCTCCAGATTTTCGTGGGCCCAGGGCCAAAGAGTGTCACTGGGCTCCTTTAACACATGCCACAATTCATGATCCTCTGATACGGCAGAGAAATAGCGGTATAGTACAATGAAAAATACTTCACTTCTTACATCACATGACTGATAACCATTTTAAATTCTCCAATAGCTCCAAAAAGCGGACAGTATATTACTCCTTACAGTATTATGGCCACCGCATAGTGCACCATACAGAGTAATGAGGCCCACATATTTCTCCATACAGAATCATTGGTCCCATATAATGTTCGATACAGTATATGATGAGCTCCACATAATGCTACAGTATACGTTGGTCCCCATGGATGAAGCTCCACTGTCTTATGGGCCCAAATAATGCTCCATATATAATGGGCCCCATTTCTAATGCTCCAGTGTATAATGGGCCCTGTAAATGCTGCTCCAGTGTCTGATGTCCACCTTTGGAATGCTCCAGTGTATGGTGGGCCCCATATATCATTCTCCAGAGTATAGTGCTCCACAAAAATTGCTCCTAACCTTTAAAACAATGAAATAAGTCTCCTCGCAAGGGAATTCCTGTACTCTGGACTCCTCGTCATCCCCATCTTCCATCTCTCTGCACTTGGACTGTTTAGGCAGGAAACGCGGAAGATGTCACGGCGGTGGACCAGGGAGAGGTTAGTATTTCAACTTTGCAAGTGCTGTGATCCTGAGCAAGCAGGTGGGGCCCACTCATTGGCAACGGCACTGGCACAGGGCCCCTCATAGCACGGCGGTGTGTCTGACGGCGGGTGGGGTGGGGGTGGGCCGGCAGAGACACTTTTGCGTACTATGAGTGGCCCTGTGCCAGTGCTGTCACCCATGAGTATGCCCCCCCACCTGCTCAAGGAACCTGCACTTTCATCTGCACCTACCTTTTTGTCACTGTGTAAGGTGGTATAGTATGCGGGAAGGGGAACCTGAGTTTCATCAGGGTCAGATTCTGGCTGTGTAGAGTGTGAGGGGAATGTAGTGGTCTGGGTCAATGTACCAGCAGAATCATCTAGCAGTGGCTGGGCATCAGTGCACTTGTGGCGCCCCCAGGAGTACGGTCGCCACAGTGGCATTACCTTCCTCCTAGGGAGTGTGATGTCATGCTTGGGAACAATGAAGGATCTCTCTAGCAGTTAAACCAACACACAACACAGTTCCCACTCCAGGCCAGCAGGGAGAGCTCTAAACCTGACTGCTGAGGAGCTGCTCTCTGTGGTCGGGAGGAGGGAAGTTAGGGCAGTCAGTGAAGGGAAGGGGAAGTGTGTGGACGTGAGAAGGGGAGCTGGAGGATGAGCAGAGTTAAGGCTCACTCCTAGCTGGAGCACATGGTCCGGATTCCGGTCTCCGAGTTTGTATGGACAATGATGGTCCTGCAGCAGAAACCGGAGGAAGTAGCAGCTGTAAATGCTCTGTTCCCAACTAAGGCTCAGAGGCCCCAGCAGCGACGTGTATGAGCCAGAAGGAAAAGGCTACGGCTGCCTGCCATACGAGAAAGTTCCAAAAGAGTCAACAGGGGGCGCTCAGTACTGCGAGTACCTCAGATAAGCCCTAGAACAGAGGCCACACTACCTATCTGCAGAGAGAGAATTCCTAATTTGCTTCCAGGCTGACCAACTCCTTCTCCATCTGTACTCTGGGTCCTGGACGGCACTTACCAAGTACAGGTAAAGGAACTGCACGACTGTGTCTGTCTTCTTTCTCCTGCGCCTGGCACACGGCTCAGCTACATTCTGCACTGCACACCATCTACCAACTCTTCCATCTGCCCTGCGACTATGGCCCTACCTGTGCAGGGCTTCTACATCCTATTTGCACCACAACATCTGTCCCAGAGAAGCGACACTGCAGCGCTGGTCAATCTGATCAGAAACCACAGGTGACATCACGTATCATTCACCTATAAATGTTATTCACCCATTTGCATGGACGCCCAGGGCCACGGACGGGGTTACCACCGTGACACATCCCTGTGAGACACTGGCCCGGTACCGATTAACCCCACTGGGCTGGCTGGCATCCCACACTCCATGTCAGATTCATCTTGGACTGGGGAATTCACGATTTGACTTGATAACCCCAGCATGGTATGTGAAAAAAGCTCCATGGAGTAATCTGTAGTGTGGCCTGCCGTATCCTTCATTTTTGGTAAGGGTGAAGGACACAAGGAAAGGTGTTGTTCCTGACCAGGAGCCTCCACTGACGACTCAGTGATTTTATTTTTTGAAACTTCAGAAGAGGATGCGATAGAGCTGGAGGTTGTGTCAGCAATGTAAGCCAAAACTTGTTCCTGAAGCTCCGGCTTTAAAAGCGGTTTTCCTACTCCCAGAAAAGGGAGCCTTCGAGGCCATGTGGAGCCAGACGATGACGCAGGCTCAACACCTCCTGCCTTAGGTGCTATTGTGCTTTTGCCACTACCAGCAGATACACCACCACCACCATCAGTACCAGCTGGCAACCCCCGTCCACTTCCACGGCCTCTTCCACCATACTTCCTCATTTTTGAGAAAATGTACCCAAAATACCACCAGCTATATGGTACTGTAAAACAAGGTACAAGGTATATATAGTATTGGGGGGAATTTGAATCTCCCTAGAGATTTTAGGAGGCTGAACAATTATCTCAGGCCCACTATAGATTACACCTCAATTTAACAGGCTGAAATAGGCTGGTGTATGACAAGGTACAAGGTGTATATAGTACTGGGGAAAATTTGAATCTCCCTAGAGATTTTAGGAGGCTGAACTATTATCTCAGGCCCACTATAGATTACACCTCAATTTAACAGGCTGAAATAGGCTGGTGTATGACAAGGTACACGGTGTATATAGTATTGGGGAGAATTTGGATCTCCCTAGAGATTTTAGGAGGCTGACAATGAGGCTTTCAGTCCAAGTATGGCAGCAGGCAGCCTAATAAGCAGGACTGCTGCACACAAAAGTGTGGAAAAATGAACGCTTGGTAACTGTGCAGAAAAGAGGAAGAAAAGTATTTTTGCTTTTAAAAAAGCAGTTTGCACAGCAGTGTGCAAGCAACAATGCAGCTATCAGGGAGCCTTATAAGGCAGCCTAATAACCAACAGAGCTCATGCACAAAAATATAGCCTCCTCTGTCACTGCACACAAAGTGTTGTGTTGTACAGTGAAAATCGCTCTCAGCAGATGCAGTTTTTTTTTCTTCCCTGCCTAACGCTCTCCCTTATTCAGAATCAGCAGCAGCAACCTCTCCCTAATGCTAAGATCGGCAGAAATAAGATGGCAGACGGCATGCACGCCCTTTTATAGCCCCTGTGATGCCACACAAAGCAAGCCAATCACTTGCATGCCCTTCTCAAAGATGGTGGTGACCGCTGCCCATGTCATCGCGTTGCCCACAGTGTGCATCCTCCATCATTGGCTGAAAAAGAGCGCTGGAAGCATCATTTGAAAAGCGACTTTGGCGCTCTGGTCGCCGACCTCATGGCCGACCTCACGCTATGGTCGGGTTTCGTTTCATGAAACCCAACTTTAGCGAAAGTCGGCGACTTATGAATTTGACCGACCCGTTTCGCTCAACTCTACTTATGAGCAAAATCACTGACAATAATGTGTCACATTGATATCTTTCTCTACAAATATATTGTAAAATACTTTGTTTGGATCATGCATACAATGTGCATTACAGTCAAGTGGCCCTGAACTGTGGTTGGTTGTTATCCAATTTAATGAGATGTCAATCAGACATGTCATAGTCATAATATGACCCATCTCCAGAGAAATGTTACCTCACTTATGTTAAAATTGGGCAGTCCCTCATCTCTGTTCTTAATGGATGTATGGTAGCACGTACACAGCCATATTACCATTTGCATCATCCTACAGAATGTGTGTAGCCATCTGGTTATAATCCGTGCTGAATCTCATATGTTTTTACATCAGTGGAATCTTGCCTCCCAACCCTCATTTTCTCATGAGACCTTTGGAAGATGTTTGATTGACACATCATTATATTTTATCATGAAACCCCACATTCTGCTGCTGTACAATATCAATCAATGTAAAAGAATAAAGCACACTTTAGTCTAGCATGAGGATATAAAATAACTCATTATATCAGAAGTGAGTTGCAAGTAGGTAAACAACATCACATACAATCTTTTGTCTAAAGTAACATGCTAAGCTGTTAGCAACCTTCCAGTCTAAAATATAAATTTGCCTACACAGTATACTTAAAATGTACAGTCAGCATACCAGGTGCCATTCTTAGAAATGATGGTTCTTCCACTGCAAAATTCTTGTCCTTGTCTGCGTTACTTTCAAAATGGTCACTGCAGTATCATGGAGAGTGATCTGAAGTTGCAAAACTCCATTCCCTCATCAATCCCTTATGATAGGATGAGCTGTGATATCAACAACAATATTTTGTGATCATCAGAAATAGAAGGTAATTAGGAGAAGGGTGTGACAGATCACTGCTCAGCTATTGAGACTGTCAGTCCATAAGTGTAATGCCAAGTGTAGTGCCAATTCTGGCACTTTGCCTGGCTCCTCCCACTTGCCCTGTGGTGGTGGCAAGTGAGTTTCATATTTGTAGGGTCAATCTCACCTTTGTATTGTCAGGTGACATCAAGCCCGCAGCTTAGTAATGGAGAGGAGTCTATAATATGTCTACCCATTACTAGTCCGATAGTTATACTGTAAATAAACACACAGCAAGAATAAAATATTTTATATGAAATAAAAAAGTCCACACTTTCTTTTTTAATTAAAAATAATAAACGCAGTGATACCTAACGCCTAAATCCACTGAAGCCCTCGTCTTCAGTAATAAAACAAAATGTAAAACAACAATATCCCTTACCTGTCCGTCGTTCTGTCCTATGCCGTAATTCATATCTAGGGATAAACAGTGTTCAACCTGGATGGCGCCAAGATACGACTGTCCAGGCTGAAAACCACTGGAGAATCAGCTGCTTCGAGCTCAGCCTCGGTGACTAGCAGTGGCAGCATCAAGGTTACCGCAGGTCACTTAGTAGACTTGAATGTGTTGTTGAGATGACTATGTTGTGTTGTGTCTGGTGTATCAGATCTATCTGTATTGTGTTTTTTCTGGGATACAAACAAGTAAAGCTGCAGTTCATAGAGACTACATGAAAATAATAATAATAAAAAAAAAACAGTTTATGGTCCAAGTATGTAGGCACAAGGCATCATGAGTCAAAAAAAATTAGCAAAACGGAAACCTTCATTAAATATAAATATATAGTATACTGTATATATATATATATATATATATATATATATATATATATAAAGTACCATATTTTTTGGACTGTAAGATGCACCAGACTACAAGACGCACCCAGGAAATAGAGGTTGAAATTAGGGAAAAAATATTTCAAGCAAAAAATGTGGTAAAATATTTCATTAGATAAATAACATACTATTATATGTGGGGTTATTATATATAATAGTATGTTATTATGTTGGTAGCTATGGGTAGAAGATGGTGCTGCAAGACTAGTGTTGTGTCTGTAAAGTACTAAATGAAGACCCTGGAGGGTGAGTATAAGACTGAGGACACAGGATTTAGATTTAAAGCACCACTCCAGCACTGAAAAATAACACAGGATTGCTGCTTTAAGATCCCATGGGAGAACTATAACTCCCAGCATGTCCTGCAGATCCTATGGCATGCTGGGAGTGATAGTTCACTACAGGAGTGGCAGAGTGTTTTTTTATGTGTTGTAATTACTAAACTTTTAATTCATTCTTACTTGTACAGGCTGTGCTCACATCAGTGCTGGTCCTTCAGCCAGCCATGCTAGAAAACTGAAAGTATCTCTCTCTACAGCTTACAGGACCTGTGTTAAGGTAATGAAGGGATGGAGCATCACATGACCGCACAGTGCCCTCCCTCTTATTACCTCACCACAGGTCCTGTAAGAGGAAACTGTATTGTTTTTAGTGTGGTGTCTGCAGGACCCCTGGTGTCATAAGGAAGAGGGAGGGCTCTGTGCTGTCATGTGATGCCCCAGCCTGCGATCTTCATTAGCTCACCACAGGTCTTAAAATGACGAGAGCACTCAGCATCAGAACAGCCCTGTGCTGTCAGGCATGTGACTGCTGCGATCTTTCCTGTGGCACCCTGCTCCTGCCACCTCCTCCACACAATCTCCCCAGCTGCTGCAGGAATCCGGCGCTGGGAAAACCACGTGAGTCCACTGTTTAAGTGAAGGAATATTCATTTGCTACTCCCTGCCAACTGCTTGGCGCTGACAGGTGGGCAGGGAAGCGGCTAATGAATATTCCTTCACTTTATGCATCGAGACCATGTGTTTTCCCCTGCGCCGGATTCCTGCAGCAGCGACATTTTCCTGCCTCCTGCGTGTGTGATCCCACTCTACCGCTGCCCCCTCCCCATATGTTACATTTGGACCATAAGACACACCCCACATTTTCCTCCCAAATTTGGAGAGAAAAAAGTGTCTTATGGTCCGAAAAATACATGCTTATTTAACGTCACTGTATGTGGATCCATAGAAAAAATTTAGTAAGAGCAAATTTTATTTTAATCATTCCCTATTTGAAATAAATTTAATCCCTTAACCCCTGGGACATTTTCCATTTTTGCGTTTTCGTTTTTTGCTCCCCTTCTCCCTAGAGCCATAACTTTTTTATTTTTTGGTCAAAATGGTCATGTGAAGGTTTGTTTTTTGCGGGCCAAGTTGTACTTTTTAATTATATGATTGTTTTTAACATATCATGTCCTGGAAACAGGTAAAAAATCCAAGTGCAGTTAAATTTCAAAAAAGTTCACTTCCACACTTGTTTTTTTTTTTTTTTTTTACCATGTTCACTAAGTGCAAAAACTGACCTGCCATTTTGATTATCCAGGGCATTGCGACTTCATAGACACCAAACATGTCTAGGTTCTTTTTTATTAAAGTGGTGAAAAAAAAATCCAAACTTTGTTAAAAGAAAGTGGCCAAATTTTCAAGACCCGTAGCGTCTCCATTTTTTGTGATTTGGGACTGGGTGAGGGCTTATTTTTTGCGTGCCGAGCTGACGTTTTTATTGATACCATTTTGGTGTAGATGTGATCTTTTGATCGCCTGTTATTCCATTTCATTGTAATGTTTTGGCAGCCAAAAAAAAGTAATTCTAGCGTTTTAAACTTTTTTCTCGTTATGCCATTTACCAATCTGGTTAATTCTTTTTTTTACATTCATAGATCGGGCAATTCTGAATGTGACTATACCAATATGTGTATGTTTGATTTTTTATTATTGTTTTATTTTGAATGGGGCGATTTGAACTTTTATTTTTTTTAATTTTTTAATACTTTTAAAAAAATTTTTCTACTTATTGCATTCTTCAATAGTTTCCATGGGAGACTAGAAGCTGCAGTTGGCCGATTGGCTCTGCTACACACAAGCTATGATCAGATCGCCTGTATGTAGCAGAAATGCTCCCTTGCTATGAGCACCAACCACCCGGCAGAGCTCATAGCAATCTGGCTATGACAACCATAGAGGTCTGCTGGAGACCTCTGGTTGTCATGCCAACCCATCGGTGACAAGCGATCACATGATAGGGTCATCGATGGGCAGGATTTATGGAGCGCTTGCCAGAAGTACAAGTTAAATGCTGCTGTTAGAGATTAACAGCGACATTTAACGGGTTAACAGCCATGGGTGGATTGTGATTCCACCCGTGGCTGTTAGAGGCACATTATTTGTCACAAATTCTAGGCTGCTATTTGAACTATAACACATACCACAGAAAAGCTAGCCCCCAAAATGATGTAATGATCAAAAACTGAAAATATTTTGCCTCTCGTATTGCCTCAAGGTTCTTTAGGGTCCAAGTTTATCTTTGAATTAAAAAAAATGACATTTGAAAAACTATCAATTACTCTAAAAGTTTGTGTCAAATATCTTGTAAAAACCACTGAACTTCCTTGATTTGACTTCTCTATCTTCAGTACAAAAATATCATATGTGTTGCTTTTGGAGGGAGGGGTGAAAGTGCACACCCCTAGAGAAATCTCTCACGAAATGCCCAGTTGTACTACTAGCAGAGATTTCACATACTGCACTCTAAAAGAAAGAATGTGAATATCTCAGCATTTGAGTGATGCTGTGCAAGCAGACAAAGATGGCAGAATCAGGGGAACTCAGGGATTTTTAAGCTTTTTAACTCAATTTTTTAAATGCAGGTCCTCTTTAACTTAAGAATTGTTGTTTATAGAGTATGATTTGCTCTATACAAGGTTAGGTTGATGTTCAAAGGTGAAGCTTTCTTCTTTAAAAATATATTTACAAAACATATTTTTATATAATATTTGAAGTGTCCTTCTGCCAGCAGTGAAATCATAAAAGGTTTTCAACATGGAAGTCCATATGCTGCCATCAATCTCTTCTTTATTTCTTTAGCAGAAAATAACATTGACTGTTTGACAGTTCACAACCTAATACTTTTATGCAGGTTTAAATTGTAGAAATTTTATGAGGAGCAACAAAAATTGCCTGGAGAATAATGTAGATTGTAAGACATGCATCAAGTACCAAGAAATGATTTTACTTTTGCTATTTCCATTACCATTATTACTGACCTGATTACAGTGCTTCTTTTCATTCTCATATTACTGAACTCACTAGGTGCACGAAATGGACAAAATGTTGGACCAACTACACATTACCCCTACAGGAACTTTTAGATGTCCCATTACTAATTCATAGGCATTAACCCCTTCACTACCAAGGGTGGTTTGCACGTTAACTCCCAGGCCAATTTTTACAATTCTGACCACTGTACCTTTATGAGGTCATAACTCTGGAACTCTTTCATGGATCCTGGTGATTCTGACATTGTTTTCTCGTGACATATTGTACTTCATGGTAGTGGTAAAATTGCATTCAAATAACTTGCGTTTATTTGTGAAAAAAACGGAAATTTGGCGAAAATTTTGAAAATTTCGCAATTTTCCAACTTTGAATTTTTATGCCCTTAAATCACAGCGATACGGCACACAAAAAACTTAATACATAACATTTTCCACATGTTTACTTTACATCAGCACAATTTTGGAACCAAAATTTTTTTTTGTTAGGAAGTTATAAGGGTTAAAAATTGACCAGCGATTTCTCATTTTTGCAACACCATTTTATTTTTAGGGACCACTTCACATTTGAAGCCACTTTGAGGGGTCTATATGATAGAAAATACCCAAAAGTGACACCATTCTAAAAACTGCACCCCTTAAGTTGCTTAAAACCACATTCAAGAAGTTTATTAACCCTTTAGGTGCGTCACAGGAATTTTTTGAATATTAAAAAAAAAATGAACATTTAACTTTTTTTCACAAAAAAAATACTTCAGGTTCAATTTTCTTTATTTTACCAAGGGTAACAGGAGAAATTGGACTGCAAAAGTTATTGTGCAATTTGTCCTGAGTACGCTGATACCTGATATGTGGGGGGGAACCACTGTTTCGGCGCATGGCAGACCTCAGTAGGGAAGGAGCGCTGTTTGACTTTTTCAATGCAAAATTGGCTGGAATTCGGACGCCATGTCGCGTTTGGAGAGCCCCTGATGTACCTAAACAGTGGAAACCCCCCAAGTGACCCCATTTTGGAAACTAGACCCCCCAAGGAACTTATCTAGATATGTGGTGAGAACTTTGAACCCACAAGGGCTTCACAGAAGTTTATAACGTACAGCGGTACAATTAAAAAATCATATTTTTTCCACAAAAATGATCTTTTCACCCCCAATTTTTATTTTTCCAAGGGTAACAGGACCCTAAAAGTTATTGTGCAATTTGTCCTGAGTACGCTGATACCCCATATGTGTTTGTAAATGACTATTTGGGCGCATAGCAGAGCTCGGAAGGGAAGCAGCGCCATTTGACGTTTTTGGCTAGAATTGAGATCGGACACCATGTCGCGATTGGAAAACCCCTGATGTACCAAAACAGTGGAAACCCCCCACAAATGACACCATTTTGGAATCTAGACCCCCCAAGGAACTTATCTAGATGTGTGGTGAGAACTTTTAACCCCCAAGGGCTTCACAGAAGTTTATAACGTACAGCAGTACAATTAAAAAATCATATTTTTTCCACAAAAATGATCTTTTCACCCTCAATTCTTATTTTTCCAAAAGTAACAGGACCCTAAAAGATATTGTGCAATTTATCCTGAGTACGCTGATATCCCACATGTGGGTGTAAACCACTATTTGGGCGCATGGCAGAGCTCGGAATGGAAGCAGCGCCATTTGACGTTTTTGGCTGGAATTGAGATCGGACACCATGTCGCGTTAGGAAAGCCCCTGATGTACCAAAACAGTAGAAACCCCCCACAAATGACACCATTTTGGAAACTAGACCCCCCAAGGAACTTATCTAGATGTGTGGTGAGCACTTTGAACCCCCCAGTGCTTCACTGAAGTTTATAACGTCCGGGCGTGAAAATAAAAAAAATCGTATTTTTTCCACAAACATGATCTTTTAGTCCCCATTTTTTTATTTCCCAAGGGTAACAGGAGAAATTGGACCACAAAAGTTGTTGTCCAATTTGTCCTGAGTACGCTGATACCTCATATGTGGGAGAAAACTACTGTATGGGCACACGTCGGGGCTCGGAAGGGAAGTAGTGACGTTTTGGAATGCAGACTTTGATGGATTGGTCTGCGGGTGTCATGTGCGTTTGGAGAGCCCCTGATGTACCTAAACAGTGGAAACCCCCCACAAGTGACCTCATTTTGGAAACTAGACCCCCCACGGAGCTTATCTAGATGTGTGGAGAGCACTTTGAACCCCCAAGTGCTTCACAGAAGTTTATAACGCCTGGGCGTGAAAATAAAAAAAACATTTTTTTCCGCAAAATTATATTTTTGCCCCCAATTTTTTATTTTCCTAAGGGTAACAGGAGAAATTGGACCCCAAAAGTTGTTTTGTAATTTGTCCTGAGTAGGCTGATACCCTACATGTGGGGGTAAAACACTCTTTGGGCACATGGCAGAGCTTGGAAGGGAAGGAGCACCATTTGACTTTTTCAACGCAGAATTGGCTGGAATTGAGATCAGACGCCATGTTGCCTTTGGAGAGCACCTGATGTGCCCAAACAGTGGAAACCCCCAATTATAACTCCAACCCTAACCTCAACACACCCCTAACCCTAATCTGAGCCCTAGCCCTAACCCTAGCCCTAACCCTAACCCTAGCCCTAACCCTAGCCCTAACCCTAGCCCTAACCCTAACCCTAGCCCTAACCCTAACCCTACCCTAACCCTAACCCTAGCGGGAAAATGGAAATAAATACATTTTCTTTTAGTTTTATTATTTTTCCCTAACTAAGGGGGTGATAACGGGGGGTTTGATTTACGATTTATGGCGGTTTTTATGTTTGGCGGCTGTCGCACGCTAAAAGACGCTTTTTATTGTAAAAATAGTTTTTGCATCACCACATATTGTGAGCTATAATTTTTCCGTATTTTGACCCACCGAGTCATGTGAGGTCTTATTTTTTGCGGGACGAGTTGACGTTTTTATTGGTATCATTTTCGGGCACGTGACATTTTTTGATCGCTTTTTATTCTGATTTTTGGGGCGCAGAGTGAACAAAAACCAGCGTTTCATGAATTTCTTTTGGGGGGGTGCGTTTACACCGTTCCGCGTGTGGTAAAATTGATAACGTGTTTTTATTCTTCGGGTCAGTACGGTTACAGCGATACCTCATTTAGGTCGTTTTTTTATGTTTTGTCGGTTTTTTGCAATGAAAACAATTTTATATAAAAAATAATTATTTTTGTATCGCTTTATTCTGCGAGCTATAACTTTTTTATTTTTTTGTGGATGATGCTGTATAGCAGCTCGTTTTTTGCGGGACAAGATGACGTTTTCAGCGGTACCATGCATATTTATATGCGTCTTTTTGATCGCGTGTTATTGCACTTTTTGTTCGGTGGTATGATAATAAATCATTATTTTTTGCTTTGTTTTTTATTTTTATTTTTTAAGGGGTTCGCTAAAGGGGTTAACTAATGGGACAGTTTTATAGGGCAGGTCATTTCGGACACGGCGATACCAAATATGTGTACTTTTATTGTTTTTGTTTTTTTTATTTTGAAAAAATGGATTTATTGGGGAATATTTTTTTTTTTTTTTTTACTAATTTATTTAGCGATTTTTTTTAAATTATTTTTAACACTTTTTTTTTTTTTTTTTTACTTTATTACCTTGTCCCAGGTGGGACATCACTGTCCTGTGACAGATCGCTGATCTGTCACATCACAGATCACTGTGACAGATCAGCGATCTGACACAGGCACTGCTGAAGGCTTCCTCATGCCTGCGCTTTGCAGGCACTGAGGAAGCCAGCTTCCTCAGGCCCCCGAAGGCCCCCGTCGCCATCTTGGATTCGGGGGCCTGGAGGAAAGGAGCCCCCCGCAGCAGCGCTGCACATTGCGCTGCCGTGGGGGGCTCAGGGAAGCACGGAGGGAGCCCCCTCCCTGCCGATGCTTCCCTTTAACCCCCGGTACACCGCGATCGCGTTTGATCGCGGTGTGCAAGGGGTTAACGTGTCGGGGGCGGTCCGTGATGCCCCTGACACATTGTGCCGGGTGTCAGCTATGATAATTAGCTGACACTCGGCCGCGATCGCGATGACGTAATATTCCGTCCATGGTAATTAGGTCCATGGTCACATGGACGGAATATTACGTCAATTGTAGGTAAGGGGTTAAAAAGCTGATTCTAGTGTCTGTCTGTTGGTATTTTGTCCATATCATTCAAATGATCATTTGTGAGGTCAGGCACTGATGTCAGATGAGAGGACGGGATTTGCAATGTCCAATTGGAATCATACAATTATCCAAACCAAAACATATGTGGAAGTTTTAGCAGTCCCCTTCTCTGGAACTAATGGACATAGACTGACCCCTGAAAAATAAACTCATTGCATAATCTCTACTCCACACTAAGAACACATTTCCATAGCTCCAGAGTCCAGTGTGATGTGCTACTACAACCAACACTTGCCATTATCCTTACCTGAGCAAAACTTTTAGGCAGGTGTAGAAAAATGCAGCTAAGTAAGAATGCTTTCAAAAATTGAATTGTAAATACTGTATTTTATTTTTACAAAATAACAAGTGCAAAGTTAATAAACAGTAGAGAAATCTAAATTAAATCAATGTTTGCCATAACCACCCTTTGCCTTCAAAACAGCACCAATTCTTCTAGCTATACTTACACATAATTTTTAACCTCTTCACCCCCAAGAGTGGTATGCACGTTCATGACCCGGCCAATTTTTAAAATTCTGACCACTGTCCCTTTATGAGGTCATAACTCTGGAATGCTTCCATGGATCCCGATGATTCTGACATTGTTTTCTCGTGACATATTGTACTTCATGATAGTGGTAAAATTTCATTCAAATAACTTGCGTTTATTTGTGAAAAAAATGGAAATTTGGCGAAATCACAGAGATACGGCACACAAAAAACTTGATAAGTAACATTTCCCACATGTTTACTTTACATTAGCACAATTTTGGAACCAAAATTTTTTTTTGTTAGGAAGTTATAAGGGTTAAAAATTGACCAGCGATTTCTCATTTTTGCAACACCATTTTATTTTTACGGACCACATCACATTTGAAGCCACTTTGAGGGGTCTACATGATAGAAAATACACAAAATTGACACCATTCTAAAAACTGCACCCCTTAAGGTGCTCAAAACCATATTCAAGAAGTTTATTAACCCTTCAGGTGCGTCACAGGAATTTTCTGAATATTTAAAAAAATGAATATCTAACTTTTTTTCACAAAAAAAATACTTCAGGTTCAATTTTTTTTTATTTTACCAAGGGTAACAGGAGAAATTAGACTGCAAAAGTTATTGTGCAATTTGTCCTGAGTACGCTGATACCTGATATGTGGGGGGGACCACTGTTTCGGCGCATGGCAGAGCTCAGAAGGGAAGGAGCGCCGTTTGACTTTTTCAATGCAAAATTGGCTGGAATTCAGATCGGATGCCATGTGACGTTTGGAGAGCCCCTGATGTACCTAAACAGTGGAAACCCCCCACAAGTGACCCCATTTTGGTAACTAGACCCCCCAAGGAACTAGATATGTGGTGAGAACTTTGAACCTACAAGGGCTTCACAGAAGTTTATAACGTACAGCGGTACAATTAAAAAATCATATTTTTTTCCACAAAAATGATCTTTTCACCCCCAATTATTTTCCCAATGGTAACAGGACCCTAAAAGTTGTTGTGCAATTTGTCCTGAGTACGCTGATACCCCACATGTGGGGGTAAACCACTATATGGGTGCATGGCAGAGCTCGGAAGGGAAGCAGCGCCATTTGACGATTTTGGCTGGAATTGAGATCGGACACCATGTCGCGATTGGAAAACCCCTGATGTACCAAACAAAACCCCCCACAAATGACACCATTTTGTAAACTAGACCCCCCAAGGAACTTATCTAGATGTGTGGTGAGCACTTTGAACCCCCCAGTGCTTCACAGAAGTTTATAATGCCCGGGCGTGAAAATACAAAATTCGTATTTTTTCCACAAACATGATTTTTTAATCACCAATTTTTTATTTTCCCAAGGGTAACAGGAGAAATTGGACCCCAAAAGTTGTTGTCCAATTTGTCCTGAGTAAGGTGACACCCCATATGTGGGAGAAAACTACTGTATGGACACACGTCGAGGCTCAGAAGGGAAGTAGTGACATTTTGGAATGCAGACTTTGATGGAATGGTCTGCTGGTGTCATGTGCGTTTGGAGAGCCCCTGATGTACCTAAACTATTGAAGCTCCCCACAAGTATCCCCATTTTGGACACTAGACCCCCCATGGAACTTATCTAGATGTGTGGTGAGCACTTTGAACCCCCAAGTGATTCACAGAAATTTATAATGCCCGGGCATGAAAATAAAAAAATCATTTTTTTTCCACAAAAATGATATTTTTGCCCCCAATTTTTTATTTTCCTAAGGGTAACAGGAGAAATTGAACCCCAAAACTTGTTTTGCAATTTGTCCTGAGTAGGCTGATACCCTACATGTGGGGGTAAAACACTGTTTGGGCGCATGGCAGAGCTTGGAAGGGAAGGAGCACCATTTGACTTTTTCAACTCAGAATTGGCTGTTATTGAGATCAGACGCCATGTTGCATTTGGAGAGCACCTGATGTGCCCAAACAGTGGAATCCCCCAATTCTAACTCCAACCCTAACCCCAACACACCCCTAACCCTAATCTCAGCCCTAACCCTAACCCTAGCCCTAACCCTAACCCTAATGGGAAAATGGAAATAAATACATTTTCTTTTAATTTTATTATTTTTCCCTTACTAAGGGGGTGATAACGGGGGGTTTTATTTACTATTTATAGCGGGTTTTTATGTTTGGCAGCTGTCATACGCTAAAAGACGCTTTTTATCTTAAAAATAGTTTTTGCATCACCACATATTGAGAGCTATAATTTTTCCGTATTTTGACCCACCGAGTCATGTGAGGTCTTATTTTTTGCGGGACAAGTTGTCGTTTTTATTGGTACCATATTCAGGCACGTGACATTTTTTGATTGCTTTTTATTCCGATTTTTCGGACGCAGAATGAACAAAAACCAGCGTTTCATGAATTTCTTTTGGAGGGGTGCGTTTATACCGTTCCGCGTGCGGTAAAATTGATAAAGCGGTTTTATTCTTTGGGTCAGTACGGTTACAGCGATACCTCATTTAGGTCTTTTTTAAAGTTTTGTTGGTTTTATGCAATGAAAACTATTTTATATAAAAAAATAATTATTTTTGCACCGCTTTATTCTGCGAGCTATAACTTTTATATTTTTTCGCTGATGATGCTGTATGGCAGCTTTTTTTTGTGGGACAAGATGACGTTTTCAGCGGTACCATGGATATTTATATGCGTCTTTTTGATCGCGCGTTATTGCACTTTTTGTTCGGCGGTATGATAATGAATCATTATTTTTTGCTTTGTTTCTTATTTTTATTTTTTAAGGGGTTCACTAAAGGGGTTAACTAATGGAACAGTTTTATAGGGCAGGTCGTTACGGATGCAGCGATACCTAATATGTGTACTTTTATTGTTTTTTTTTTTATTTCCAAAAAATGGATTTATTGAGGGAATATTTTTTTTTTCTAATTTATTTGGCGATTTTTTTAAAATTATTTTAACACTTTTTTTAACTTTATTACATAGTCACATCACAGATCACTGTGACAGATCAGCAATCTGTCACAGGCAGTGCAGAAGGTTTCCTCATGCCTGCGCTTTGCATTGTGCCGGGTGTCAGCTGTGATAATCAGCTGACACCCGGCCGCGATCAGTGGCGCTCACCACGTGGGCGCCGCTGATCGCGCTAGACGTACTATCCCGTCCATGGGCATAGGGGCCCGGGTCCCATGGACGGGATAGTACGTCTGATGTCAGAAAGGGGTTAAAGGTCCTCTGCAGTGAGGTTTTTCCAAACATCTTGGAGTACAAATGACAAATCTTCTATGTATGTAACCTTGTGCAAACACTTCTGTGTCTTTATCTAATCACACACACAGTTGATGATGATGATGATAATAATAATAATTTATTTCTACAGTACCAACATATTCCTCAGCACATTAAAATTTAAAAGGTACCTACACTAACAAGATAAGACATAATAGAGTAACACATACACACTTGGTCAAAATTGTTGGTATCCCTCATTTAATGACAGAAAAACCAGCAATGGTCAGAGAAATAACTTGAATCTGAAAAAAAATAATAATGAATAGAGTTGAGTGAAACGGGTCGAAAAATTTCAAAAGTCGCCGACTTTTGGCAAAGTCGGGTTTCATGAAACGAAACCCGACCCTAGGATGAGGTCGGCCACGAGGTCGGCGACTTACGCGCCAAAGTCGCGTTTCAAAAGTTTGTTTTGCGCTCTTTTTCAGCCAATCAGGATCCACGGACACTGTGGGCAACGTGATGACATAGGCACGGGTCACCACCATCTTTCAGAAAGGCATGCAAGTGATTGGCTTGCTTTGGTGGGCGTCACAGGGGGTATAAAAGGGCGTGCACGCCGACCGCCATCTTACTTCTGCAGATCTTAGCATAGGGAGAGGTTGCTGCTGATTCTGTAGGGAGAGTGTTAGGCAGGGAAGAAGAAAAAAAAACTGCTTCTGCTGCTAGCGATTGTGCCTGTACAACACACCAGTCACTGTGTGTGCAGTGCATGGGGAGGCTATATTGTGGTGTATCAGTGGTGTTGGTTGTTGGGCTGCCTTCTAAGGCTTCCTGACAGCTGCATTGCTGTTTACCCACTGCTCTGCAAACTGCTTTTTTAAAAGCAATCCCAATTTTTTTTTTTGTCCTGCTGAGGTACTGAGCTGCAAACTGCTTTTTTAAAAGCAATCCCAATTTTTTTTTTGTCCTGCTGAGGTACTGAGCGTGCATTTTTTCACACCATACAGCGGTGTATGCTCCTCACACAGTACCGTGTAACGGCTGTTATCACAGCCACAGTGAAGCTATGAGTGTCACTCTGTGAGAATAAGTCGAGGACATGTTCCGTTCTTACAGACCTGCACTCTAGGGAGATTCCTACTCTGCCCAATTCTACATACACCTTGTAGTTTGTGATACACTAGCCAATTTCTGCCTGTGACATAGCGCTGTGATATTCAGTGGGCCTCACACAATCCAAAAGTGTCCAGTGTCCACAAGTGTCTGCAGAAATTCAAAATCTCACTTATCCTCTAGTCACTTTGGTCACAGCTGTGCCATCGAGCCTGTGACATAGCGCTCAGATATTCAGTGGGCCTCACACAATCCAAAAGTGTCCAGTGTCCACAAGTGTCTGCAGAAATTCAAAATCTCACTTATGCTCTAGTCACTTTGGTCACAGCTGTGCCATCGAGCCTGTGACATAGCGCTCAGATATTCAGTGGGCCTCACACAATCCAAAAGTGTCGAGTGTCCACTAGTGTGAGCAGAAATTCAAAATCTCACTTATCCTCTAGTCACTTTGGTCACAGCTGTGCCATCGAGCCTGTGACATAGCGCTCAGATATTCAGTGGGCCTCACACAATCCAAAAGTGTCCAGTGTCCACAAGTGTCTGCAGAAATTCAAAATCTCACTTATCCTCTAGTCACTTTGGTCACAGCTGTGCCATCGAGCCTGTGACATAGCGCTCAGATATTCAGTGGGCCTCACACAATCCAAAAGTGTCCAGTGTCCACAAGTGTCTGCAGAAATTCAAAATCTCACTTATGCTCTAGTCACTTTGGTCACAGCTGTGCCATCGAGCCTGTGACATAGCGCTCAGATATTCAGTGGGCCTCACACAATCCAAAAGTGTCGAGTGTCCACTAGTGTGAGCAGAAATTCAAAATCTCACTTATCCTCTAGTCACTTTGGTCACAGCTGTGCCATCGAGCCTGTGACATAGCGCTCAGATATTCAGTGGGCCTCACACAATCCAAAAGTGTCCAGTGTCCACAAGTGTCTGCAGAAATTCAAAATCTCACTTATCCTCTAGTCACTTTGGTCACAGCTGTGCCATCGAGCCTGTGACATAGCGCTCAGATATTCAGTGGGCCTCACACAATCCAAAAGTGTCCAGTGTCCACAAGTGTCTGCAGAAATTCAAAATCTCACTTAACCTCTAGTCACTTTGGTCACAGCTGTGCCATCGAGCCTGTGACATAGCGCTCAGATATTCAGTGGGCCTCACACAATCCAAAAGTGTCCAGTGTCCACAAGTGTCTGCAGAAATTCAAAATCTCACTTATCCTCTAGTCACTTTGGTCACAGCTGTGCCATCGAGCCTGTGACATAGCGCTGAGATATTCAGTGGGCCTCACACAATCCAAAAGTGTCCAGTGTCCACAAGTGTCTGCAGAAATTCAAAATCTCACTTATCCTCTAGTCACTTTGGTCACAGCTGTGCCATCGAGCCTGTGACATAGCGCTCAGATATTCAGTGGGCCTCACACAATCCAAAAGTGTCCAGTGTCCACTAGTGTGAGCAGAAATTCAAAATCTAACTTATCCTCTAGTCACTTTGGTCACAGCTGTGCCATCGAGCCTGTGACATAGCGCTCAGATATTCAGTGGGCCTCACACAATCCAAAAGTGTCCAGTGTCCACAAGTGTCTGCAGAAATTTAAAATCTCACTTATCCTCTAGTCACTTTGGTCACAGCTGTGCCATCGAGCCTGTGACATAGCGCTCAGATATTCAGTGGTCTTCACACAATCCAAAAGTGTCCAGTGTCCACTAGTGTGAGCAGAAATTCAAAATCTCACTTATCCTCTAGTCACTTTGGTCACAGCTGTGCCATCGAGCCTGTGACATAGCGCTCAGATATTCAGTGGGCCTCAGACAATCCAAAAGTGTCCAGTGTCCTCTAGTGTGAGCAGAAATTCAAAATCTCCCCTGTCCTATAGACACCTTGTACCTTGTTTTACATTACTATATAGTTTGTTGGATTTTGTCTACATTTCTACAAAAAATGAGGAAGGCTGGTGGAAGAGGCCGTGGAATTGGGCGGGGGTTGGCAGCTGGTAATGATGGTGTTGGTGGTGGATCTGATGGTAGTGGCAAGAGCAAACTAGGAAATAGGACCGAATGCAGGAGGTGTTGAGCCTGCGTCATCGTCTGGCTCCATAAGGCTTCGAAGGCTTAGTTTTCTAGGAGTTGGCAAACCGCTTTTAAAGCCAGAGCATCAGGAAAAAGTTTTGTCTTACATTGCTGACTCAGCCTCCAGCTCTATCGCCTCCTCTTCTTCAGTTGTAAAAAGTAAAAGCACTGAGTCGTCATTGGAGGCTCATGTTCATGAACCACACCTTTCCTTGTGTCCTTCACCCCAACCAAGATTGAAAGATGACGCAGGCCATACTACTGATTACTCCATGGAGCTGTTTTCACATACCATGCCTGGATTATCAAGTCAAATGGTGAATTACCCAGGCCAAGATGAATCTGACATGGAGTGCACTGATGCACAGCCGCTGATGGATGATTCTGCTGGTACATTCACTCAGAGCACTACATTGTCCTCGCAGTGTACAGAGCCAGATTCTGACCCTGATGAGACTCAGGTGCCCCTTCCCGCACACTATACCACCATACACGGTGACACAGAGGAAGGTGCACATGACATTGAAGAGGAGGTGATGGATGACCCAGTTGTTGACCCAGATTGGCATCCATTGGGGGAAGAGGATGCTGCTTCCAATAGCTCAGATGAGGATCATCCACAGCAGACATCGACATCGCAACAGCTGTTATCTGGCAGGCCCGGAGCACTCCAAAGACAGGTTCCAAAAATCAAAAGAGTTGCTGGACAGCTTGTCCAGAGGGTCAAAAGATCACAGCGTGCTAGGCCGCAAAATGTCTGCCAAAGTAGGAAGAGTGCAGTGTGGCACTTTTTTTAACAAAATCCTCATGATCAGGCCAAGGTTATCTGTAAGAAGTGCGCAAAGACCTTTAGCCGAAGGAAAAATCTGAAAAATTTGAATACCAGTTGCATGCTTAGACATTTAAACACCATGCACTTGCAAGCGTGGACACAACACCAAACCTCAAGTGCCACATGTGCAACTGATCACAACGAAGGTAGTCAGCAACGCTACATTGTTTCCCCCACTGTAAGCCCACCGGTTAGCACAGCAGCAAATGTTGAGGTGTCGTTGCAAGGCCACAGCAGTCAGGGAATCCCACTGTTATATCAACGAAAGACTGATTCTAGGCCATCAGTAAGAACACCAACTCCATCACCATCATCAACCCTCTCTCAGTCCGCCCTGTCCACCGCTACTTCCACCATATGCAGCTCTCAAGTCCAGCTCACCCTCCCAGACACTATGAGTAGGTCAAGAAAGTACTCAGTCTCTCATCCGCGTACACTGGGTTTGAACGCCCACATTGCCAAACTAATCTCGTTTGAGATGATGCCCTTTCGGTTGGTGGAAAGCGCAGCTTTCCGCGAACTCATGGCCTATGCAGTACCACGCTATGACCTACCCAGTCGCCACTTCTTCTCTCGCAAAGCCATCCCAGCCCTCCACCATCATGTGAAAGACCGCATTGTCCATGCACTCAAGCAGTCAGTGAGCAGAAAGGTGCACCTCACAACTGATGCATGGTCCAGTCGGCATGGCCAGGGCCGTTACGTGTCCATCACTGCGCACTGGGTTAATGTGGTGGATGCAGGGTCCACAGGGGACAGCGGTGGTGGGACAGTGCTGCCTAGCCCACGGTATAGGAAACAGTTGGCTGTAGGCGTTCGACCCTCCTCCTCCAGAAGCGAAAGCTCGTCCACAGAGCGCAGTCATACGAGCACTCCATCTGCAGCTGCCACTGTTGCACACGATGTGTCCCCCTATCGAGCAGCTAGTGGAAAGCGTCAGCAGGCTGTGTTGCAGATGATGTGTTGGGGCGACAGACACACCGCCGAGGTGCTGGCCGAGTACTTGAAGCGACAAACTGAGTCATGGCTGGGCAGTGTACATCTTGATGCAGGCAAGGTAATTAGTGATAACGGCCGTAATTTTGTGGCAGCCATAGCCCTTTCAAAACTCAGCCACATACCTTGCTTGGCTCACACCTTGAACCTGGTGGTGCAGTGCTTCCTCAAAAATTATCCGGAGTTAACAGCCCTGCTCCAGAAGGTGCGAAGACTGTGCGCGCACATCCGCCGGTCGCCTGTACACTCCGTTCGTATGCAGAAGCTGCAGCGATTGCTCCACCTTCCCAACCACTACCTCATTATCGACATTGCAACAAGGTGGAACTCCACCCTGCACATGGTGGAGCGGCTGTGCGAGCAGAGGCAGGCCATAATGCATTTGTGGGAGGATACACGGCCAGGCACTTTGAGAGCAGACATGGAGTTGACAGGTGTGCAGTGGTCGAAGCTGAAAGACCTCTGTAAAGTCCTTCAGTGTTTTGAGGAATGCACACGGCTGGTAAGCGCAGACGACGCCATCCTAAGCATGAGCATCCCACTTATGCATCTGCTCATGCAAACTTTGACGCACCTTAAGGAGCAGGCTTCTGCAGCCAATGTTGATGAGGAGGAAGAGGAGGAGGGAATCCTTGATGACATTCAGCCATTGTCTGCTCAGGGACCTATCCTGGACGAGGTGGAGGGAGAAGAGGAGGAGGAGGAGGAGGAGGATGATGGGGATGATTACTTAGGGGAGGAGGATGCATCTCGTGGGGCAAGTGAAAATGTTGGCGTGGCAAGGTCTGGTACAGGGTTTGTGCGTGACTGGAGGGATGTGGATTTGCCAGAAAGTGCTCCTCCAACCAGCACTCACAGTGCATCATTGACACCGGGAACATTGGCCCACATGTCAGATTATGCCTTGCAGATCCTAAAAAGGGACCCCCGCATTGCCAAAATGATGAACGATGACGACTACTGGTTGGCCAGCATCCTGGATCCACGCTATAAAGGCAAATTACAAAACATCATGCCACAGGAGAACCTTGACCTAATATTGGCTAATAAACAAGCAACTCTGGTAAATCGGTTGCTTGAGGCATTCCCAGCACACAGCAGCGGTGATGGTTCTCACAAGAGCCGTACGGGCCTGGGTCAGCTTGGCAGAGGTGTTCGTGGTGCACACAGCAGAAGTGGCGTTGGAGACAGGGATTTCATGACAATGTTGTGGACTGATTTTTCAAGTACCGCTCACACAACTGGTAATACTGCATCGATGGAAAGTGACAGGAGACAGCAGTTGTCAACTATGGTTACAAACTACTTTTCCTCCCATATCGATGTTCTCCCACACAGGTCATTCCCCGTTGACTATTGGGCCGCTAAACTGGACACCTGGTCTGAATTGGCACAATATGCCTTACAGGAGCTCTCTTGCCCAGCTGCAAGTGTGCTATCGGAAAGAGTCTTCAGTGCAGCTGGATCAATCCTGACAGAAAAAAGAACCCATCTGTCAACCCAAAATGTGGATGATCTAACCTTCATTAAAATGAACCACGCATGGGTTTCCAAGGATTTAGTCCCACCTTCCCCTGATGACACATAGGGTGACAGAAAAATGGCTTGCTTTGGTCCACCACTTCCTGGGACTTGACCTATTTCACCTTTTGCATCAGCTGAATGTCCAACATCAACATATGCCACTTTCTAAAACTCCCTAACTGTGCTGCCTCCCCCCCCATGGCCGGGGTCACCACCTAGCGCACGACACCGTGCGAGTGCCGTTGCCCTGGACAGGTGGGTAGGCCGACTCTTGGGCGCGGGCACTGGCACAGGGTCCCTCATAGTGCAATCAAGTGTCTCTGACAGTGGTGGTGCACACCCGCCGTCAGACACACCGCCGTACTATGAGGGGCCCAGTGCCAGTACCGACGCCCACGAGTGGGCCCCCCTTGCTTGGGCAGGGCCCCAGCATTTGCAATCTTTACCTCTCCCTGCTCCTCCGCTGTGTAGTCTGGGCCGTCAAATCCATACTGTGCCTGACACCGTTTGAGCCTGCCTCCTGAGGTATAGACATATATTTTGAATGTGTACGCTATCCATACATGTTATCTGGGGATACGGTACCCTTTCTCACCTTTGTGCAATCACGTGCAATCCATACTGGGCCTAACACCGTCTGAGCCTGCCTCCTGATGTATAGACATATATTTTGAATGTGTACGCTATCCATACATGTTATCTGGGGATACGGTACCCTTTCTAACCTTTGTGCAATCACGTGCAATCCATACTGGGCCTAGCACCCTCTGAGCCTGCCTCCTGATGTATAGACATATATTTTGAATGTGTACGCTATCCATACATGTTATCTGGGGATACGGTACCCTTTCTAACCTTTGTGCAATCACGTGCAATCCATACTGGGCCTAGCACCGTCTGAGCCTGCCTCCTGATGTATAGACATATATTTAGAATGTGTACGCTATCCATACATGTTATCTGGGGATACGGTACCTTTTCTCACCTTTGTGCAATCACGTGTAATCCATACTGGGCATGAGAACGGCTGGCGAGCTGTTAAGCAAGCTACAGCACCAGTGGTTTGCACACGTAAGTTTTTCATTTTTTCAGGAATGACGGTTAGGCCTAATTCCGGAACTGCGGTTGATCTGCACTTACTGGGAAATCATTGTTCGCGGGTAATAATTGTAATCAGTGATCCCCATCACTAACGTTGTTCAGCGGGTTATCTGCACCTGTAAGCGACAAACGCTGGCCTTTGCAGTGTAGCACACATGCAGCCACGGACATGTAAGGGCATGACACACCAGTTATTGGCCAATCTCATGTGCCAGAGCCTCACGTGTCCCTCTAGTAAGCCGGACTCGGACCGCGGGGCATGACGGAGTCTCGTTCGTTAACGGAATTAAGCTTGCAATGTGTGCATCTGTTCTGTAGCTGGCATGGTTGAGGTTTCCCAGGTGGAGTCGAATTTAACCGTAGGCTCCACTCCTGGTGGTGCCCTTCTGGACATTCCTTTAAGGTTCAGCTTTGCAACCATACTGCCCACGTAAAACAAACACTTTGCCTTCATGAACGCTGTTTGGAGGGTCATGACTCGTGGGAATAACGCCGCCCAATCAGTTAACCTGCTAGAGAGATCGTTCGTTGCTCCCAAGCATGACATCACACTCCCTAGGAAGAAGGTAATGCCACTGTGGCGACCGTACTCCTGTGGGCGACACAAGTGCACTGATGCCCAGCCACTGCTCGATGAATCTGCTGGTACATTGACCCAGACCACTACATTCCCCTCGCATGCTACACGGCCTGAATCTGACCCTGATGAAACTCAGGTTACCCTTCCCATATACAGTTCCATCTTACACTGTGACAAAGAGGAAGCTGCAGATGAAAGTGCAGGTTCGGCCCACCCGCCATCAGACACACCACCGTACTATCAGGGGCCCTGTGCCAGTGCCGTCGCCAACGAGTGGGCCCCCCCTGCTTGCTCAGGATCACAGCACTTGCAAAGTTGAAATACTGTGCAGTGAGATGGAAGATGGGGACGACGAGGAGTCCAGACAAGTACAGGGATTCCCTAGCGAGGAGACTTATTTGTTTGTTTTCAATCTTGGGACAGCAATTTTTGGGGAGCACTATACTCTGGAGAATGATAGATGGGGCCCACCATACACTGGAACATTCCAAAGGTGGACATCAGACACTGGAGCAGCATTTACAGGGCCCATTATACACTAGAGCATTAGAAATGGGGCCCATTATGTTTGGAGCATTATTTGGGCCCATAAGACAGTGGAGCTTCATCCATGGGGACCAACATATACTGTAGCATTATGTGGAGCTCATCATATACTGTTTCAAACATTATATGGGACCAATGATTCTGTATGGAAAAATAGATGGGCCTCGTCATGAGATGTAAAAAGTGAAGTATTTTTCATTGTACTATACCGCTATTTCTCTGCCGTATCGGAGCATGATGAGTTGTGGTATGTGTTAAAGGGGTGCTCTTTCGCCCAGGGCACATGAAAACCTGGAGCCAGCCCTCCCCCCCCACAACTGTAGCCAAATAACCCCCATTTTTCAGTGCGTAACTTGTATTATGAAGTTAATTAAGGTTGACAAGCTTAAGTAAGAAGAATTGATGCTTTTGGCATTCAAATGGGCACTGTTGGTGTGTTTCCTGTCCTCCTCTCACTGCCGACTTTTATTCCCCATTGACTTACATTGGGTTTCATGTTTCGGGACGACCCCGACTTTTCCCTATAATCGGACGATCTTGCTCGACCCGACTTTTGGAAAAGTCGGGTTTCACGAAACGAAACGCGACCCTAAAAAACCAAAAGTCGCTCAACTCTAATAATGAATAAAAAAATCTATGAAAATGAACAAATGAAAGTCAGACATTGCTTTTCAACCATGCTTCCACAGAATTTAAAAAATTAAAACTCATGAAATAGGCCTGGACAGAAATGATGGTACCCCTGAAAATAATGTGAAAAAAGGGATATGATAAATCAAGGTGTGTCCACTAATTAGCATTACAGGTGTCCACAATCTTGGAATCAGTGAGTGGACCTGTATAGAGGGCTACAGATACTCACTGTGCTGTTTGGTGACATTGTCACGGTCACGTGTGTCTGGACGCAGCGAGTACCGCAAGGCGACCCCATATGACACACGTGACCCTGGATACGCCGCCTCCAGTTGGGTGAATTTAAATAATAAGATGTGCAGCTGCATACACCGCCTCCAACTGGCAAATTTAGGTATTACACGTAATTATACAATAGTCTGGAAACCCCGCCTCCAGTAAGGCGAATTTAAATAATAAAGGGGAACCTGGGTAACATTAACAATGGTGGCCCCTGCGATAGGGAATAGGGATGTGGAGACCTGTACTCCCCTGAGCCAGTGTCCCTGCACTCCTAACGTTCCCTATGCCGGTTCCGCACCGGGCGACACACGCGTACCTCAAACCCTGGCTCGCCCTTCACCTAAACCCTCACTAGGGAATTGGACGGTGCGGAAACTAATCCCACCACTGCACTAAACACACACAAGGGAAAATGACAATACAGGGGGAACACCACTTAGCTTTGCTCTGTTGCATACGCTCCTAGCAACAGAGCCTACCTGTCATGTTGGACGCTGTTCACACCACAGCATCCGGCAGGCAGAGGTAGTTCCACCTCCAGCCACTATAGCCTCAGTGGCGCCGGCCTGATCTTCAGGCTCTCGGGGGTTAATCCTGCTGGAGACCAGGTTGGATGGTTAGTCACGCCCACGGTCTTTAAATAGTCATGCTGGCCTATGGGCGTCGCCGATTATAGCTTGTGTTTCATACCAAGTGGTTCCGGTCTGGAGTGGAGGTGTTCAAGAGAGAGAGATTCATATCTGGTGTCGTATGATCCGTCGTTATCCTTTCTCCTTCCCATATTTGTGTTTAGTTGTGCCCTGTTCACATTACTGTTTATTCCTGTGTGTGTGCGGCGCAGTGCAGTTTAAGTTCTCCCTGTCTGTCATTATTTGTGTGGGAGCTTTGGTGGTGACTTCTCACTGGGTGGAGGGTGGAGGGTTAAGTGCAGGGCTGAGCAGGAGATAAGGAAAGGTCGGAGGCTCAGGCATTTGCACCTTCAGCAAAAACCCTGGGTTGAGGGTCAGACAGGGTTTCCCCTAGTAAAGGGACACCACAGGGGCCCCGGGTATTTCAGCCTTAATTGAACTAAGCCCCCGTGACATTATAATCGGCCCACATTTTTTCAGGAGTCCATGGATCCATTAGATTCCATAACCCGCCAGTTGGCGGCGCTGTCCATACAGGTCTCCGAGTTGAATGGGGCAGTTCAGCAGCAGGGCCTGGTAGTAGCAAAGGTGCAAACGGCGTCTGCAGGTATCGGTGCAGAGCCGAAGTTTCCGCTGCCAGAACGATTTCCAGGCGATCGCAGCAAATTTGTCGTATTTCGGAAGGCCTGCAAATTATACTTCCGCATGCGGCCAATATCCTCAGGTAATGAGGCCCAGCGAGTAGGGCTGGTGTTGTCATTACTGAGCGGTGACCCCCAAGCATGGGCATTTTCCTTACCACCTGACTCTGCTACATTTCATTCGGTCGATAATGTTTTTTCTGCCCTCGGGCTCATTTACGATGACCCTGACCGACTGGCTCTAGCGGAATCTAAAATCCGCGCCCTCCGCCAGGGGGAGCGCTTGGCAGAAGACTATTGTTCGGAATTTCGCCGCTGGGCTGTAGACACACAGTGGAATGACCCAGCACTGCGGAGCCAGTTTATTCATGGGGTATCAGGGAGGGTGAAACAAGCCCTCCTGATGTATGAGACTCCGGCATCATTGGAGTCTGCCATGAGTTTGGTGATACGTATTGATCGCCGTTTTCGTCAGGGGGCACAGGAGACGCTACCTCTGGGGGAAAACAGAGGTGCAGGTGTGGTTGAAGTAGATGAGTCCCCTGAACCTATGCAGATTGCTGGCGTGGCACAGGTTCAGCCTCGCGCTCCGGGAGTCCGGAAGTCCGGAGCATGTTTCTACTGTGGTAAAGGAGGTCATTATGTTAACGTTTGCCCGGTACTACCTAAGAGGGTCACACCGGCGGAAAACTGTTAAGCTCAGAGGGTATGGAGGAGACCCAACTGAGCGTATGCATATCCTCCATGATGGTATCTCAATGTATGCTCCCTGCCAAGGTTATTGTCGCCGGCAGAGAGCTACCTATATCAGTGTTTGTGGATAGCGGTTCCGCCACCAATCTCATAGATGAGGAGTTTGCACACACCGCCGGGTTTAAGATTGAAAAACTTCCTCACCCCATACAGGTGGTGACCATTAATGCTGTTCCCCTCCCTCAAGGGGAGATTACTGAGTTTGTGGCAGAGGTGAAACTCCACATTGGGGTCCTACATTCTGAGTCGGTTACATGTAGGGTCCTCCGTAATCTCCCAGCTCAAATGGTCCTGGGTTTTCCATGGCTGTCCAGGCACAACCCGGTAATTGATTGGAAAACTCAGGACATAGTACAATGGAGTGGTTTCTGCCAAGACAATTGCTTGGCCAGATGTGTGTCCGCCGTGACGCCCAGCCTGCCGGAGGCTTTGCAGGATTTCGCGGATGTTTTCTCTGAGAAGGGTTGCTCAGAACTGCCTCCACATAGAGCCTATGACTGTGCTATTAGGTTAAAACCCGGGGCCAAATTACCTAAGGCCAGGATGTTTAATATTTCTGGTCCTGAGAGACAAGCTCTGAAAGACTACATCGCGGAGAGTCTGAGCAAAGGTCACATCCGGCCTTCGTCCTCGCCTGTAGCCGCGGGGTTTTTCTTCATTAAGAAGAAAGATGGGGGGTTACGCCCGTGTCTGGATTTCCGAGAGTTAAACCAGATTACTATCCGTGATCCCTACCCAATGCCGTTGATCCCGGATTTGTTCAACCAGGTAGCGGGGGCAAAATGGTTTTCCAAGCTGGACCTCAGGGGGGCGTATAACCTCATAAGGGTCCGTCAGGGGGATGAGAGGAAGACGGCGTTTAACATTCCTGAGGGTCATTTTGAGAGTCTGGTTATGCCGTTTGGGTTGACCACCGCGCCTGCCGTTTTCCAACATTTTATTAATGATGTCTTTGCTCATGTCCTGGGGAGATTTGTGATTGTATACCTGGATGATATCCTCATTTATTCTAGCGATCGGGACACTCATTTGCAGCATGTTAGGCAGGTGTTACAGTTGCTCCGGGAGAACCAGCTCTATGCTAAGCTGGAAAAATGTTTATTTTTTGTCCAGGAGTTGCCCTTTTTGGGATATATTGTGTCCGCAGCTGGTTTTAAAATGGACACCGCTAAGGTGCAAGCGGTGTTGCAATGGGAGAGGCCGGAGAGTCTGAAAGCACTCCAGCGGTTCCTTGGGTTTGCGAATTATTATAGGAAATTTATAAAACACTTTTCGACTGTCGCTAAACCGCTCACGGACATGACAAAAAAGGGTGCCGATCTGGCGAACTGGCCTGAGGTGGCTATACGTGCATTTGAGCGTCTGAAGAATAGTTTTGCTTCAGCCCCCATTCTGGTGCAACCAGACGTGTCTAAACCTTTTGTGGTAGAGGTTGATGCGTCGGAGGTGGGAGTGGGGGCAGTACTGTCTCAAGGCTCGTCCTTGAGCGAGATGCATCCATGCGCCTACTTCTCCAAGAAGTTGTCGCCGGCCGAACGGAATTATGATATCGGCAACAGGGAGTTGTTGGCCATCAAACTGGCTTTTGAGGAATGGCGACACTTCTTGGAGGGGGCGGCTCACCAGGTCACAGTTATCACCGACCATAAGAATCTGCTCTACCTGGAGTCGGCCAAGCGTCTGTCTCCTAGGCAGGCTCGCTGGGCATTGTTTTTTACTCGTTTCAATTTTCTTGTGACGTACCGTCCCGGGGCTAAAAACACCAAGGCGGATGCTTTGTCTAGGTGTTTTCCGGGGGGAGAACCTCGGGAAGAGCCGGTACCCATCCTCCAGAAAGGGGTAGTGGTCTCGGCTCTCACGACTGAGGTAGAGGCGGAGATTGCCGAGGCCCAAGAGGAGGTACCACCAGGACTTCCCGCCAACAAATCATTTGTACCCCTGCATCTTCGGCCTAAGGTGTTGAAGGAACACCACGATTCGGTACTGGCTGGTCACCCAGGGGTGAAGGGCACCTTAGAGCTGGTATCGCGTCGTTTCTGGTGGCCCAAAATCCGGCAGGACGTGGTCTCGTACGTGGCAGCTTGCATCATGTGCGCTAGGGCTAAGTCACCCCGAACCCGTCCTGCTGGCACGCTACAGCCTCTGGGGGTACCCAATAGGCCATGGACAGAAATCTCCATGGATTTTATCACTGACTTGCCAGCCTCGGCAGGGAACACGGTCATCCTGGTGGTGGTTGACCGTTTTTCAAAGATGGCGCATTTTGTGGCGTTGTCCTCTTTGCCCAATGCTAAGACATTGGCTCAGGTATTTGTGAAGGAGGTGGTCAGACTCCACGGAGTACCGTCTGACATAGTATCTGATAGGGGTACGCAATTTGTGGCGAGGTTTTGGAAAGCTTTTTGCTCAAGGTTGGGGATCAAGTTGTCACATTCATCGGCGTTTCATCCACAGTCTAATGGACAAACTGAGCGCATGAACCAAAATCTAGAACAGTATTTACGATGCTTTGTGTCCGACAACCAGGAGGAGTGGTCTACTTTCCTTCCTCTGGCCGAATTCGCATTAAATAATCACCGCCAAGAGTCATCAGGAGAGTCTCCATTCTTTTGTGTGTACGGTCAACATCCTCAGTTTTGTACCTTACGTCAGGGTGACTCCGGGGGTGTCCCGGAGGAGGATCAGCTAGGAGCCCAATTGTCATCAGTCTGGAGGCGGGTGAAACAGCGTTTGTTGAGCATGAGTGCCAGGTACAAACGGGTGGCTGACAGTAGACGCGTGCCAGGTCCGGACCTGTGTGTGGGTGAATGGGTGTGGTTAGCTACGAAGAACATAAAACTCAAAATCCCTTCTTTAAAACTGGGTCCAAGGTTTATTGGGCCTTTTAGGATTTCTGCCATCATTAACCCAGTAGCTTATCGGTTGGAACTTCCCGCGGTGTACAAGATACACAACGTGTTTCACAGGGCTTTATTGAAAAAGGTGGTAGGCTTGGTGGACACGACGCCGATGCCACCTTCAGTCATGGTGGATGGCGAGTTAGAGCTCGAGGTCGCCAAGGTAGTGGACTCTCGAGTAGTACGCCATACTCTTCAGTATTTGGTGCACTGGCGGGGGTATGGTCCAGAGGAGAGGTCTTGGGTTCCAGCCTCAGACATACATGCGGATCGGCTGGTCAGTTCTTTTCACCGTCGTCATCCGGACAAGCCGGGTCCTATGAGTCTTGAGGGCCCTGGGGTCCCTCGTAGAAGACGGGGTACTGTCATGTCGGACGCTGTTCACACCACAGCATCCGGCAGGCAGAGGTAGTTCCACCTCCAGCCACTATAGCCTCAGTGGCGCCGGCCTGATCTTCAGGCTCTCGGGGGTTAATCCTGCTGGAGACCAGGTTGGATGGTTAGTCACGCCCACGGTCTTTAAATAGTCATGCTGGCCTATGGGCGTCGCCGATTATAGCTTGTGTTTCATACCAAGTGGTTCCGGTCTGGAGTGGAGGTGTTCAAGAGAGAGAGATTCATATCTGGTGTCGTATGATCCGTCGTTATCCTTTCTCCTTCCCATATTTGTGTTTAGTTGTGCCCTGTTCACATTACTGTTTATTCCTGTGTGTGTGCGGCGCAGTGCAGTTTAAGTTCTCCCTGTCTGTCATTATTTGTGTGGGAGCTTTGGTGGTGACTTCTCACTGGGTGGAGGGTGGAGGGTTAAGTGCAGGGCTGAGCAGGAGATAAGGAAAGGTCGGAGGCTCAGGCATTTGCACCTTCAGCAAAAACCCTGGGTTGAGGGTCAGACAGGGTTTCCCCTAGTAAAGGGACACCACAGGGGCCCCGGGTATTTCAGCCTTAATTGAACTAAGCCCCCGTGACACTACCACCTACGTGCATCTTCTCTTCCACCCGGATCCATCACTATGGTGCAGCCTTGGAGCAGAGTCCATCACCAGCTGCAGCTGCCCAGTAAACAGAGTCCCAAAGATGAGTCCAGCTTCTGCCAAAAAGTCCAGCATGCTTGAGTCCAGTTTTCAGCAACCAAGTCCAGCATGCTGAATTCAACTCTCACCATCGTCGCCACTACACCAAGCCATGCAAGCACCTCCTGCTGACACCATAAACTGCGACTCCACCACGCCATGCCAGCCCTCCATGCAGACTCCATAGCTGACTCAACCCCTCTGGCTGGGCTGCCCAGGACTCTCATTCAGCTCCTTCTTTCACCCAGGCTTCCTTGAATAACTAACTCACAATATCACCAACAGTGATTGAACACACCTGACTCTTTTGTTGAGCCTCACACCTGATTTATAATTATGTGCACATTAAACCAAAGAAACTAAAGTGCACTACTACTCACCACCACCGGGGCAACTTAGAATGAAAGACACCACGTGTAATAATTCTAATGGCCACGGGAGGCAATCACACCACTTTGGCACCAAGCCAAAGGAAAAAAAATTCACTTTGTCCATTTACTTGTCAGATCCACCTTGGATCATGACAAGTACCCCCTCCTTAATGAGGAGCATCTGGACCCTCAAGACCACTCCTCATCAGGAAAACACCTACAGCGGGGACGTCCAGATCCTGGGTTCACCCCACCACCCCCTGAAACAACAGGTTTATGACAAACGCACTGCTGGTATTGGCAATATATGTTCTTGAGGCACCACTTATCTCCACAGCGCCGACCTGGGGAACGAGTTTATGTATGTGTATGTTTGCTACGAGCTGATCAGACTCCATAGCACACTTTCACAAGATGTTTTTGGTGGCCACCCATACATGCTCGTTCACACACAGGTCCGGACCTGAATGTTTATTGCCACGCATTCGTTTGTCATTATTCGGTGAACTCATTCTTGAATCGACAACAGACGCATCCCCTTGCGTCACCACACTCACACCCCCGCTATTCACCAAGGGACATCACCCTCCAACCCTTTCACCATGAGGTCTGTGCCTCCCAGGGTTGGTTAATGGCGAGGGGTGAGATTTGTCCCTACACCCCCACTGCACACCTGCCGCTCACACCTGGAGGAAATATACACTTGCTGGTCGCCTTCCTCCAAACGACCAGGAGGGGGCGGCCTCTTCGGTGGTATAGTAGATTTGGTGTCAGCCCCACGGACTATAACACCAGTCTGCTCACTACAGGGAGGTACCCCTTCACCTCGGGGAACCCCAGACAACACCATGGGGATCACCAACTCCACCCACCTGTCTGGGTAGGTCTGCCTGTATGAACAAGTCCCACTCCCCAGCAGCGACTCTAGGGGGCACTTTGCCAGAGCCGCAGGAATATGGAGGAAAAATGCACTCTCTGGTTGCCTCCACACGACCAGGAGGGGGCAGCTTCTTCAATGGTATGGAAGATTTGGCGTGAGCCCCGCGGACTATACACCACAGGGATGTACCCCTTCACCTCGGGGAATACCAAGCAGCTCCGTGGGGCACCAACTCCTCCCACCTGCCTGGGTACCTCCGCATGCATGAGCATGTCCCGCTCCCCGGCAGCGACTCTAGGGGCTTTTTGCCAGACCACAGCCACCATTTGATTTTCTGGTGAAGCCAAAGGGAAGGCCCCAGACCCTGATAACTTCTGCTGCAGCGGCTCTAACACACGATGCCGCTCCTCACTCACCTCAGTGAGGCCCGGCAGCAATTACTCAGCGGTCTCCACATGGCCCAGGCTCACCAGAAAAAAAAAAAATTGGGTTGGTGATAATGTCACGGTCACGTGTTTCTGGATGCAGCGAGTACTGCAAGGCGAACCCATATGACACACGTGACCCTGGATACACCGCCTCTAGTTGGGCGAATTTAAATAATAAGATGTGCAGCTGCATACACCGCCTCCAACTGGCAAATTTAGGGATATTACACGTATTTATACAATAGTCTGGAAACCCCGCCTCCAGTAAGGCAAATTTAAATAATAAAGGGGAACCTGGGTAACATTAACAATGGTGGGCCCAGCGATAGGGAATAGGGATGTGGAGACCTCCTGTACTCCCCTGAGCCAGTGTCCCTGCACTCCTAACGTTCCCTATGCCGGTTCCGCACCAGGCGACGCATGCGTACCTCAAACCCTGACTCGCCCTGCACCTAAACCCTCACTAGGGAATTGGTCGGTGTGGAAACTAGTCCCATCACTGCACTAAACACACACAAGGGAAAATGACAATACAGGGGGAACACCACTTAGCTTTGCTCTGTTGCGTACGCTTCTAGCAACAGAGACCACCACCTGCGTGCATCATCTCCTCCACCCGGATCCATCACCATAGTGCAGCCTTGGAGCAGAGTCAACCACCAGTTGCAGCTGCCCAGTAAACAGAGTCCCAAAGATGAGTCCAGCTTCTGCCAAGAAGTCCAGCATGCTTGAGTCTAGTTTTCAGCAACCAAGTCCAGCATGCTGAGTGCAACTCTCACCATCGTCGCCACTACACCAAGCCATGCAAACACCTCCTGCTGACACCATAAACTGCGACTCCACCACGCCATGCCAGCCCTCCATGCAGACTCCATAGCTGACTCAACCCCCTGGCTGGGCTGCCCAGGACTCTCATTCAGCTCCTTCTTTCACCCAGGCTTCCTTGAATAACTAACTCACAATATCACCAACAGTGAATGAACACACCTGACTCTTTTATAGAGCCTCACACCTGATTTACAATTACGTGCACATTAAACCAAAGAAACTAAAGTGCACTACCGCTCACCACCACCGGGGCAACTTAGAATGAACGACACCACGTGTAATAATGCTAATGGCCACCGGGGGGCAATCACACCACTTTGGCACCAAGCCAAAGGTAAAAAAAAATTCACTTTGTCCATTTACTTGTCAGATCCATCTTGGATCATGACAGACATGGTGTGCATCACACCCAACATGGACCAGAGAGGAAGCAAATGAAAGTTGTCTCAGGAGATGAGAAAGAAAACTATAGACCAACATGTTAAAGGTAAAAATTATAAGACCATCTCCAAGCAGCTTGATGTTCCTGTGACTACATGTGCATATTAGTCAGAAATTTAAGATCCATGGGATATTAGCCAACCTCCCTGGATGTGGCCGCAGGAGAAAAATTGATGACAAATCAAAGAGACGGATAATATGAATGGTAACAAAAGAGCCCAGAAAAACTTCTAAGCAGATTAAAGGTGAACTTCAAGCTCAAGGAACATCAGTGTCAGATCACACAATCCGTCATTGTATGAGCCAAAGTTGACTTCATAGAAGACAACCAAGGAGGACACCATTGTTGAAAAAAAGTAATAAAAAAGCCAGACTGGAATTTGCCAAACTACATGTTGACAAACCACAAAGCTTCTAGGAGAATGTCCTATGGACAGAGACAAAAATGGAACTTTTTGGCAAGGCACATAAGCTCCATGTTTACAGATGGAAAAATGAAGCATATCAAAAAAAGAACACTGTCCCTACTGTTAAATAAGGAGGGGGGTCTGTTATTTTCTGAGGCTGCTTTGCTGCATCTGGCACAGGGTGTCTAGAATCTGTGCAGGGTACAATAAAATCTCAAGACTACCAAGGGATTCTAGAGAGAAATATGCTGCCCAGTGTCAGAAAGCTTGGTCTCAGTTGCAGGTCTTGACCCTTGCAACAGGATAATGACCCAAAAAACACAGATAAAACACCCAAGAATGGCTAAGCGGAAAATATTGGATTATTTTGAAGAGGCCTTTTATGAGCCCTGACCTAAATCCTATTGAGCATCTTTGGAAAGAGCTGAAACATGCCGTCTGGAAAAGGCAACCTTCAAACACGAGACAACTGGAGCAGTTTGCTCTTGAGACATGGTCCAAAATACCTGTCGAGAAGTGCAGAAGTCTCATTGACAGTTACAGGAATCATTTGATGCTTTCAAAGGTTGTGCAACAAATTATTAAGTTAAGGGTACCATCATTTTTGTCCAGGCCTATTTCATGAGTTTTATTTTTTTTTTAAATTCTGTGGAAACATGGTTGAAAAGTCTGACTATCATTTGTTCATTTTCATAGATTTTTTATTTATTTATTATTACTTTTGTCAGATTCAAAATATTTCTGTGACCATTGTGGGGTTTATTGTCATTAAATGAGGGGTACCAACAATGGCAATTTTGACCACGTGTGTAGTTTAACACATACCAAAAGGAGTGAGGGCCTGCTTGAAAGCTTCCAATCTTTAAGAAAATAGAGGTAAACCAAAAGGTAAAAATAAAGTGCTTTTTATGTGAATTCCAACCATCAGTTTAAGTAGGGGCATTCGAATAACGCTGCATGAACCAGTCACCGGCCAGTATCTGTACAAAGTGCTACAGTATGCGTGGAGGACAAAAAAAGATAGCTAGTTAGATTATTAAGGTGAAGTGATAATCCAGTCTAAAGAAATGATCCTGGCTGTTGCATTCATGATAGATTGGCGGGTGAAGAGTTTAGTAAGAAAAACACCAATTAGTGGAGAATTGCAATAGTATACAGCTCTGACAAAAATTAAGAGACCTTTTCCACATGTTCAGTTTGTCTGACTTTTCTCTTTATAGGTATATTTTTGAGTAAAATGTAAATTCTGACATGTCACTGAATTTCCAAGCAATAAATTTTGTTTTGTTTTTTTCTGAAAAGGAGAAATGGTCACAATTAAAAAAGAACCCAGTGCTTTCAGACCTCAAATAATGCAAATAAAACAAGTTAATAATCATTTAGAAGCAACAATACATAATAATAATAATAATAATAATAATAATAATAATAAACTTTATTTCAATAGCGCCGACATATTCCGCAGCAATTTACATTTCAGAGGGGACTTGTACAGACGATAGACATTACAGCATAGCAATAATGCCATAGAACATAACAGATACCAAGAGGAATGAGGGCCCTGCTCGCAAGCTTACAATCTATGAGGAAAAGGTAGACACGAAAGGTGGGTGGTAACAATTACCCTGATTGTTTGGATCAGCCATAATGTTAAATGTGTAACAGTACAGATGCAGAGGGCTGATAGATGCATAAAGCATGTGGGAACATGATACGGGGAACCTAGTTATGGTAAAAATTTTTACTGTGCCACACAGGGATAGTTAGGTTAATGTAATGTATTGAAGCGGTAGGCCAATCTGAATAAATGCGTTTTCAGGACACGCTTAAAATTGTAGGGATTGGGGACTAATTGTATTGACCTGGGAAGTGCATTCCAAAGAATTGGTGCAGCACATGTAAAGTCTTGGAGATGGGAGTGGGAGGTTCTGATTATTGAGGATGCTAACCTAAGGTGATCAGCAGAACGGAGGGCACGGGTAGGGTGGTAGACTGAAACGAGGGAGATGTAGGGTGGTCCTGAGCCATGGAGTGCTTTGTGGGTGAGGGTAATAAGTTTGTACTGGATTCTGGAGTGGATGGGTAACCAGTGTAAGGACTGGCACAAGGTAGAGGCATCGGTATAATGATTGGTGAGTAGAGTTGAGCGAAACGGGTCGAAAAATTTCAAAAGTCACCGACTTTTGGTAAAGTCAGGTTTCATGAAACGAAACCCGACCCTAGGGTCAGGTCGGCCACGAGCTCGGCGACTTTAGCGCCAAAGTCGCGTTTCAAAAGTTTGTTTTCCGCCCTTTTTCAGCCAACCAGGATCCACGGACACTGTGGGCAACGTGATGACATAGGCAGGGGTCACCACCATCTTTGAGAAGGGAATGCAAGTGATTGGCTTGCTTTGGGGGGCGTCACAGGGGTATAAAAGGGCGTGCACGCCGACCGCCATGTTACTCATGCTGATCTCAGAATAGGGAGAGCTGCTGCTGCTGATTCTGTAGGGAGAGCATTAGGCAGGGAAGAAGACACCAAAAACTGCTTCTGCTGCTAGCGATTTTGCCTGTACAACACACCAGTCACTGTGTGTGCAGTGCAAGTGGAGGCTATATTTTGCTGGATCAGCTGTGTTGGTTGTTAGGCTGCCTTATAAGGCTTCCTGATAGCTGCATTGCTGTTTTCCCACTGCTCTGCAAACTGCTTTTTTAAAAGCAATCCAAATTTTTTTTTTGTCCTGGTGAGGTACTGAGTGTGCATTTTTTCACACCATACAGCGGTGTACGCTCCTCACACAGTACCGTGTAACGGCTGTTATCACGGCCACAGTGAAGTTATCTGTGTGTGACTCTGTAAGAATAAGTCGAGGACATGTTCCGTTCTTACAGACCTCCACCTTCTAGTTTTGTCTGCTTTTCAAACAGTTAAGTATATTTTCTGTTTGATCACATTCAAAACTATAGAGAGACAGCGTGTGTCAGTCTGTATACTTAAAAAACACGGAGCTTGACAATTTTACGGACACCGGACAGCGGTGTACGTGCATGCTCCTCTCTCAGTACCATGTAACGGCTGTTATCACGGCCACAGTGAAGCTATCTGTGTGTCGCTCTGTAAGGATAAGTCGAGGACATGTTCCGTTCTTACAGACCTACACTCTAGGGAGATTCCTATTCTGCCCAATTCTATATACACCTTGTAGTTTGTCATACACTAGCCAATTTCTGCCTGTGACATAGCGGTGTGATATTCACTGGGCCTCACACAATCCAACAGTGTCCACAAGTGTGTTCAGAAATTCTACATCTCCCCTGTCCTATAGTTACATTTTTCACACCTGCGACATTGAGCCTGTGACATAGCAGTGTGATATTCACTGGACCTCACACAATCCAACAGTGTCCACAAGTGTGTTCAGAAATTCTACATCTCCCCTGTCCTATAGTGAGATTTTTCACACCTGCGACATTGAGCCTGTGACATAGCGGTGTGATATTAACTGGGCCTCACACAATCCAACAGTGTCCACAAGTGTGTTCAGAAATTCTACTTCTCCCCTGTTCTATAGTGACATTTTTCACACCTACGACATTGAGCCTGTGACATAGCGGTGTGATATTAACTGGGCCTCACACAACAGTGTCCACAAGTGTGTTCAGAAATTCTACATCTCCTGTGTCCTATAGTGACATTTTTCACACCTGTGGCATTGAGCCTGTGACATAGCGGTGTGATATTAACTGGGCCTCACACAATCCAACAGTGTCCACAAGTGTGTTCAGAAATTCTAAATCTCCCCTGTCCTATAGTGACATTTTTCACACCTGCGACATTGAGCCTGTGACATAGCAGTGTGATATTAACTGGGCCTCACACAATCCAACAGTGTCCACAAGTGTGTTCAGAAATTCTACATCTCCCCTGTCCTATAGTAACATTTTTCACACCTGCAACATTGAGCCTGTGACATAGCGGTGTGATATTAACTGGGCCTCACACAACAGTGTCCACAAGTGTGTTCAGAAATTCTATGTCTCCCCTGTCCTATATACACCTTGCACCTTGTTTTACATTACTATATAGTTTGTGGGATTTTGTGTACATTTTTACCAAAAATGAGGAAGGCTGGTGGAAGAGGCCGTGGAATTGGGCGGGGGATGCCAGCTGGTAATGATGGTGTTGGTGGTGGATCTGATGGTAGTGGCAAAAGCAAAATAGGACCAAATGCAGGAGGTGTTGAGCCTGCGTCATTGTCTGGCTCCACAAGGCCTCGAAGGCTTAGTTTTCTAGGAGTTGGCAAACCGCTTTTAAAGCCAGAGCTTCAGGAAAAAGTTTTGGCTTACATTGCTTACTCAGCCTCCAGCTCTATCGCCTCCTCTTCTGAAGTTGTAAAAAATAAAAGCACTGAGTCGTCATTGGAGGGTCATGTTCATGAACCACACCTTTCCTTGTGTCCTTCACCCCAACCAAGATTGAAGGATGACGCAGGCCATACAATTGATTACTCCATGGAGCTGTTTTCACATACCATGCCTGGGTTATCAAGTGAAATGGTGAATTACCCAGGCCAAGATGAATCTGACATGGAGTGCACTGATGCACAGCCACTGATAGATGATTCTGCTGGTACATTCAGTCAGAGCACTACATTGTCCTCGAAGTGTAATGAGCCAGCTTCTGACCCTGATGAGACTCAGGTGCCCCTTCCCGCATACTATACCACCATATATGGTGACACAGAGGAAGGTGCACATGACATTGAAGAGGAGGTGATGGATGACCCAGTTGTTGATCCAGATTGGCATCCGTTGGGGGAAGAGGGTGCTGCTTCCAATAGCTCAGATGAGGAGGAGGAGCATCCACAGCAGACATCGACATCGCAACAGCTGATATCTGGCAGGCCCGGAGCACTCCAAAGACAGGTTCCAAAAATCAAAAGAGTTGCTGGACAGCTTGTCCAGAGGGTCAAAATAGCACAGCGTGCTAGGCCGCAAAATGTCTTCCAAAGTAGGAAGAGTGCAGTGTGGCACTTTTTTGAACAAAATCTTCATGATCAGGCCAAGGTTATCTGAAAGAAGTGCGCAAAGACCTTTAGCCGAGAGTAAAATCTGAAAAATTTGAATACCAGTTGCATGCTTAGACATTTAACCAGCATGCACTTGCAAGCGTGGACACAACACCAAACCTCAAGTACCACATGTGCAACTGATCACAAAGAAGGTAGTCAGCAACGCTACATTTTTTCCCCCACTGTAAGCCAACCGGTTAGCATAGCAGCAAATGTTGAGGTGTCGTTGCAAGGCCAAAGCAGTCAGGGAATCCCACTGTTATATCAACGAAAGACTGAATATAGGTCATCAGAAAGAACACCAACTCCATCACCATCATCAACCCTCTCTCAGTCAGCCCTGTCCACTGCTAGTTCCACCATATGCAGCTCTAAAGTCCAGCTCAACCTCCGAGAGACTATGAGTAGGTCAAGAAAGTACTCAGTCTCTCTGGGTTTGAACGCCGACATTGCCAAACTAATCTCGTTAGAGATGATACCCTATCGGTTGGTGGAAAGCGCAGCTTTCCGCAAACTCATGGCCTATGCAGTACCACGCTATGACCTACCCAGTCGCCACTTCTTCTCTCGCAAAGCCATCCCAGTCCTCCACCATCATGTGAAAGACCGCATTGTCCATGCACTCAAGCAGTCAGTGAGTGGAAAGGTGCACCTCACAACAGATGCATGGTCCAGTTGGCATGGCCAGGGCCGTTACGTGTCCATCACTGCGCACTGGGTTAATGTGGTGGATGCAGGGTCCACAGGGGACAGCGGTGGTGGGACAGTGCTGCCTAGCCCACGGTATAGGAAACAGTTGGCTGTAGGTGTTCGACCCTCCTCCTCCTCCAGAAGCGAAAACTCGTCCACAGAGCGCAGTCGTACGAGCACTCCATCTGCAGCTGCCACTGTTGCACACGAGGTGTCCCCCTATCGAGCAGCTAGTGGAAAGCGTCAGCAGGCTGTGTTACAGATGATGTGTTTGGGCGATAGACACACCGCGGAGGTGCTGGCCGAGTACTTTCAGCGACAAACTGAGTCATGGCTGGGCAGTATACATCTTGAGGCAGGCAAGGTAGTTAGTGATAACGGCCGTAATTTTGTGGCAGCCATAGCCCTTTCAAAACTCAGCCACATATCATGCTTGGCTCACACCTTGAACCTGGTGGTGCAGTGCTTCCTCAGAAATTATCCGGAGTTAACAGCCCTGCTCCAGAATGTGCGAAGACTGTGCGCGCACATCCGCCGGTCGCCTGTACACTCCATTCGTATGCAGAAGCTGCAGCGATTGCTCCACCTTCCCAACCACCGCCTCATTATCGACATTGCAACAAGGTGGAACTCCACCCTGCACATGGTTGAGCGGCTGTGCGAACAGAGGCAGGCCATAATGCATTTGTGGGAGGATACACGGCCAGGCACTTTGAGAGCAGACATGGAGTTGACAGGTGTGCAGTGGTCGAAGCTGAAAGACCTCTGTAAAGTCCTTCAGTGTTTTGAGTAATGCACATGGCTGGTAAGCGCAGACGACGCCTTCCTAAGCATGAGCATCCCACTTATGCATCTGCTCATGCAAACTTTGACGCACCTTAAGGAGCAGGCGTCTGCAGCCAATGTTGATGAGGAGGAAGAGGAGGAGGGAATCCTTGATGACATTCAGCCATTGTCTGCTCAGGGACCTCTCCTGGACGAGGTGGAGGAAGAAGAGAAGGAGGAGGATGATGATGGGGATGATTACTTAGGGGAGGAGGATGCATCTCGTGGGGCAAGTGAAAATGTTGGCGTGGCAAGGTCTGGTACAGGGTTTGTGCGTGACTGGAGGGATGTGGATTTGCCAGAAAGTGCTCCTCCAACCAGCACTCACAGTGCATCATTGACACCGGGAACATTGGCCCACATGTCAGATTATGCCTTGCAGATCCTAAAAAGGGACCCCTGCATTGCCAAAATGATGAACGATCACGACTACTGGTTGTCCAGCATCCTGGATCCACGCTATAAAGGCAAATTACAAAACATCAGGCCACACGAGAACCTTGACCTAATATTGGCTAATAAACAAGCAACTCTGGTAAACCGGTTGGTTGAGGCATTCCCAGCACACAGCAGCGGTGATGGTTCTCACACGAGCCGTACGGGCCGGGGGCAGCTTGGCAGAGGTGTTCGTGGTGCACACAGCAGAAGTGGCGTTGGAGACAGGGGTTTCATGACAATGTTGTGGACTGATTTACACAACTGGTAATACTGCATCGATGGAAAGTGACAGGAGACAGCAGTTGTCAACTATGGTTACAAACTACTTTTCCTCCCATATCGATGTTCTCCCACACAGGTCATTCCCCTTTGACTATTGGGCTGCTAAACTGGACACCTGGCCTGAATTGGCACAATATGCCTTACAGGAGCTCGCATGCCCAGCTGCAAGTGTGCTATCGGAAAGAGTCTTCAGTGCAGCTGGATCAATCCTGACAGAAAAAAGGACCTGGTCTGTCAACCCAAAATGTGGATTATCTAACCTTCATTAAAATGAACCATGCATGGGTTTCCAAGGATTTTGTCCCACCTTCCCCTGATGACACATAAGGTGACAGAAAAATGGCTTGCTTTGGTCCTCCTCTTCCTGGGACTTGAACAATTTCACCTTTTGCATCAGCTGAATGTCCAACATCAACATATGCCACTTTCTAAAACTCCCTAACTGTGCTGCCTCCTCCACCATGGCCGAGGTCACCACCTAGCACACGAAACCGTGCCAGTGCCGTTGCCCTGGACAGTTGGGTAGGCCGACTCTTGGGCGCGGGCACTGGCACAGGGTCCCTCATAGTGCAATCAAGTGTCTCTGACGGTGGTGGTGCACACCCGCCGTCAGACACACCGCCGTACTATGAGGGGCCCAGTGCCAGTACCGACGCCCACGAGTGGGCCCCCCTTGCTTGGGCAGGGCCCCAGCATTTGCAATCTTTACCTCTCCCTGCTCCTCCGCTGTGTAGTCTGGGCCGTCAAATCCATACTGGGCCTGACACCGTCTGAGCCTGCCTCCTGATCTATAGACATATATTTTGAATGTGTACACTATGCTATCCATACATGTTATCCGGAGATATGGTACCCATTCTCACCTTTGTGCAATCACGTGTAATCCATACTGGGCCTGACACCGTCTGAGCCTGCCTCCTGATCTATAGACATATATTTTGAATGTGTACACTACGCTATCCATACATGTTATCCGGGGATACGGTACCCTTTCTCACCTTTGTGCAATCACGTGTAATCCATACTGGGCCTGACACCGTCTGAGCCTGCCTCCTGATCTACAGACATATATTTTGAATGTGTACAGTATGCTATCCACACATGTTATCCGGGGTTACAGTACCCTTTCTCACCTTTGTGCAATCACGTGTAATCCATACTGGGCCTGACACCATCTGAGCCTGCCTCCTGATGTATAGACATATATTTTGAATGTGTACAGTCATGGCCAAAAGTTTAGAGAATGACACAAATATTATATTTTCACATAATCTGCTGCCCTCTGGTTTTTATGTGTGTTTGTCAGATGTTTTTATCACATACAGAAATATAATTGCAATCATATTATGAGTAACAAAAGGTTATATTGACAGAATGAGTTAATGCAGCAAGACAATATTTGCAGTGTTGACCCTTCTTCTTCAGGACCTCAGCAATTCTCCCTGGCATGCTCTCAATCAACTTCTGGATCAAATCCTGACTGATAGCAGTCCATTCTTGCAAAATCAATGCTTTTATTTTGTCTGAATTTGAAGGTTTTTGTTTGTCCACCCATCTCTTGATGATTGACCACAAGTTCTCAATGGGATTAAGATCTGGGGAGTTTCCAGGCCATGGTCCCAAAATCTCTATGTTTTGTTCCCTGAGCCATTTAGTTATCACCTTTGCTTTATGGCAAGGTGCTCCATCATGTTGAAAAAGGCATTGTTGATCGCCAAACTGCTCTTGGACGGTTGGGAGAAGTTGCTCTTGGAGGACATTCTGGTACCATTCTTTATTCATGGCTGTGTTTTTAGGCAAGACTGAGAGAGAGCCCATTCCCTTGGCTGAGAAGCAACCCCACACATGAATGGTTTCAGGATGCTTGACAGTTGGCATGAGACAAGACTGGTGGTAGCGCTCACCTGGTCTTCTCCGAATAAGCCGTTTTCCAGATGTCCCAAACAATCGAAAAGGGGATTCATCAGAGAAAATGACTTTACCCCAGTCCTCAGCAGTCCCTGTACCTCTTGCAGAATATCAGTCTGTCCATGATGTTTTTTCTGGAGAAAAGTGGCTTCTTTGCTGCCCTCCTTGAGGCCAGGCCTTGCTCCAAGAGTCACCGCCTTATAGTGCGTGCAGATGCACTCACACCTGCCTGCTGCCATTCCTGAGCAAGCTCTGCACTGCTGGTAGCCCGATCCCGCAGCTGAAACACTTTTAAGAGACGGTCCTGGCGCTTGCTGGTCTTTCTTGGGAGCCCTGGAGCCTTTTTGGCAACAAGGGAACCTCTCTCCTTGAAGTTCTTGATGATGCGATAGATTGTTGACTGAGGTGCAATCTTTCTAGCTGTGATACTCTTCCCTGTTAGGCCATTTTTGTGCAGTGCAATGATGACTGCACGTGTTTCTTTAGAGATAACCATGGTTAACAGAAGAGAAGCAATGATGCCTAGCACCAGCCTCCTTTTAAAGTGTCCAGTGGTGTCATTCTTACTTAATCATGACAGATTGATCTCCAGCCCTGTACTCATCAACACCCACACCTGTGTTAATGGAGCAATCACTGAAACGATGTTAGCTGGTCCTTTTAAGGCAGGGCTGCAATGATGTTGAAATGTGTTTTGGGGGATAAAGTTAATTTTCTAGGCAAATATTGACTTTGCAAGTAATTACTGTTAAGCCGATCACTCTTTATAACATTCTGGAGTATATGCAAATTGCGATTAGAAAAAATGAAGCAGTAGACTTTGTAAAAATTAATATTTGTGTCATTCTCTAAACTTTTGGCCATGACTGTACACTATGCTATCCATACATGTTATCCGGGGATACGGTACCCTTTCTCACCTTTGAGCAATCACGTGTAATCCATACTGGGCCTGATACTGTCTGAGCCTGCCTTCTGATCTATAGACATATATTTTGAATGTGTACACTATGCTATCCATACATGTTATCCGGTGATATGGTACCCTTTCTCACCTTTGTGCAATCACGTGTAATCCATACTGGGCCTGACACCGTCTGATCCTGCCTCCTGATCTATAGACATATATTTTGAATGTGTACACTATGCTATCCATGCATGTTATCCGGGGATACGGTACCCTTTCTCACCTTTGTGCAATCACGTGTAATCCATACTGGGCCTGACACCGTCTGAGCCTGCCTCCTGATCTATAGACATATATTTTGAATTTGTACACTATGCTATCCATACATGTTATCCAGGGATACGGTACCATTTCTCACCTTTGTGCAATCACGTGTAATCCATACTGGGCCTGACACCGTTTGAGCCTGCCTCCTGATCTATAGACATATATTTTGAATGTGTACACTATGCTATCCATACATGTTATCCGGTGATATGGTACCCTTTCTCACCTTTGTGCAATTACGTGTAATCCATACTGGGCCTGACACCGTTTGAGCCTGCCTCCTGATCTATAGACATATATTTTGAATGTGTACACTATGCTATCCATACATGTTATCCGGTGATACGGTACACTTTCTCACCTTTGTGCAATCACGTGTAATCCATACTGGGCCTGATACCGTCTGAGCCTACCTCCTGATCTATAGACATATATTTTGAATGTGTACACTATGCTATCCATACATGTTATCCGGAGATACGGTACCCTTTCTCACCTTTGTGCAATCACGTGTAATCCATACTGGGCCTGACACCGTCTGAGCCTGCCTCCTGATCTATAGACATATATTTTGAATTTGTACACTATGCTATCCATACATGTTATCCGGTGATATGGTACCCTTTCTCACCTTTGTGCAATCACGTGTAATCCATACTGGGCCTGACACCGTTTGAGCCTGCCTCCTGATCTATAGACATATATTTTGAATGTGTACACTATGCTATCCATACATGTTATCCGGTGATATGGTACCCTTTCTCACCTTTGTGCAATCACGTGTAATCCATACTGGGCCTGACACCGTTTGAACCTGCCTCCTGATCTATAGACATATATTTTGAATGTGTACACTATGCTATCCATACATGTTATCCGGTGATACGGTACACTTTCTCACCTTTGTGCAATCACGTGTAATCCATACTGGGCCTGAGAACGGCTGGCGAGCTGTTAAGCAAGCTACAGCAGCTGTGGCTTGCACACGTAAGTTTTTCATTTTTTCAGGAATGACGGTTAGGCCTAATTCCGGAACTGCGGTTGACCTGCACTTACTGGGAAATCATCGTTCGCGGGTAATAATTGTAATCCCAGATCCCCATCACTAACGTTGTTCAGCGGGTTATCTGCACCTGTAAGCGACAAACGCTGGCCTTTTCAGTGTAGCGCACATGCAGCCACGGACATGTAAGGGCATGACACACCAGTTATTGGCCAATCTCATGTGCCAGAGCCTCGCGTGTCCCTCTAGTAAGCCGGACTCGGACCTCGGGGCATGACGGAGTCTCGTTCGTTAACGGAATTAAGCTTGCAATGTGTGCATCTTTTTTGTTGCTGGATGGTTGAGGTTGCCCGTGTTGAGTCAAATTACGCCGTAGGCTCCACTCCTGGTGGTGCCCTTCTGGACATTCCTTTAAGGTTCAGCTTTGCAACCATACTGCCCACGTAAAACAAACACTTTGCCTTCATGAACGCTGTTTGGAGGGTCGTGACTCGTGGGAATAACGCCGCCCAATCAGTTAACCTGCTTGAGAGATCCTTCGTTGCTCCCAAGCATGACATTACACTCCCTAGGAGGAAGGTAATGCCACTGTGGCGACCGTACTCCTGGGGGCGACACAAGTGCACTGATGCCCAGCTCGATGAATCTGCTGGTACATTGACCCAGACCACTACATTCCCCTCGCACGCTACACGGCCTGAATCTGACCCTGATGAAACTCAGGTTACCCTTCCCATATACAGTTCCATCTTACACGGTGACAAAGAGGAAGCTGCAGATGAAAGTGCAGGTTCGGCCCACCCGCTGTCAGACACACCACCGTACTATCAGGGGCCCTGTGCCAGTGCCGTCTCCAACGAGTGAGCCCCCCCTGCTTGCTCAGGATCACAGCACTTGCAAGGATGAAATACTGTGCAGTGAGATGGAAGATGGGGACGACGAGGAGTCCAGACTAGTACAGGGATTCCCTAGCGAGGAGACTTATTTCATTGTTTTCAATGTTGGGACAGCAATTTTTGGGGAGCACTATACTCTGGAGAATGATAGATGGGGCCCACCATACACTGGAATATTCCAAAGGTGGACATCAGACACTGGAGCAGCATTTACAGGGCCCATTATACACTAGAGCATTAGAAATGGGGCCCATTATGTATGGAGCATTATTTGGGCCCATAAGACAGTGGAGCTTCATCCATGGGGACCAACATATACTGTAGCATTATGTGGAGCTCATCATATACTGTTTCAAACATTATATGGGACCAATGATTCTGTATGGAGAAATAGATGGGCCTCGTCATGAGATGTAAAAAGTGAAGTATTTTTCATTGTACTATACCGCTATTTCTCTGCCGTATCAGAGCATCATGAGTTGTGGTATGTGTTAAAGGGGCGCTCTTTCGCCCAGGGCACATGAAAACCAGGAGCCAGTCCTACCCCCCCACAACTTTAGCCAAATAACCCCCATTTTTCAGTGCGCAACTAGTATTATGAAGTAAATTAAGGTTGAGAAGTTTAAGTAATAAGAATTGATGCTTTTGGCATTCAAATGGGCACTGTAGGTGTGTTTCCTGTCCTCCTCTCACTGCCAACTTTAATTCCCCATTGACTTACATTGGGTTTCGTGTTTCGGTCGGACCCCCGACTTTTCCCTATAGTCGGCCGATTTTGCTCGACCCGACTTTTGGAAAAGTCGGGTTTCATGAAACGAAACTCGACCCTAAAAAAGCAAAAGTCGCTCAACTCTATTGGCGAGGAATATGATCCTGGCTGCAGCATTCAAGACAGATTGGAGGGGGGAAAGTGTGGTAAGAGGGAGACCGATTAGAAGAGAATTACAATAATCCAGACGAGAATTAATAAGAGAAACAGTAAGAGTTTTTGAGGAGTCAAAGGTAAGAAAAGGTCGAATTCTAGAAATGTTTTTGAGATGCAGATAACAAGAGCGAGCCAATGATTGGATGTGGGGGGGCAAAGGAAAGCTCGGAGTCAAGTATGACCTCAAGACAGCGGGCATGTTGCTGGGGAGTAATAGTGGAACCACACACAGAAATAGCAGTGTTGGGTATAGGTACATCAGCAGAGGGAGGAAACACAAGGAGTTCAGTCTTTGACAGGTTCAGTTTCAGATATAGTGAGGACATGATGTTAGACACAGCATTTAGTCAATCGCTGGTATCTTCTAAAAAGGCAGGCATGATGTCAGGAGAGGAAGCATAAAATTGGGTGTCATCAGCATAGAGATGGTACTGGAAACCAAATCTACTGATTGTTTGACCAATAGCGGCAGTGTACAAAGAAAAGAGGAGGGGACCTAGAACCGATCCTTGAGGAACCCCAACAGTAAGTGGAAGATAAGAAGAGGAGGAGCCAGCAAAAGACACAGTAAAGGAGCGGTCAAAGAGATAGGAGGAAAACCAGGAGAGAACAGTGTCCTTGATGCTGATGGAGCTGAGCATATTGAGGAGGAACTCATGATCAACAGTGTCGAATGCTGCAGAGAGATCCAAGAAAATTAGCATGGAGTAGTGACCATTAGATTTAGCTGTTAGTAGATCATTAGAGACTTTAGTAAGGGCAGTTTCAGTAGAGTGTAAAAAGTGGAAACAAGATTGGAGAGGGTCAAGAAGAGAATTATCAGAGAGATAGCGGATCAGATGGGAGTGGACCAGGCTTCCAGGAGTTTAGAGATGAAGGGAAGATTAGAGACATGTCTATAGTTAGCGGCACAGTTTTGGTCGAGGGATGGTTTTTTAAGAAGTGGATGTATGATGGCATGCTTAAATGAGGAGGGAAAGATACCAGAAGAGAGAGAGGTTAAATATTTTAGTTAGGTGAGTGGTGACAGCAGGGAAAAGGGACTGGAGGAGATGTGACGGAAATGGGTCACTGGTGCAAGTGGTTGAGCGAAAAGATGCAAGGAGCCTGCTTACTTCTTCTGTGACTGGTTGAAAATCAGAGAGTGAGCTAGATGCAGTGGGGAGGGAGGACAGTGCATGGTATGAGGTGATTGGGAGATAATTTCCTGTCGGATATGGTCAATTTTTTCTTTGAAGTAATTGGCCAGATCCTCAGCTTGAAGCTCTGTGGTTGGGGCCTGCACTCTTTTGTTGAGCAGGGAATGAAAAGTGTCAAAGAGACTTTTAGGGTTATTGGACAGTGAGATGATGAGGGTGTTGAAATAGGTTTGTTTCGAGAGGTGAAGGGCAGTGTTGTATGTTCTAAGCATAAACTTATAATGGATGAAATCTTCTTGTAGATTGGATTTTCCCCACAGACGTTCGGCACACCTGGAGCACTGCTGCAGGAAACGTGTTTGCAGGGTGTGCCAGGGTTGTCGTGTTCTTCTGTGTATAGGAGGTGCAAATTCATCCAGGGCACTTTGAAGTGTTTCATTGTATTGCTTCAGTGCAGAATCAGGACATGAGAGGAAGGAGATAGGGGCCAATGATGACTGCAAGTTCTTCATAAGTTTCTGGGTGTTAATGGCCTGTATGTTTCTATAAGTATGGACAGTGGAGGTGACCTGTGTTAGGCGTCAGGTTTCGGGCGCTGCACAGCAGGAATCCCGAGCCTTGCCATCGACAGTCTCCCATTCCCCTCCGGCTGCAGTGAAGCCTGCTCAGCAGACTCCGCGATCCCAGCATTCTGCCCATACCAGCATTGTGGGTTCGGTTGCTGCTGCCACCTCTGGCCAGCAGCAAAAGACTCCAGAGTCTAAGTCCTTACTTCGGTCCACTGAGCATGCTCATGAGACGATCTCCCACTGGGGATCGGGAGTCACATGCTCAGGTCCTTCTCCAGTTCTGATTGGTCCATCTGGAGGATCAGGAAGGTCCCAGAAGGGCACGACTATAAATGGTTTGCATGGCCGCCCCGCCATGCGCTATTATAGACTCTGAGGCTATAGTACTTAGTGTATGCATGATGATGGATGAATGAGCCTGGTGACTGACGCATTATAATTCCCCCTCCTTGGATGGACAGAGAAAAAAAGCGACTTGCCCATAGAAAGGGAACACCTCATAGCTAGTGTTGAGCATTCCGATACCGCAAGTATCGGGTATCGGCCGATACTTGCTGTATCGGAATTCCGATACCGACTTCCGATATTTTTTCAATATCGGAATTCGGCATCGGAATCGGAAGTTCAAAGTTGATTGACGGCCTGACGTCATCATGATGCGCGGTGTGTGCGCATCATGATGCGCCGTCATTTCGGGCCTTCCGGGGGTCTCTGCCGGCCTGCCGGGGGGCTGTGTGGACTGCCCGGGGTCGGTACCGGCCTGCCGGGGGGCTGTGCCGGCCTGCCGGTGGTCTGTGCACCCTGTGGGGGTCTGTACTGGCCTGCCGGGGGGCTGTGCCGGCCTGCCGGTGGTCTGTGCACCCTGTGGGGGTCTGTACCGGCCTGCCGGGGGGCTGTGCCGGCCTGCCGGGGGGCTGTGCTGATGTCCGGGGGTCTGTGCAAGCATCGTCCGATGGGACTACAAGTCCCATCGGGCGATGCCTGCTACCATGACAGTGATTGACACATTAGCCAATGATGGGACAGTAGTAGTCCCATCATCCGGCTAATGTGTTAAATGTTAAAAAAATACTACATACATACTACATGCTACATACATACTACATATATACTACATGCATGCTACATACATACTACATGCTACATACATACTACATATATACTACATGCATGCTACATACATACTACATGCTACATACATACTACATATATACTACATGCATGCTACATACATACTACATGCTACATACATACTACATATATACTACATGCATGCTACATACATACTACATGCTACATACATACTACATATATACTACATACATGCTACATACATGCTACATACATACTGCATGCTACATACATACTACATACATACTACATGCATGCTACATACATACTACATACATACATACTACATGCATGCTACATACATACTACATGCATGCTACATGCATGCTACATACATACTACATGCTACATACATACCACATACATACTACATACATACTACATGCTACATACATACTACATATATACTACATGCATGCTACATACATACTGCATGCTACATGCATGCTACATACATACTACATACATACTACATGCTACATACATACCACATATATACTACATACATACAATACATTCATACAATACATACATAGACATACAGTACATATAACATAGAGTAACATACTTACCAATACTAGTCACATTGTTCCCCGAAGCCATTGTCTTTTCCGGAATAAATATTAACATAACAAACCACAAAAATACTCACCCACGATCCGAAGCAGTCCACGAGTGTGTCCCACGACGATCTTGGGTAGAGAACTGCAGCATCAGCTGTTGCTGCCGTTCTCTACGGGCTGCAGGAATCCAATGACAGAAGGTAGGTATCCTTCCGCACTGTATTCCTCCGCCACTTAAAAAAAAAGTCCCTAGTCTCACTTTATGCCATTGCTGTGTGGGAATTTCCCACGCAGCAATGGCATAAAGTGAGACTAGGGACTTTTTTTTTTTTAAGTGGCGGAGGAATACAGTGCGGAAGGATACCTACCTTCCGTCATTGGATTCCTGCAGCCCGTAGAGAACGGCAGCATCATCTGATGCTGCAGTTCTCTACCCAAGATCGTCGTGGGACACACTCGTGGACTGCTTCGGATCGTGGGTGAGTATTTTTGTGGTTTGTTATGTTAATATTTATTCCGGAAAAGACAATGGCTTCGGGGAACAATGTGACAAGTATTGGTAAGTATGTTACTCTATGTTATATGTACTGTATGTCTATGTATGTATTGTATGAATGTATTGTATGTATGTAGTATATATGTGGTATGTATGTAGCATGTAGTATGTATGTAGTATGTATGTAGCATGCATGTAGCATGCAGTATGTATGTAGCATGCATGTAGTATATATGTAGTATGTATGTAGCATGTATGTAGTATGTATGTGGTATGTATGTAGCATGTAGTATGTATGTAGCATGCATGTAGTATATATGTAGTATGTATGTAGCATGTAGTATGTATGTAGTATGTATGTAGTATGTATGTGGTATGTATGTAGCATGTAGTATGTATGTAGCATGCATGTAGCATGCATGTAGCATGCATGTAGTATATATGTAGTATGTATGTAGTATGTATGTAGCATGCAGTATGTATGTAGCATGCATGTAGCATGCATGTAGTATGTATGTAGTATGTATGTAGCATGCAGTATGTATGTAGTATGTATGTAGCATGCAGTATGTATGTAGCATGTATGTAGCATGTATGTAGTATGTATGTAGTATATATGTAGTATGTATGTAGCATGTAGTATGTATGTAGCATGCATGTAGTATATATGTAGTATGTATGTAGCATGTAGTATGTATGTAGTATGTATGTAGTATGTATGTGGTATGTATGTAGCATGTAGTATGTATGTAGCATGCATGTAGCATGCATGTAGCATGCATGTAGTATGTATGTAGTATGTATGTAGTATGTATGTAGCATGCAGTATGTATGTAGCATGCATGTAGCATGCATGTAGTATGTATGTAGTATGTATGTAGTATGTATGTAGCATGCAGTATGTATGTAGCATGTATGTAGCATGTATGTAGTATGTATGTAGTATATATGTAGTATGTATGTAGCATGTAGTATGTATGTAGCATGTAGTATGTATGTAGCATGCATGTAGTATATATGTAGTATGTATGTAGCATGTAGTATGTATGTAGCATGTAGTATGTATGTAGCATGCATGTAGTATGTATGTAGTATTTTTTTTTTTTTAACATTTAACACATTAGCCGGATGATGGGACTACTACTGTCCCATCATTGGCTAATGTGTCAATCACTGTCATGGTAGCAGGCATCGCCCGATGGGACTTGTAGTCCCATCGGACGATGCCTGCACAGACCCCCGAAGCCTGCACAGACCACCGGCAGGCCGGCACAGCCCCCCGGCAGGCCGGCACAGCCCCCTGGAGCCTGCACAGACCACCGGCAGGCCGGCACAGCCCCCCGGCAGGCCGGCACAGCCCACCGGAGCCTGCACAGACCACCGGCAGGCCGGCACAGCCCCCCGGCAGGCCGGCACAGACCACCGGAGCCTGCACAGACCCCATGGCAGGCCGGCACAGCCCCCCGAAAGGCCCGTACAGACCCCAGAGAGGCTGTACAAGGCAAAAACAGGGTTTTTCTTATTCCGATACCGGAAGTCCCATAGACTTGAATGGGACTTCCGGTATCGGAATCGGCGATACCGATACTTTTTTAAAGATCGGCCGATCCATTCCGATCCGATACTTTGAAGTATCGGACGGTATCGCTCAACTCTACTCATAGCTAATGTATATGATAATGAAAAAAGTTTTTATTGAGCAAAGAAAACACACACATGATACACTGGAACTCATAAAAACAATCAAAAACATGTAAAAGCATAAAATAGTCATCATATGGTTATGATACAATGACCCTCCACAGCAAAACCCCACAAATGAAGGCAAAGTATGTTCAAACAAGGATGAAGAAACGCACATAAAGTATATGTAAGAAATTATGAACAATTTTGTAGTACCAATTTATATGTGCAAAAATGAAGCTATTCACAGCACCAAGTCAATATGCAAGAATCCCAAAACTCCCTGGAGTGGTTTAGATCAATACAAAAACCACCATACGTTACCAGAAAGTAAAGGGGGCTAGGATCCAAATCAAAGACCCCTGCAGGCATGATGGTACATCAGGAATAAAGTGCAAGGTGCATATGTGGGATAGAGTGGTGGGGGGAGCAAACGCCACGTGTATCGCCACTACCCAGGTTGCTTTCTCAAGGGAGGATGAAGCGCTGAGCGTCAGTGTTGGTCTTGGTACATTAATACGGCATACACATGTGCAAAGAATGATTAAATTAAGGAGAAGTTCTTACTGAGATGAGGCATGTGAGGAATTGCGAAGCCGCGGCCATCTTGTCAGCATCTCCATACATACTAATAAAGTTGAGCAAGTAGTTGAATAGCGCAAGCGCAAGATACAATGCAGGGCTATTGTGAACTCATTTTCTGGTCTACCAGTTGTGAGTTCTCCTTCCGGGCTCCCTCTGGTGGTAACAGGAGGTAGTGAGGTTGATTTAATTAGTAGAGATCTGCCACCTGATGATGAGGATAATGATTGGATCTCTGGAATCTCAGACTGGATTTAAGACAACCGACGTCCTATTCTGGTGCTGGTGATTCCTTCTGGCTTTTCAGGTCTTGGTTTTCAGCTCTTTTCCAGTCATCTCAAGCTAAGTGTTTCTGCTAATGTTCACACTTGATTTTGTTGGCTATTCAGTTTTTTGTGTGGTCAGCCAGCCCCGGCTGAGGCTGTGCTGAATTTCCACTCTTATTTATATGTATTTGCCAATTTGCTTTTTGTCCTTTATTAGATTGGCCTCTTTTTTGCTCTGTCTCAGAATATTTCAGAGTGCTGATATAGTGGGAGAAGTCCAGAGACTTCAGGGTTAATTTTGTTATCAGAAGTGTTGGACATTACTTTTGTAGGGTTTTTTTGGGCAGATTGCAGACAGTGTCTTTCCTTTCCTGTCCTTTCTAGTTAGTTTGGGCCCCATCATTTGCTCAGCCTATTTTCCTGCCTGTGTTTGTGTTTTCATCTTGTTTCACCATCAATACATGTGTGGGGGCTGTCTATTCCTTTGGGGTCTGGTCTGGGGCAGTTAGTTTTCCCCTTTTCTTGCTTTAGGCTTATTTAGTCCTCCGGCTGTGACGAGGCGTATAGATTCATCGTAGGAACGCTCCAAGGCTGCTAGTTGTATGGTTAGGATCAGGGGTCTGCAATCTGCATGGTTACCAACCTCTCTGGTTTTCTGTGACTTAGCTTGTTTAGTTTTCCTCCTCGGTGACCCATTCATAACACAGGGCGCATGCGTGAATCTCGCCGCCGCGGCCATCTTGTCAGCGTCTCCAAACATATTAACAAAGTTAAGCAAGTAGTTGAATAGCGCAAGCGTGAGGTACAATGCAGGGCGCATGCACAAACCACGCAGCCGCGGCCATCTTGTCAGCTTCTCCAAACATATTAATAAAGTTAAACAAGTAGTTGAATAGCAGACGCGCAAGATACAATGCAGGGCGCATGCATGAAACAATAGAGTCATATTGCATCACAAAGAATAACCCAGGACACCTGACGGCACCTGCGCTCAACACAATATAGAACATATGCACAAAGTGGCACAGTTATGCCATCTATCAGACTGTATCTATGTCCAATACATAGCAACAACAACATATCCGTGTATTTTCGAAAAGATCGTCACCAAATATACAGCCCATGCGCAGCCATCACACAGAGAGCAAAAAAGTAGGCAATGAAGCCTAAATGTTACTAACAGATGTTTATCGGGAAGGCGGCGCATGGGTTAACAAAACCATGATATATGATATATACAGAAGTTAAAAGCACCATAGCACATATGCAATATCACATACTGTATATGTCATAAAGGAAGCAAGAAATTAGTCTGTGAAAAAGACAGGCAAAACTTGCAAACCGTGATGTAGCGAGCCACATAGCACAAGCGCAAATATCACATAAGGGTCACAAAAAAGGCAAAAAATTGAATAAACCTGTAAAAAGAACAAACAAAACTTGCAAGGCATGTTATAGTAAGCTATCAATACCATAGAAATATCTAATAACATATAAATCCCAAAGGAGACAGAATTTGTCCTGTTAAACAAGGCCCATCAGTAGAGTTGAGCGAAACGGGTCGAAAAATTTCAAAAGTCGCCGACTTTTGGCAAAGTCGGGTTTCAGGAAACGAAACCCGACCCTAGGATGAGGTCGGCCACGAGGTCGGCGACTTAAGCGCCAAACTCGCGTTTCAAAAGTTTGTTTTGCGCTCTTTTTCAGCCAATCAGGATCCACGGACACTGTGGGCAACGTGATGACATAGGCAGGGGTCACCACCATCTTTCAGAAGGGCATGTAAGTGATTGGCTTGCTTTGGTGGGCGTCACAGGGGGTATAAAAGGGCATGCACGCCGACCGCCATGTTACTCATGCTGATCTCAAAATAGGGAGAGCTGCTGCTGATGATGATTTTGTAGGGAGAGCGTTAGGCAGGGAAGAAGACACTAAAAACTGCTTCTGCTGCTAGCGATTTTGCCTGTACAACACACCAGTCACTGTGTGTGCAGTGCAAGTGGACGCTATATTTTGCTGGATCAGTGGTGTTGGTTGTTAGGCTGCCTTCTAAGGCTTCCTGACAGCTGCATTGCTGTTTACCCACTGCTCTGCAAACTGCTTTTTTAAAAGCAATCCCAATTTTATTTTTTGTCCTGCTGAGGTACTGAGCGTGCATTTTTTCACACCACACAGCGGTGCACACTCCTCACACAGTACCGTGTAACGGCTGTTATCACAGCCACAGTGAAGCTATCTGTGTGTCACTCTGTAAGGATAAGTCGAGGACATGTTCCGTTCTTACAGACCTGCACCTTCTAGTTTTGTCTAGTTTTCAAACAGTTAAATATATTTGCTGTTTGATCACATTCAAAACTATAGAGAGACAGCGTGTGTCAGTCCGTATACTTAAAAAACACGGAGCTTGACAATTTTACGTACACCGGACAGCCGTGTACGTGCACGCTCCTCTCTCAGTACCGTGTAACGGCTGTTATCATGGCCACAGTGAAGCTATCTGTGTGTCGCACTGTAAGGATAAGTCGAGGACATGTTCCGTTCTTACAGACCTGCACCTTCTAGTTTTGTCTAGTTTTCAAACAGTTAAATATATTTTCTGTTTGATCACATTCAAAACTATAGAGAGAAAGCGTGTGTCAGTCCGTATACTTAAAAAACACGGAGCTTGACAATTTTACGTACACCGGACAGCCGTGTACGTGCACGCTCCTCTCTTAGTACCGTGTAACGGCTGTTATCACGGCCACAGTGAAGCTATCTGTGTGTCGCTCTGCTGTAAGGATAAGTCGAGGACATGTTCCGTTCTTACAGACCTGCACCTTCTAGTTTTGTCTAGTTTTCAAACAGTTAAATATATTTGCTGTTTGATCACATTCAAAACTATAGAGAGACAGTGTGTGTCAGTCCGTATACTTAAAAAACACGGAGCTTGACAATTTTACGTACACCGGACAGCCGTGTACGTGCACGCTCCTCTCTCAGTACCGTGTAACGGCTGTTATCACGGCCACAGTGAAGCTATCTGTGTGTCGCTCTGTAAGGATAAGGCGAAGACTTGTTCCGTTCTTACAGACCTACACTCTAGGGAGATTCCTATTCTGCCCAATTCTATATACACCTTGTAGTTTGTCATACACTAGCCAATTTCTGCCTGTGACATAGCGCTGTGATATTCAGTGGGCCTCACACAATCCAAAAGTGTCCAGTGTCCACAAGTGTGTGCTGAAATTCAAAATCTCCGTTATCCTCTAGTGACATTTTTCACACCTGCGACATCGAGCCTGTGACATAGCGCTGTGATATTCAGTGGGCCTCACACAAACCAAAAGTGTCCAGTGTCCACAAGTGTGCGCAGAAATTCAAAATCTCCGTTATCCTCTAGTGACATTTTTCACACCTGCGAAATCAAGCCTGTGACATAGCGCTGTGATATTCAGTGGGCCTCACACAATCCAAAAGTGTCCAGTGTCCACAAGTGTGTGCAGAAATTCAAAATCTCCGTTATCCTCTAGTGACATTTTTCACACCTGTGACATCGAGCCTGTGACATAGCGCTGTGATATTCAGTGGGCCTCACACAATCCAAAAGTGTCCAGTGTCCACAAGTGTGTACAGAAATTCAAAATCTCCGTTATCCTCTAGTGACATTTTTCACACCTGCGACATTGAGCCTGTGACATAGTGCTGTGATATTCAGTGGGCCTCACACAATCCAAAAGTGTCCAGTGTCCACAAGTGTGTGCAGAAATTCAAAATCTCCGTTATCCTCTAGTGACATTTTTCACACCTGCGACATCGAGCCAGTGACATAGCGCTGTGATATTCAGTGGGCCTCACACAATCCAAAAGTGTACAGTGTCCACAAGTGTGTGCAGAAATTCAAAATCTCCGTTATCCTCTAGTGACATTTTTCACACCTGCGACATCGAGCCTGTGACATAGCGCTGTGATATTCAGTGGGCCTCACACAATCCAAAAGTGTCCAGTGTCCACTAGTGTGTGCAGAAATTCAAAATCTCCCCTGTCCTATAAACACCTTGTACCTTGTTTTACATTACTATATAGTTTGTTGGATTTTGTCTACATTTCTACCAAAAATGAGGAAGGCTGGTGGAAGAGGCCGTGGAATTGGGCGGGGGTTGGCAGCTGGTAATGATGGTGTTGGTGGTGGATCTGATGGTAGTGGCAAGAGCAAAATAGGACCGAATGCAGGAGGTGTTGAGCCTGCGTCATCGTCTGGCTCCACAAGTCCTCGAAGGCTTAGTTTTCTAGGAGTTGGCAAACCGCTTTTAAAGCCAGAGCTTCAGGAAAAAGTTTTGTCTTACATTGCTGACTCAGCCTCCAGCTCTATCGCCTCCTCTTCTGAAGTTGTAAAAAATAAAAGTACTGAGTCGTCATTGGAGGCTCATGTTCATGAACCACACCTTTCCTTGTGTCCTTCACCCCAACCAAGATTGAAGGATGACGCAGGCCATACAACTGATTACTCCATGGAGCTGTTTTCACATACCATGCCTGGATTATCAAGTGAAATGGTGAATTATCCAGGCCAAGATGAATCTGACATGGAGTGCACTGATGCACAGCCACTGATAGATGATTCTGCTGGTACATTCACTCAGAGCACTACATTGTCCTCGCAGTGTACAGAGCCAGATTCTGACCCTGATGAGACTTAGGTGCCCCTTCCCGCACACTATACCACCATACACGGTGACACAGAGGAAGGTGCACATGACATTGAAGAGGAGGTAATGGATGACCCAGTTGTTGACCCAGATTGGCATCCATAGGGGGAAGAGGGAGCTGCTTCCAATAGCTCAGATGAGGAGGAGCATCCACAGCAGACATCGACATCGCAACAGCTGTTATCTGGCAGGCCCGGAGCACTCCAAAGACAGGTTCCAAAAATCAAAAGAGTTGCTGGACAGCTTGTCCAGAGGGTCAAAATATCACAGCGTGCTAGGCCGCAAAATGTCTGCCAAAGTAGGAAGAGTGCAGTGTGGCAGTTTTTTGAACAAAATCCTCATGATCAGGCCAAGGTTATCTGTAAGAAGTGCGCAAAGACCTTTAGCCGAGGGAAAAATCTGAAAAATTTGAATATCAGTTGCATGCTTTGCATTTAACCAGCATGCACTTGCAAGCGTGGACACAACACCAAACCTCAAGTACCACATGTGCAACTGATCACAAAGAAGGTAGTCAGCAACACTACATTGTTTCCCCCACTGTAAGCCCACCGGTTAGCACAGCAGCAAATGTTGAGGTGTCGTTGCAAGGCCACAGCGGTCAGGGAATCCCACTGTTATATCAACGAAAGACTGAATCTAGGCCATCAGAAAGGACACCAACTCCATCACCGTCATCAACCCTCTCTCAGTCCGCCCTGTCCACCGCTACTTCCGCCATATGCAGCTCTCAAGTCCAGCTCACCCTCCCAGATACTATGAGTAGGTCAAGAAAGTACTCAGTCTCTCATCCGCGTACACTGGGTTTGAACGCCCACATTGCCAAACTAATCTCGTTAGAGATGATGCCCTATCAGTTGGTGGAAAGCGCAGCTTTCCGTGAACTCATGGTCTATGCAGTACTACGCTATGACCTACCCAGTCGCCACTTCTTCTCTCGTAAAGCCATCCCAGCCCTCCACCATCATGTGAAAGACCGCATTGTCCATGCACTCAAGCAGTGAGTGGAAAGGTGCACCTCACAACTGATGCATGGTCCAGTCGGAATGGCCAGCGCCGTTACGTGTCCATCACTGCGCACTGGGTTAATGTGGTGGATGCAGGGTCCACAGGGGACAGCGGTGGTGGGACAGTGCTGCCTAGCCCACGGTATAGGAAACAGTTGGCTGTAGGCGTTCAACCCTCCTCCTCCTCCTCCTCCTCCAGAAGCGAAAGCTCGTCCACAGAGCGCAGTCTTACAAGCACTCCATCTGCAGCTGCCACTATTGCACACGAGGTGTCCCCCTATCGAGCAGCTAGTGGAAAGCGTCAGCAGGCTGTGTTGCAGATGATGTGTTTGGGCGACAGACACACCACCGAGGTGCTGGCCGAGTACTTTCAGTGACAAACTGAGTCATGGCTGGGCAGTGCACATCTTGAGGCAGGCAAGGTAGTTAGTGATAACGGCCGTAATTTTGTGGCAGCCATAGCCCTTTCAAAACTCAGCCACATACCTTGCTTGGCTCACACCTTGAACCTGGTGGTGCAGTGCTTCCTCAGAAATTATCCGGAGTTAACAGCCCTGCTCCAGAAGGTGCGAAGACTGTGCGCGCACTTCCGCCGGTCGCCTGTACACTCCATTCGTATGCAGAAGCTGCAGCGATTGCTCCACCTTCCCAACCACCGCCTCATTATCGACATTGCAACAAGGTGGAACTCCACCCTGCACATGGTTGAGCGGCTGTGCGAGCAGAGGCAGGCCATAATGCATTTGTGGGAGGATACACGGCCAGGCACTTTGAGAGCAGACATGGAGTTGACAGGTGTGCAGTGGTCGAAGCTGAAAGACCTCTGTAAAGTCCTTCAGTGTTTTGAGGAATGCACACGGCTGGTAAGCGCAGACGACTCCATCCTAAGCATGAGCATCCCACTTATGGGTCTGCTCATGCAAACTTTGACGCACCTTAAGGAGCAGGCGTCTGCAGCCAACGTTGACGAGGAGGAAGAGGTAGAGGGAATCCTTGATGACATTCAGCCATTGTCTGCTCAGGGACCTCTCCTGGACGAGGTGGAGGAAGAAGAGGAGGAGGATGATGATGGGGATGATTACTTAGGGGAGGAGGATGCATCTCGTGGGGCAAGTGAAAATGTTGGCGTGGCAAGGTCTGGTACAGGGTTTGTGAGTGACTGGAGGGATGTGGATTTGCCAGAAAGTGCTCCTCCACCCAGCACTCGCAGTGCATCATTTACACCGGGAACATTGGCCCACGTTTCAGATTATGCCTTGCAGATCCTAAAAAGGGACCCACGCATTGCCAAAATGATGAACGATGACGACTACTGGTTGGCCAGCATCCTGGATCCACGCTATAAAGGCAAATTACAAAACATCATGCCACAGGAGAACCTTGACCTAATATTGGCTAATAAACAAGCAACTCTGGTTAACCGGTTGGTTGAGGCATTCCCAGCACACAGCAGCGGTAATGGTTCTCACACGAGCCGTACGGGCCGGGGGCAGCTTGGCAGAGGTGTTCGTGGTGCACACAGCAGAAGTGGCGTTGGAGACAGGGGTTTCATGACAATGTTGTGGACTGATTTTTCATGGACCGCTCACACAACTGGTAATACTGCATCGATGGAAAGTGACAGGAGACAGCAGTTGTCAGCTATGGTTAACAACTACTTTTCCTCCCATATCGATGTTCTTCCGCACAGGTCATTCCCCTTTGACTATTGGGCCGCTAAACTGGACACCTGGCCTGAATTGGCACAATATGCCTTACAGGAGCTCGCTTGCCCAGCTGCAAGTGTTTATCGGAAAGAGTCTTCAGTGCAGCTGGATCAATCCTGACAGAAAAAAGGACTCGTCTGTCAACCCAAAATGTGGATGATCTAACCTTCATTAAAATGAACCATGCATGGGTTTCCAAGGATTTTGTCCCACCTTCCCCTGATGACACATAGGTTGCCAGAAAAATGGCTTGCTTTGGTCCTCCTCCTATTCCGTGAACTTGACCTATTTCACCTTTTGCAGCAGCTGAATGACCCACATCTACATATGCCACTTTGTAAACCTCCCTAAGTGGGCGGCCCCCCCCCATGGCCGGGGTCACCACCTAGTGCACAAAACCGTGCGAGTGCCATTGCCCTGGACAGGTGGGTAGGCCGACTCTTGGGCGCGGGCACTGGCATAGGGTCCCTCATAGTGCAATCAAGTGTCTCTGACAGTGGTGGTGCACACCCGCCGTCAAACACACCGCCGTACTATGAGGGGCCCAGTGACAGTACCGACGCCCACGAGTGTGCCCCCCTTGCTTGGGCAGGGCCCCAGCATTTGCAATGTTTACCTCTCCCTGCTCCTCCGCTGTGTAGTCTGGGCTGTCAAATCCTTCACTGGGACTGCCACTACAAATTGATTGAACCGAAAGATGATGATGAACTGAAAGATGATGTAGCTATGCCATGTCCTGCTGGCCGGGCTCTAGCTCCAGATGATCAGTGGCTTCCATTTCTTATGGACGTCGACTCACAATTACATGCAGTGGTGGTTTATCATCAGCTTTCACAGTTTTCCTACTCACAAACGTGTGACATTCCGGCGCACATTTCAAAATGTGCCCTCTCATGCCAATCAAATAGAATCGCCTACGGCCTGTGGCTTCTGTCTTTTGCACTCCAAAGTTAGGTGACAGATCATGATAGCCAGTGAGCACCATGTTTACATCGCTCCCTGTGATAAAAATTGGATTGAGATGAGTAACAGTGATGGAATCAACGGAAGTGCGATACAGCAAGACTTTATTCACAAAAAAATGTTTTCTCTGTCTCAACACACAAATTAATTGAGGGTCAGCATCGCCTATGAGAATTGTGACGGAAGTTTTTCCCGTGAATAATAATTCCTAGATTTCTGCAATCAATAGCCTTTATGTCACTAATTGTATGCATCTCATTTCCTATTGCGGAGAGGCTCGACTGTATTACTGAGACAGAAATATATACAGTATGAAGATTTAAAAATAACACCAAAAGTATATAGTTGTGTACGCCTCAAATGCATTTCCTTTTTTCCACTTTTTAGATTGCTGTGTAATCCATACTGAGAACACGGAGATTTTACATGTTTAAACTATGCTATATATACCTGCTATCCAGTGATAAAGTACCCTTTCTCAACTTTGCACAATCTGGTAAAATCCATACTGAGCCTGAGAACATCTGAGTCTGCCTCCTGATCTATAGACATATATTTTTAATGTGTAAACTAGGCTACATATATACGTGTTATCCGGTGAAACTGTACCCTTTATCAACTTTCTACAATGTTGTTGAATCCATACTGGGCCTGAGAACGGCTGCCGAGCTGTTAAGCAAGCTACAGCACCTGTGGTTTAGACACGTAATTTTTTCAGGAATGACGGTTAGGCCTAACTCCGGAATTGCGGTTGACCTGAACTTACTGGGAAATCATCGTTCGCGGGGAACAATCGGAATCCCAGATCCCCATCACTAACGGAGTTCAGCAGGTTATCTGCACCTTTAAGCGACAAAAGCTGGTCCTTTCAGTGTAGCGTGCATGCAGCCACGCGTATCCCTCTAGTAAGCTTGACGCGTACCGCGGGGCCATGCCGGAGTCTCGGTCGTTAACGGAATAAAGCTGACAAATCGCTAGCACAACTACAAATGGACATACCACACCACACACAGAATCGACAAAGCTTGCAATCTGTCCATCTTTTCTGTAACTTGTATGGTAGTGGTTTCCCGGGTGCAGTCCAATTAAGCCACAGGCTCCACTCCTGGTGGTGCCCTTTTGGACATTCCTTTAAGGTTCAGCTTTGCAATCATACTGCCCCCGGAAACCAAAAACTTTGCCTTCAGGTACGCTGTTTGGAGGTTCGTGGCAATAACACCGCCCGATCAGCAGTCGGCATATGGGTCACCCTCCCAGGGCTGTGGGGTACTCGGTACCGGACCAGTGTCAGTGGGATGTGTCACAGCAGCGTTGACCCGGATGGTGGCCCTGGGCGCCCATGTAAATGGTGTGGTATAATGGTAAAAGAGTTTATATAGATAGTTTGACGCCACCTGTGGTGTTCGGCAACATAGATATTAGGCCGACGCTGCATGCAGATCCTCTGGGACTGATGGTGTTGTGCAGCAAAGATGGTGAAGCTCCCCACAGGTGGAGCTGGAGTCCCAGGGAAGTGTAGATGTAGTGATCGGGGAAAGGCACAGGCGGTGTAGGTGCTGGTACTCAGATGCAGCGGTGCTGGAATAACTGTAGGACACCAGAGCGTGCAGTTCCAAAGCTTTACTCACAGTCTGCAGGTTACACAGATGCCTGCCTCCGTGCTGTGTCCTCCGGGTCAGGACCTCTGCCAACCTCCGGGACCAGAATGGAAAGCTCCCTTCCAACACTCCGCCAACATGTACCTTCCTGAACGTCTCCTTTCTAGCGCTTGTGGGGGAAGCACTCACAGGACCGTGGTTCACTGAAACGCCTCCTGTCTAACAGATGTTCCTCAGACTTTACTTGTATGGCAGACAGCTGTAGCCTTTTCCTTCTGCCTCGCACACGTCGATGCTGGGGCCTCCGAGCCTTAGTTGGGTACAGAGCATTTATAGCTGCTACTTCCCCCAGTTTCTGCTGCAGGAACGTCAGTGTCCCTACAAACTCGGAGACCGGAATCCGGACCATGCGCTCCAGCTAGGAGTGAGCCTTTACTCTGCTCATCCTCCAGCTCCCCTTCTGACGTCCACACACTTCCCCTTCCCTGCACAGAGTGCCCTAACTTACCTCCTCCCGACCACAGAGAGCAGCTCCTCAGCAGTCAGGTTCAGAGGTCTCCCTGCTGGCCTGGAGTGGGAAATGTGTTGTGTGTTGGTTTCACTGCTAGAGAGATCCTTCGTTGCTCCCAAGCTTGACAACACACTCCCTAGGAGGAAGGCAATGCCACAGTGGCGACCGTACTCTTGGGGACGCCACAAGTGCACTGAGGCCCAGCCACTGCTGGATGATGCTGCTGGTACATTGACCCAGACCACTACATTCCCCTCGCACTCTACACAGCCAGAATCTGACCCAGAGGAAACTCAGGTTCCCCTTCCCGCATACTATACCACCTTACACGGTGACAAAGAGGAAGGTGCAGATGAAAGTGCAGGTTCCTTGAGCAGGTGGGGGGGCATACTCATGGGCGATGGCACTGGCACCGGGCACCGCATAGTATGCAAAAGTGTCTCTGCCGGTGGGAGGGCCTAAACAGCCAAGTGCAGTGAGATGGAAGATGGGGACGACAAGGAGTTCAGAGTAGTGCAGGGATTCCCTAGCAAGGAGACTTATGTAATTGTTTTCAATGTTGGGACAGCAATTTTTGGGGAGCACTATACTCTGGTGAATGATATATGGGGTCCACCATACACTGGAGCATTCCAAAGGTGGACATCAGACACTGGAGCAGCATTTACAGGGCCCATTATACACTAGAGCAGTAGAAATGGGGCCCATTATATATGGAGCATTATTTGGGCCCATAAGACAGTGGAGCTTCATCCATTGGGACCAACATATACTGTAGCATTATGTGGAGCTCATCATATACGGTTTGAAACATTATATGGGAATAATGATTCCGTATGGAGAAATATATGGGCCTCATTACTCTGTATAGCGCACTAAGCACTGGCCATAATACTGTATGGAGTCTGTTTTTGGATGTATTGGAGAATTTAAAATGGATATCAGTCATGAGATGTAAGAAATGAAGTATTTTTCATTGTACTATACTGCTATTTCTCTGCCGTATCGGAGCATCATGAGTTGTGGTATGTTTTAAAGGGGCGCTCTTTGGCCCTGGGCCCACGAAAACCTGGAGCCAGCCCTCCCCCCCCACAACTGTAGCCAAATAACCCCATTTTTCAGTGCGTAACTAGTATTATGAAGTTAATTAAGGTTGACAAGCTTCAGTACCAAGAATTTATGCTTTTGGCATTCAAATGGGCACTGTTGGTGTGCTTCCTGTCCTCCTCTCACTGCCGACTTTAATTCTCCATTGACTTACATTGGGTTTCGTGTTTCGGGACGACCCCGACTTTTCCCTATAGTCGGCCGATTTTGCTCGACCCAACTTTTGGAACAGTCGGGTTTCATGAAACGAAACTCGACCCTAAAAAAACAAAAGTCGCTCAACACTACCCATCAGTACTTTTGATAGACGCAGAACAATAAGTTTCGAAATGCTAAGTTTAGCATACAAATCCTGACTCTAGATTTAGAAAGTGATATCAAAGCTAACAGAAACTAAATAGGCGGACTCTAGAGTCCATACCATACAATGGTCAATAGGTAAACCAAACCTTAGATATAAAGATGTATATGGAGTAATGAAGCTTCCAAAAACATAACCTCGCAGAGGGAGAGAAAATTAGGGAATAAATACATACATAAAAAATGATAAACCCCTTTTCTTTTGAGTAGACACCCCATTGTAGATTCATGTGTAAATTAAAAAAAAACACATATATCTAGCTTTTATTTAGGCCCCTAATAGGAGCACAAAAATAGTGCCCTAATATTATCAGTGGAGTTAGACTGTCAATACATAGAGGCATACATCCATGAAAACAATTCTTCAATACATGGATATTGCACTTTTCAAGACCTTGTTGGAAGAGGTAAGTATATTTGGACTACAAAGATGGCATACTCAATAACCAAAAATACATATAAAAAATACGTATGAAAAATAAAAAACAATAAAATACGTGGACAAAACCACAAATACACCAGATAGAAATGCATATATGCAAACCAAATAAAGAGTACTAGTACTCAATATACTAAGGTACTCCAAAAAATGGTACTGTGATTAGACAGAAAAAGTACTAGTTTCTAGCAAAAGATGCTTATTCTTGATATATCCAAATATTCAAAGGACATGGTGCTGTGAATAACCAAAAATGATGTTGAAATAAACCAGACACACAAAAGATGTAAAGCACCCAAAGGGGTGACGTGCTATGTATGATCAAATAAGAACAGTAATAGCTAACTGGTTCAGATAATATAAAATGAAAACAATACTAATTGGCTAATTCAAATGGTACACAACAGCACACAATTGGTACACAACGGTACCCAAAAGATGCAGATCAGCACATAAGATAAAAGAACTAATCCATTTTAGAAAGTCAATGTTATATATCCTAGGCTCAGATGAAATCCAATTGGTCAATGGTGGCTAGTTGATCCATCAAGAGGATAAGTAAAACAGGAAACCAAGTCGGCACAACAAGTAAGATGAAAAAACACCATATCAGAAAGTCGATGATGTGTGTCCTGAGTAGAGTTGAGCGACTTTGGTCGGATCGGGTTTCGTGAAACCCGAATGAAACAAAATAAGTTTCAGATGAAACTCGTCCGACTAGAGCAAAACAAAGTCGGAGTTTCGTCCGAAACCCGACCCCAATGCAAGTCAATGGGAAATAAAAGTCGGACGAAACTCTGACTTTTTTTGCTCTAGTCGGACGAGTTTCATCTGAAACTTATTTTGTTTCATTCGGGTTTCACGAAACCCGATCCGACCAAAGTCGCTCAACTCTAGTCCTGAGTAGAGTTGAGCGACTTTTGGTTTTTTAGGGTCGCGTTTCGTTTCGTGAAACCCGACTTTTCCAAAAGTCGGGTCGAGCAAGATCGTCCGATTATAGGGAAAAGTCGGGGTCGTCCCGAAACACGAAACCCAATGTAAGTCAATGGGGAATAAAAGTCGGCAGTGAGAGGAGGACAGGAAACACACCTACAGTGCCCATTTGAATGCCAAAAGCATCAATTCTTCTTACTTAAGCTTGTCAACCTTAATTAACTTCATAATACAAGTTACGCACTGAAAAATGGGGGTTATTTGGCTAAATTTGTGGGGGGGAGGGCTGGCTGCAGGTTTTCATGTACCCTGGGCGAAAGAGCGCCCCTTTAACACATACCACAACTCATCATGCTCCGATACGGCAGAGAAATAGCGGTATAGTACAATGAAAAATACCTCACTTTTTACATCTCATGACGAGGCCCATCTATTTCTCCATACAAAATCATTGGTCCCATATAATGTTTGAAACAGTATATGATGAGCTCCACATAATGCTACAGTATATGTTGGTCCCCATGGATGAAGCTCCACTGTCTTATGGGCCCAAATAATGCTCCAAACATAATGGGCCCCATTTCTAATGCTCTAGTGTATAATGGGCCCTGTAAATGCTGCTCCAGTGTCTGATGTCCACCTTTGGAATGTTCCAGTGTATGGTGGGCCCCATCTATCATTCTCCAGAGTATAGTGCTCCCCAAAAATTGCTGTCCCAACATTGAAAACAATCAAATAAGTCTCCTCGCTAGGGAATCCCTGTACTTGTCTGGACAGGTGCTGTAGCTTGCTTAACAGCTCGCCAGCCGTTCTCACGCCCAGTATGGATTGCACGTGATTGCACAAAGGTTAGAAAGGGTACCGTATCCCTGGATAACATGTATGGATAGCGTACACATTCAAAATATATGTCTATACAGCATGAGGCAGGCTCAGACGGTGTTAGGCCCAGTATGGATTGCACGTCATTGCACAAAGGTTAGAAGGGGTACCGTATCCCCGGATAACATGTATGGATAGCGTACACATTCAAAATATATGTCTATATAGCATGAGGCAGGCTCAGACGGTGTTAGGCCCAGTATGGATTGCACGTCATTGCACAAAGGTTAGAAGGGGTACCGTATCCCCGGATAACATGTATGGATAGCGTACACATTCAAAATATATGTCTATACAGCATGAGGCAGGCTCAGATGGTGTTAGGCCCAGTATGGATTGCACGTCATTGCACAAAGGTTAGAAGGGGTACCGTATCCCCGGATAAAATGTATGGATAGCGTACACATTCAAAATATATGTCTATACAGCATGAGGCAGGCTCAGACGGTGTTAGGCCCAGTATGGATTGCACGTCATTGCACAAAGGTTAGAAGGGGTACCGTATCCCTGGATAACATGTATGGATAGCGTACACATTCAAAATATATGTCTATACAGCATGAGGCAGGCTCAGACGGTGTTAGGCCCAGTATGGATTGCACGTCATTGCACAAAGGTTAGAAGGGGTACCGTATCCCCGGATAACATGTATGGATAGCGTACACATTCAAAATATATGTCTATACAGCATGAGGCAGGCTCAGACGGTGTTAGGCCCAGTATGGATTGCACGTCATTGCACAAAGGTTAGAAGGGGTACCGTATCCCCGGATAACATGTATGGATAGTGTACACATTCAAAATATATGTCTATACAGCATGAGGCAGGCTCAGACGGTGTTAGGCCCAGTATGGATTGCACGTGATTGCACAAAGGTTAGAAAGGGTACCGTATCCCTGGATAACATGTATGGATAGCGTACACATTCAAAATATATGTCTATACAGCATGAGGCAGGCTCAGACGGTGTTAGGCCCAGTATGGATTGCACGTCATTGCACAAAGGTTAGAAGGGGTACCGTATCCCCGGATAACATGTATGGATAGCGTACACATTCAAAATATATGTCTATACAGCATGAGGCAGGCTCAGACGGTGTTAGGCCCAGTATGGATTGCACGTCATTGCACAAAGGTTAGAAAGGGTACCGTATCCCCGGATAACATGTATGGATAGCGTACACATTCAAAATATATGTCTATACAGCATGAGGCAGGCTCAGACGGTGTTAGGCCCAGTATGGATTGCACGTGATTGCACAAAGGTTAGAAAGGGTACCGTATCCCTGGATAACATGTATGGATAGCGTACACATTCAAAATATATGTCTATACAGCATGAGGCAGGCTCAGACGGTGTTAGGCCCAGTATGGATTGCACGTCATTGCACAAAGGTTAGAAGGGGTACCGTATCCCCGGATAACATGTATGGATAGCGTACACATTCAAAATATATGTCTATACAGCATGAGGCAGGCTCAGACGGTGTTAGGCCCAGTATGGATTGCACGTCATTGCACAAAGGTTAGAAGGGGTACCGTATCCCCGGATAACATGTATGGATAGCGTACACATTCAAAATATATGTCTATACAGCATAAGGCAGGCTCAGACGGTGTTAGGCCCAGTATGGATTGCACGTCATTGCACAAAGGTTAGAAAGGGTACCGTATCCCTGGATAACATGTATGGATAGCGTACACATTCAAAATATATGTCTCAGGAGGCAGGCTCAGACGGTGTCAGGCACAGTATGGATTTGACGGCCCAGATTACACAGCGGAGGAGCAGGGAGAGGTAAAGATTGCAAATGCTGGGGCCCTGGCCAAGCAAGGGGGGCCCACTCGTGGGCGTCGGTACTGGCACTGGGCCCCTCATAGTACAGCGGTGTGTCTGACGGCTGGTGTGCACCACCACCGTCAGAGACACTTGATTGCACTATGAGGGACCCTGTGCCAGTGCCCGCGCCCAAGAGTCGGCCTACCCACCTGTCCAGGGCAACGGCACTCGCACGGTGTCGTGCGGTAGGTGGTGACCCCGGCCATGGGGGGGAAGGCAGCACAGTTAGGGAGTTTTAGAAAGTGGCATATGTTGATGTTGGACATTCAGCTGATGCAAAAGGCGAAATAGGTGAAGTACCAGGAAGAGGTAGACCAAAGCAAGCCATTTTTCTGTCACCCTATGTGTCATCAGGGGAAGGTGGGACAAAATCCTTGGAAACCCATGCGTGGTTCATTTTAATGAAGGTTAGATCATCCACATTTTGGGTTGACAGACGGGTCCTTTTTTCTGTCAGGATTGATCCAGCTGCACTGAAGACTCTTTCCGATAGCACACTTGCAGCTGGGCAAGCGAGCTCCTGTAAGGCATATGGTGCCAATTCAGGCCAGGTGTCCAGTTTAGCGGCCCAATAGTCAAAGGGGAATGACCTGTGTGGGAGAACATCGATATAGGAGGAAAAGTAGTTTGTAACCATAGTTGACAACTGCTGTCTCCTGTCACTTTCCATCGATGCAGTATTACCAGTTGTGTGAGCGGTATTTGAAAAATCAGTCCACAACATTGTCATGAAACCCCTGTCTCCAACGCCACTTCTGCTGTGTGCACCACGAACACCTCTGCCAAGCTGCCCCCGGCCCGTACGGCTCGTGTGAGAACCATCACCGCTGCTGTGTGCTGGGAATGCCTCAAGCAACCGATTTACCAGAGTTGCTTGTTTATTATCCAATATTAGGTCAAGGTTCTCCTGTGGCATGATGTTTTGTAATTTGCCTTTATAGCGTGGATCCAGGATGCTGGCCAACCAGTAGTCATCATCGTTCATCATTTTGGCAATGCGGGGGTCCCTTTATAGGATCCGCAAGGCATAATCTGACATGTGGGCCAATGTTCCCGGTGTCAATGATGCACTGCGAGTGCTGGGTGGAGGAGCATTTTCTGGCAAATCCATATCCCTCCAGTCACGCACAAACCCTGTACCAGACCTTGCCACGCCAACATTTTCACTTGCCCCACGAGATGCATCCTCCTCCCCTAAGTAATCATCCCCATCATCCTCCTCCTCCTCCTCCTCTTCTTCCTCCACCTCATCCAGGAGAGGTCCCTGAGCAGACAATGGCTGAATGTCATCAAGGATTCCCTCCTCCTCTTCCTCCTCATCAACATTGGCTGCAGACGCCTGCTCCTTAAGGTGCGTCAAAGTTTGCATGAGCAGACACATAAGTGGGATGCTCATGCTTAGGATGGCGTCGTCTGCGCTTACCAGCCGTGTGCATTCCTCAAAACACTGAAGGACTTTACAAAGGTCTTTCAGCTTCGACCACTGCACGCCTGTCAACTCCATGTCTGCTCTCAAAGTGCCTGGCCGTGTATCCTCCCACAAATGCATTATGGCCTGCCTCTGCTCGCACAGCCGCTCCACCATGTGCAGGGTGGAGTTCCACCTTGTTGCAATGTCGATAATGAGGCGGTGGTTGGGAAGGTGGAGCAATCGCTGCAGCTTCTGCATACGAACGGAGTGTACAGGCGACCGGCGGATGTGCGCGCACAGTCTTCGCACCTTCTGGAGCAGGGCTGTTAACTCCGGATAATTTTTGAGGAAGCACTGCACCACCAGGTTCAAGGTGTGAGCCAAGCAAGGTATGTGGCTGAGTTTTGAAAGGGCTATGGCTGCCACAAAATTACGGCCGTTATCACTAACTACCTTGCCTGCCTCAAGATGTACACTGCCCAGCCATGACTCAGTTTGTCGCTTCAATTACTCGGCCAGCACCTCGGCGGTGTGTCTGTCGCCCAAACACATCATCTGCAACACAGCCTGCTGACGCTTTCCACTAGCTGCTCGATAGGGGGACACATCGTGTGCAACAGTGGCAGCTGCAGATGGAGTGCTCGTACGACTGCGCTCTGTGGACGAGCTGTCGCTTCTGGAGGAGGAGGAGGAGGAGGGTCGAACGCCTACAGCCAACTGTTTCCTATACCGTGGGCTAGGCAGCACTGTCCCACCACCGCTGTCCCCTGTGGACCCTGAATCCACCACATTAACCCAGTGCGCAGTGATGGACACGTAACGGCCCTGGCCATGCCGACTGGACCATGCATCAGTTGTGAGGTTCACCTTTCCGCTCACTGACTGCTTGAGTGCATGGACAATGCGGTCTTTCACATGATGGTGGAGGGCTGGGATGGCTTTGCGAGAGAAGAAGTGGCGACTGGGTAGGTCATAGCGTGGTACTGCATAGGCCATGAGTTCGCGGAAAGCTGTGCTTTCCACCAACCGAAAGGGCATCATCTCAAACGAGATTAGTTTGGCAATGTGGGCGTTCAAACCCAGTGTACGCGGATGAGAGACTGAGTACTTTCTTGACCTACTCATAGTGTCTGGGAGGGTGAGCTGGACTTGAGAGCTGCATATGGTGGAAGTAGCGGTGGACAGGGCAGACTGAGAGAGGGTTGATGATGGTGATGGAGTTGTTGTTCTTTCTGATGGCCTAGAATCAGTCTTTCGTTGATATAACAGTGGGATTCCCTGACTGCTGTGGCCTTGCAACGACACCTCAACATTTGCTGCTGTGCTAACCGGTGGGCTTACAGTGGGGGAAACAATGTAGCGTTGCTGACTACCTTCGTTGTGATCAGTTGCACATGTGGCACTTGAGGTTTGGTGTTGTGTCCATGCTTGCAAGTGCATGCTGGTTAAATGTCTAAGCATGCAACTGGTATTCAAATTTTTCAGATTTTTCCCTCGGCTAAAGGTCTTTGCGCACTTCTTACAGATAACCTTGGCCTGATCATGAGGATTTTGTTCAAAAAACTGCCACACTGCACTCTTCCTACTTTGGCAGACATTTTGCGGCCTAGCACGCTGTGATCTTTTGACCCTCTGGACAAGCTGTCCAGCAACTCTTTTGATGTTTGGAACCTGTCTTTGGAGTGCTCCGTGCCTGCCAGATAACAGCTGTTGCGATGTCGATGTCTGCTATGGATGCTCCTCATCTGAGCTATTGGAAGCAGCACCCTCTTCCCCCAATGGATGCCAATCTGGGTCAACAACCTCCTCATCTATGTCATGTGCACCTTTCTCTGTGTCACCGTGTATGGTGGTATAGTGTGCGGGAAGGGGCACCTGAGTCTCATCAGGGTCAAAATCTGGCTCTGTACACTGCGAGGACAATGTAGTGCTCTGAGTGAATGTACCAGCAGAATCATCCATCAGCGGCTGTGCATCAGTGCACTCCATGTCAGATTCATCTTGGCCTGGGTAATTCACCATTTGACTTGATAATCCAGGCATGGTATGTGAAAACAGCTCCATGGAGTAATCAGTAGTATGGCCTGCGTCATCCTTCAATCTTGGTTGGGGTGAAGGACACAAGGAAAGGTGTGGTTCATGAACATGAGCCTCCAATGACGACTCAGTGCTTTTACTTTTTACAACTGAAGAGGAGGAGGCGATAGAGCTGGAGGCTGAGTCAGCAATGTAAGACAAAACTTTTTCCTGATGCTCTGCCTTTAAAAGCGGTTTGCCAACTCCTAGAAAACTAAGCATTCGAGTCCTTATGTAGCCAGACGATGACGCAGGGTCAGCACCTCCTACATTCGGTCCTATTTTGCTCTTGCCACTACCATCAGATCCACCACCAACACCATCATTACCAGCTGCCAACCCCCGCCCAATTCCACGGCCTCTTCCACCAGCCTTCCTCATTTTTGGTAGAAATGTAGACAAAATCCAACAAACTATATAGTAATGTAAAACAAGGTACAAGGTGTCTATAGGACAGGGGAGTTTTAGAATTTCTGCACACACTTGTGGACAGTGGACACTTGTGGATTGTGTGCGGCCCACTGATATCTGAGCGCTATGTGACACGCTCGATGGCACAGCTGCCTGTGACCAAAGTGACGAGAGGATAATGGAGATTTTGAATCTCTGCGTACACTTTTGGACACTGGACACTTGTGGATTGTGTGCGGCCCACTGATATCTGAGCGCTATGTGACACGCTCGATGGCACAGCTGCCTGTGACCAAAGTGACGAGAGGATAATGGAGATTTTGAATCTCTGCGTACACTTGAGGACAGTGGACACTTGTGGATTGTGTGCGGCCCACTGATATCTGAGCGCTATGTGACACGCTCGATGGCACAGCTGCCTGTGACCAAAGTGACGAGAGGATAATGGAGATTTTGAATCTCTGCGTACACTTTTGGACACTGGACACTTGTGGATTGTGTGCGGCCCACTGATATCTGAGCGCTATGTGACACGCTCGATGGCACAGCTGCCTGTGACCAAAGTGACGAGAGGATAATGGAGATTTTGAATCTCTGCGTACACTTGTGGACAGTGGACACTTGTGGATTGTGTGCGGCCCACTGATATCTGAGCGCTATGTGACACGCTCGATGGCACAGCTGCCTGTGACCAAAGTGACGAGAGGATAATGGAGATTTTGAATCTCTGCGTACACTTGTGGACAGTGGACACTTGTGGATTGTGTGCGGCCCACTGATATCTGAGCGCTATGTGACACGCTCGATGGCACAGCTGCCTGTGACCAAAGTGACGAGAGGATAATGGAGATTTTGAATCTCTGCGTACACTTTTGGACACTGGACACTTGTGGATTGTGTGCGGCCCACTGATATCTGAGCGCTATGTGACACGCTCGATGGCACAGCTGCCTGTGACCAAAGTGGCGAGAGGATAATGGAGATTTTGAATCTCTGCGTACATTTGTGGACAGTGGACACTTGTGGATTGTGTGCGGCCCACTGATATCTGAGCGCTATGTGACACGCTCGATGGCACAGCTGCCTGTGACCAAAGTGACGAGAGGATAATGGAGATTTTGAATCTCTGCGTACACTTTTGGACACTGGACACTGGACACTTGTGAATTGTTTGCGGCCCACTGATATCTGAGCGCTATGTGACACGCTCGATGGCACAGCTGCCTGTGACCAAAGTGACGAGAGGATAATGGAGATTTTGAATCTCTGCGTACACTTGTGGACAGTGGACACTTGTGGATTGTGTGCGGCCCACTGATATCTGAGCGCTATGTGACACGCTCGATGGCACAGCTGCCTGTGACCAAAGTGACGAGAGGATAATGGAGATTTTGAATCTCTGCGTACACTTTTGGACACTGGACACTTGTGGATTGTGTGCGGCCCACTGATATCTGAGCGCTATGTGACACGCTCGATGGCACAGCTGCCTGTGACCAAAGTGACGAGAGGATAATGGAGATTTTGAATCTCTGCGTACACTTTTGGACACTGGACACTTGTGGATTGTGTGCGGCCCACTGATATCTGAGCGCTATGTGACACGCTCGATGGCACAGCTGCCTGTGACCAAAAGTGACGAGAGGATAATGGAGATTTTGAATCTCTGCGTACACTTTTGGACACTGGACACTTGTGGATTGTGTGCAGCCCACTGATATCTGAGCGCTATGTGACACGCTCGATGGCACAGCTGCCTGTGACCAAAGTGACGAGAGGATAAGGGAGATTGGATTGCTTTTAAAAAAGCAGTTTGCGGAGCAGTGGGTAAACAGCAATGCCAGCGTGTCAGAAAGCCTTAAAAGGCAGCCCAACAACCAACACCACTGATACACCACAATATAGCCTCCCCTTGCACTGCACACACAGTGACTTGTGTGTTGTGCAGGCCAAATCGCTAGCAGCAGAAGCAGTTTTTTTGTCTTCTTCCCTGCCTAACGCTCTTCCTACAGAATCAGCAGCAACCTCTCCCTATACTAAGATCGGCAGAAGTAAGATGGCGGTCGGCGTGCACGCCCTTTTATACCCCCTGTGACGCCCACCAAAGCAAGCCAATCACTTGCATGCCCTTCTGAAAGATGGTGGTGACCCGTGCCTATGTCATCACGTTGCCCACAGTGTCCGTGGATCCTGATTGGCTGAAAAAGAGCGCAAAACAAACTTTTGAAACGCGACTTTGGCGCGTAAGTCGCCGACCTCGTGGCCGACCTCATCCTAGGGTCGGGTTTCGTTTCATGAAACCCGACTTTGCCAAAAGTCGGCGACTTTTGAATTTTTTCGACCCGTTTCGCTCAACTCTAGTCCTGAGTTCAAACAAAGTCCACTTGATCCCCTGAAAAACAAAAAGAAGATCCCCTCCTTGGATATTACGCATGAGTTAGGGTTAGGAATTAGAGTCAGCTCAATAGCTCGGACACTGCACAGTGCCACAGTGTTATCCTCATCTACCTTCAGTGCCTAGGGCTTCGGCCAGTACTGGCCTCCTCGACACTGCTACTGCAGCGTCCGCCACAGGAATGCCGTGTGTGCGCTTTCCAGCACCATTATTAGGCTGGTTAGTGGTGTCCGTCATAAGCAGTGGTTCACACTACCGTGACCTGTGATTTAAACAGGCTGCGGTTGTTTGCTGGCTGGCACGTGCTACGTGAAGCAATGGAGTTCGTGCCTGCTAGCACCGGGTCAGGGGTTACTACTGGTGTCCGGCTTTTCTCCTACACACCTTTCCCTCATTGTTTAGCAGCAGTTAGTCACCTCTGCACGGTGGGCCCGGGCTGCGAACGCACCCCTTATATTATTTCATCTTTATTTATTTGGTGCGTTCCGCCAGCCCGTAACATTATCATAGCGCCTGGGCCTGGCTAACAATGACGGACGAGCAGCACCTCTACATCCATTCCCGTCCCGACATTGTCCCATCTCCCATTACCCGACAAGTTCTCAAGCGACAGCGCCACCTGTAGGGGTTTATTGAGGCAGTGCTCTATCCAGCTTGAGTTCCTGGCCACGCGATTCCCTTCAGAGTGGGCTAAGATTGGGTTCATCTTCTCCCTCCTGTCGGGCAGGGCTTTGGAATGGGCCACTCCACTGTGGGAGCGTGGTGACCCCGTGGTTCTGAGTGCTGCTCAGTTCCTGACCTTCCTAAAACAGATCTTCTTGGGGCCGCGGGTCACACATGACACCTCTCTCCAGTTGTTGGCACTAACACAGGGATCCCTCTCGGTCAGCCATTATGCCGTCCGCTTCCGGACACTAGCTTCCGAGCTGGAATGGCCTGATAAAGCACTCATCCCTGTGTACTGGAGAGGTTTGGCGGAGCATGTTAAAGATGCTTTAGCCACCAGGGAGGTTCCCGATTGTTTGGAGGAGCTGTTTACCGTTTCCACCCGCATAGATCCATAGATCTCCATTTTATGGCGCGCGGGTTGGAGCGTTCTCAGTCCAGACCGAGGGTTAAACCCATTGAACCCCCAACTCTGGGAGTCATGCCCCTGGAGGCTATGAAGGGGTCTCGCACTGGCTCCAAGTCACGCCCGGTGCGAATCTCAGCACGCTGTTTCCAGTGTCGACAGCCTGGTCACCTGGCCAACAAGTGCCCTCAGTGGTCGGGAAACGATCGCGTCTAGTGGTAGTCAAGGGAGGCCTACTAGACACTGGAACGTTCTCCTCCAAACTGACCTTCCGCAGGATGTTAGAGAGCGGTGCTTCCACCTGGGAGGTAGAAGTCTGCGTGGACTCTGGGGTAGAGAGGAACTTTAAGTCCTCGGCCTTCGCCCAAAGGCACGCAATTCCCTTAGTGCCACATCCTCACCCAGTGACCATCAGGGTGGTCAACAGTTCGACCTTTCCATCCCAAATTAAACACCAGACAGCACCCCTTGGGCTCTCAATCTCGCCGTCCCACCACAAGACATCTCTGCTCATTATGCCCGAGGGCATCGACCAGGTTCTCCTAGGAGTTCCCTGGCTCCGCTGCCATTCTCCTCATATAGAGTGGTCCTTGGGGAGAATACTGGGTTGGAGCAAGTCATGTGAGGGTAGATGTCTGAGGGACTGCGTTCAGGTAGCCTCCACCGAGGTGCCTGTGGATTTCTTTGCACTCCCCAGACACTACCAGCAGTATGCGGACCTGTTTTCTAAAAAATCTGCAGAGACTCTTCCGCCCCATCATCCCTAAGACTGTCCTATAGACCTTCTGCCAGGTGCGGAGCCTCCTCGAGGCCGCGTATATCCGCTGTCCCTCCCGGAGACTGAGGCCATGTCACAATACATCCAGGAGAACCTGGCAAGAGGGATTATTAGGAAGTCGTTGTCACCAGCAGGGGCAGGGTTCTTCTTCGTACAGAAAAAGAGTGGAGAGCTGCGCCCTTGCATTGATTACAGAGGTCTCAATGTCATAACCATCAAAAAGAAATATCCTCTTCCCCTGATCTCTGAGTTGTTCGACAGGTTGCGAGGGGCCCGGATTTTCACTAAGTTAGATCTACGGGGGGCTTACAACTTGATCCGCATATGGGAAGGGGACGAGTGGAAGACAGCCTTTAATACCAGCGATGGCCACTATGAGTATCTGTTTATGCCCTTCGGCTTCTGTAACGCACCAGCTGTCTTCCAGGACTTTGTGAATGATGTATTTTGTGATATGCTTTCCACCTCGGTGGTGGTCTATCTGGATGACATCCTCATCTTCTCTCCAGATTTGGCCTCTCACCAGAGAAATGTCTGCAAGGTCTTTGACTGTTTGCGGGCGAATTCTCCTTTCGCCAAGTTGGAGAAGTGTCAATTTGAGCAGGAGTCTTTGCCATTCCTGAGCTATATCATCTTGGCCCAAGGGTTGGCTATGGATCCTGCCAAATTGCAGGTGGTAATGGACTGGCAGGAGCCCCACTCTCTTAAAACGGTACAACGTTTTTTTGGGGTTCGTTAATTACTACCGCCAGATCATTTCCCACTTCTCCACACTGGTGGATCCTTTGGTCGCCCTCACCAAAAAGGAGCTAATCCTAAGGTTTGGTCGGAACAGGTCTCCGCGGTGTTCTCGTCTCTTAAGACCCATTTTGCTGGCGCTCCTATCCTCCTTCGTCCCGATGTGGATAAACCCTTTATCCTAGAGGTAGATGCCTCGTCAGTCAGTGCAGGAGCAGTCCTTTTCCAGAAGGATGCTCAAGGTTGCAAGCATCCCTGCTTCTTTTTCTCCAAGACATTCTCACAGACGGAGAGAAACTACTCCATCGGGGACAGGGAGCTGCTGGCAATGAAGTTGGCCTTTTCCGAGTGGAGACATCTCCTGGAGGGAGCCCGGTTACCCTTTCAGGTGTACACCATCCATAAAAACCTCGTGTACTTACAAACAGCCCAGCGGTTGAACTCTCACCAAGCCAAGTGGGCACTCTTCTTCTTCCGCTTCACCTTGCACTATCTGTCCAGTGAGAGGAACGTCCGTGCTGATGCTCTCTCTCGCTTGGTGATGTCAGCGGAGGAGAAGGAGGCTGAGCCTTGGCTAATCGTCCCCTCTGAAAGTCTGAGGACCATGGCCTCAATCGCTCTTGAGTCAGTGCCACCAGGCAAGACCTTTGTTCCTCCCCGCCAGTGGCCAGAGGTTCTTGCATGGGCTCATGCGTCCAGGGTGGGTGGTCACTTAGGTACTAGGCAGACCACGGAACTCCTGGCAAGGACTTATTGGTGGCCGCACATGGCTCGGGACATTCAGGCATGCGTCTCCTGTACTCGGAACATGTCCTCTAGGCACAGGCCGGCTGTGTTACTGTACCCCTTGCTGGTGGCAGACAGACCCTGGGAGATGGTCGGCATGGATTTTGTGGTCGGCGTGCCCAAATCCAGTGGCAGCATGGTCATCTGGGTGGTCACCGATCATTTTTCTAAAATGGTGCATCTGGTGCCATTCGCGCGGGTGCTGTCTGCCCATGGTCTCGCTGCGTTGTTCATAAAGCACGTATTTCATTTGCATGGTATGCCGGAAAATATAGTGACAGGGGTCCCCAATTTGCATCTCGGTTTTGGAGGGAGCTCTGCAGTCTGCTCAGCATTGAACTAAATTTGTCCTCCGCCTATCACCCTGAGGCAAACGGGTTGGTTGAGAGAGCTAACCAAACTCTGGTCACATACCTGGGACATTTTGTCTGGGCCAGGCAGGATGACTGGGCATTCTTACTACCATGGGCAGAATTTGCTCTGAACAACGCGGTAGCTGACTCCACCGGTCAGACCCCGTTCCTCCTTAATTACGACCAGCATCCACGAGTCCCTGTCCCGATGTCAGTGTCTTCCACTGATTCCAGGGTAGCAGACTGGGCAGTGGAGGCTCGCGACATTTGGGATCGCACTCAGGATGCCATCCGAGCCTCTAAGGAGAGAATGAGGGTGTCCACCGACACGCATCGGCGTCCCGCTCCAACTTTTGACCTTGGCGACATGGTATGGCTCTCTGCCCGAAATATCAAGCTGCGGATCAAATCCACCAAGTTTGCGCCGCGATTAGTGTTGAGCGATACCATCCGATATTGAGAAATATCAGATCAGATTGGATCGGCCCGATACTCAAAAAAGTATCGGTATCGCCGATTCCGATACCGGAAGTCCCATTCAAGTCAATAGGACAGAAATATCGGAATTAAAAAAACCCTTTCTTTACTTGCACATCCAGTTTGGGAGGGGGGAAGAGTGTGGGCGGTGCATGGGCGGACACTGTGCGTGTCTGTGCGGGCCTGCCGGGGGTCTGTACGGGCCTGCCGGGGGCTTGTGCCGGCTGCCGGGGGTCTGTACGGGCCTGCCCGGGACTTGTGCAGTAAAGAATCAGCTTGTGCAGTCTTGTCTGCTGGTAAAAAGAGCATTTCTTCTGCACATGGAATGGAAGAGTAAAGATGTGGAGGGACGAGTAAATGACTGAGATCAGATTCTCTGGTTCTGAGCATATGTATGTGGTCAAAGTTTAGAACTTGTACTCCACTGGCAGGATAGAAGGGAAAAGTCAGTGGTTGTCTGTGATTAGAGGATAATACTCTCCCAATTTCAAGAAATGATGCTACACTTGTGATTGGGCTTAATTGGAGGATTAACGAAGGTGGGAAGTTGCACTGAACTTCTCGGTTACGCCCTACGTGCACCAAGCACTTCAATAGAATATTTGAATAATGAACTATTTCTGGAAAAGTCAGCAATGGATTTGAACACTAAGGGTATTATTTTTTGTTATTTCTGCTTCCCCTACAAGGTGCCATGCTCGGTTTGAATAGTCAGTGTATGCTAATAGACTGACTGGAAGTTTATCTGTGATACTAGAAATATCATCATATTCAAAACACATGAAAATTCTGCACTCAAGCGTTTCATTATCGAATCGTGGACTAAAATGAGTCAATTTGATCATGATATTCTATTGAAAGGCTGTTATATAATTAGTTCCTAATGTGTTCAGAATTTAGTTGTGCCATGTCTTGACTAGAGTTGAGCGACTTTGGTCGGATCGGGTTTCGTGAAACCCGAATGAAACAAAATAAGTTTCAGATGAAACTCGTCCGACTAGAGCAAAAAAAGTCGGAGTTTCGTCCGACTTTTATTTCCCATTGACTTGCATTGGGGTCGGGTTTCGGACGAAACTCCGACTTTGTTTTGCTCTAGTCGGATGAGTTTCATCTGAAACTTATTTTGTTTCATTCGGGTTTCACGAAACCCGATCCGACCAAAGTCGCTCAACTCTAGTTTTGACCATATAAATACAACAGTCTCCTTTGTTTTTCCTTAGTCAGTGTCAATAATTTGTAAGCGATAAATGATTTATGAAAAGCTGTATGAAATCATTTTTGATGCTGATTACTTGTCGCCAGTTTTATTAATTTTTTTTTATTATTTTAAATTAACACTTAAAAGGAACCTGTCTACTGATTCATGCTGCCTGAACTATAAGCAGGATGAATTATTGACTTGCTTCATTAGTGCTGTCATTTATGTTTCACCCTGAAACCCTAAAGCATTTTAGCAAAAACGTACTTGGAAAAAAGGGACGGGAGTGATACAACTAGGGTACCTAGTACTAGAGGCAGGTCCCTGGTGGCTTTGCCCTCATTCCCCTTCTTTTGAGTGACAGATGTCTCTCAATACACACACACAGGGAAAGTCAGAGGGCCCGATTTGTCAAAATTTTTGCGACAGAATCCTCTCCTCATCAAGAGCGATGTGAACAATGCTGGTCTTGATGAGCTTGACCCACAGTCTCAGAAATTCAGCAGCATTCTGGAATGAAAGATACACAGCTTCAAAAAGGAGTCGGTCTCTGATTCCTGCTGCCCGAGGTTTGGGCAATATGAATCAGCTCATAGGTTCCCTTTAATCTTTGCATCAAAAAAAATCTATCTTTGCTATTTCTTCAATATTTGAGACTATTTTTACTTCATTTCAGATAAATAAATTCTTGGATGATTTGATTTCTCGCTGGCCTAGTTACAGTAGATTGGCCATGTATTATTATATTTTTCTTACATGTAAATGAGCTGTTCAGGATAATAGGCTGGACACTGATCTCCGTAAAAATCTGCTTCTAAAGACATTGCCCTAAATAGGAAGTGTTGGCGGTCAGGACTTCAAATGTATTCACGTCTGTAAGACGCAAGTACTGTACAATTAAATAAACGAAGCTGGCGATTTACAATATATCTGGGTGAACTGTGAGTTTAACAGCTGGCTCAGAGAATTGCCAAATCCTATATGGGGAGAAGGTGATGGCAAAGTTCCATTGCTGGGGAGACACCTCTGACTGTCGCATTAAGTGGCCTGACAGTGAACTCCTGCGTAAGGTGCCAGATGACGGTAGCCATGGCCGAGCTGCTTTTCCATATTGCCCTGGCACTTTATAGGAAAATTGTGCCGAAGTCCCTGTGTGCTGTCTAATGTAGGGTACATTATACTCACTTGTAGGATGCGGGTCTCAGCTGTCTCTAATTCTTCGTATTCAGATTCAGGAAAAGCTGTGCACAACTAAGGGGACACCGGATTGGTTTCGACACATAATAGTTTACTGGACAGTTTAACTATATCAGATTGTATAATGCAATATTGGACACAGGTCCCTCCATTTCTTGTTTCAGTATTACAGTACATTTCCCGCTTTACTTTCCGTCCTTACTAAGAGTCACTGATTCTGTCAGCCCCAGGGGTTTCACATTCTGTCCTTCAGTATATCAGAGATCTGTTACCTTTCCCTCTCATGTTTTATGTCCATATTCCACTGTACAGAAAGGGTTAAAGTCCTCTCCATAGCACCTCTTTCGAGCCGTAGGCTCCGGGTATAGCAGGAATGCCCGCAGAGAGTTTTGTAAGGCCTCATGCTGCCCAGAGCACTTTAAACTCGCTTCTGCTATCAGTCCACTGCACTGTGAAAGTCATCTTGTAACTTAGCAAATGAACTTTCCTTTTTACAGACTCTGACCTCTCCCACTGTGGGCTACATCAAACACTTTTCTGCTTCTTTAGTCTGTCAGCCACAGCAGTCTGTTGCTGGACATACTTAACCTTTCACCTACATTCTAACATCACTACTTAGCTGCAGTTACTATCTTCTAACAGTATGCACTAAGCACATTACACTTACAATGCTTATCACACTCTAGGTTATGTCCTAAATCTTAATCTATTCAGTCCTGTGTTTTCCCTGCACAGTAGACTACTCATATTGTACATTAACTCTTTACCTTAGTTATACACTCTATATTACCACATTACAATTTATGTAAAACCACATCAAATGTCATGCTACACATGGCACAACATATTTATATATAAAAACATATGACCAAGTTTACAGGATGCATTGTTGTCTTTAGGGGCAGTCCACACCCTTACAGCTGCTCCCAGGGCAAATAAACCCTTGAGCCCACCTGAGATACGGCACTAGCAATAATGGCTGCCTGTAAGATGGAAGCTTAGCTGAAGCACTGAGAGGAACCTGCAGATGTGTCAGTTATAATCACACACAGCTCTGCAGTGAGATAAGGAGAGCAGAGAGCAGCCATTAGATATCACACTGGTAATACCCCTATTTATTTAAAATAAGTTCTGGAGGCAGATTCTCATGCCAATGAGTGCCTGAGCCATTCAGGACTATGGACCAGTTACGCTTAATAAAAAATAGGATTTCTCTGAGATAAGACATCAGATTACAGATATGAACGTATCATTTTATTTTGCTTCCTCTGACCTGTGTGCCCATATAGGCAGTTTAAGAAAGTTGATCCCTCTGACAGATTCCTATTAAGTTTCCACCACAACAACTGTTTGTATAGGAAAAGCACAGTCTGAAAAAAATAAGCCATCAAATGAATATATAGGTTCAGTTTTGCTGAGATTTGCTAGATGCAACCTAAAATTCTGAAAGAAAGTTTCTCAACAATAGCCTGCAACCAGTTACCTTCTAATGGTTCCTGCTTTTCACAATGTTGCTAGTTTGTAATCTGTTATCAAAGAGGAAATCTTAAGTTACTCACCTTCACTTAGGCTATGTTCACATGTTGCTTTTTTTCTGCGTTTTTCATGTAAATTTTCAGCTGCGTACGGTACAGTTTTGTTATGTACTAAATTTCATCAGCTTGCACAAGAGACAAATTTACCATGACAAAAACGCAACAGAAAATGCACTAAAAACACAGCAAAAAATGCAACAAAAACTAAGCAAATAGTCTCTTCCGAACTAGAAACATTGTAAATCAATTGCCTCTATCATGGTCAAATGCCTTAAGTAAATGGCCCAAATCAATATTCGACATGAACACTCCTTAACAGTTAAATCCTACATTAAGCATGGCATCTTATCCATGTTTGACCCGTGTGAACCAGCTATGCCAGCAGCACCAACGCGCGTTTCGCGTGGTTCTTCTTCAGGGAGCTGTAACTCACTGTGTGTTCTGTCTCCTATATGTATAGGTCCCTACAGGTGTTTGGCATCTGGTGTTTAAATATGGCGCATGCGCCGTGTGTCACATTCTAGAGGAAGTAGCTTTCGGCGATTATATTGGCTATGCCTCCATAATGATGCTGACATTTTGCAAGCACAAGCACACCAGATGCCATCTTGTATTTGGGCAAGCTAAAAATGGACCAGGGCTCCCTACTGCTTACATAGTTTCAGGCACTAAGGTTAGTAAATCACCTACTGCTAAATAAGCTTTCATACAGAGGTGAAAAACCAGTGAGTTAGGTACTTTCTGACCCCGTATTAAACTCTTTCAACTGACTCCAAATGTTAACAAAGTGTTGAATAAGCTTACCATTTAACTTCAACGCTGTTCTACAGCATAAATAAGGCTAAGAAAATCCTTTCTAGGTAACTGCCAGTTATTATGACACCCAATGGAGTACTGAGTTCTGCTACACCTAAGTAGCAGCAAAGATGAGATGACTTTTTAAAATATTTGATAGCATCAAAAATGAAGGCAACTCATTCATTCTGTCACAACATTGCTTATTGGTAATCTCACAGTTGGTAAATAGCAAATTACTTTTCTACGCTCTTCCAGAGTAAAATTGAAGCAAATGGTTTGCGGTCTACAGTACGTAATACGTTGGTGTTTTCAATGTGTTTTCATAAAGGTTTTAGGCTCTGATTTGAATTTATCCCCTCGATGCATCTGCAGTCTTTACCATGTAATTTCATCTTCAATTGTCATTTATGTAACAAAAAGAAAATGCCATCTCTGATTATTCTATAATAAGGCAATAACAATATAATCCCTGTTTTATAGCTTCATCATCCCTCCCAAGGGTTCCGGTTTGGAACAGTAAAAGAGAGCAGTGCGGAAGACTATGTTAAGAAGAGCTTTCCCGAGATGCACGAATACATGAGAAGATATAACACCCCATCTACTTCTGATGGAGTCGCATTTCTAAAGTAATTGACATCTATTTAACTTTATTACTTGCTCATTTACATTAGTTTGTTTTGCATTGCTTCTTAAACTCTCATGTAAAGCGTTGTGATTTTTTACACCTACTTCTTACAAACTACAAAACTTTAGAACCCTACAGTAAACTGATATAAACAAAAAATATAATGTTAATGCAATGTCCTCCTTATGGTTTCATGGGAGGATTGTTGGGTAGTAAACTTGTGGGACAACAACAGGCTTAGCCTAGTTGCGGTTTCAGGAGCGCACCACTCTCAAATGATCATGAGCCACATTGATACTTTGGACCAGCAACAAGTTCATGGCCCAACGTTCCCATGCTGCAAGCTAGGCAGCTTTGGAGGAGCACCGGGGAAGCTGAAGCAGGCATGATCCAGCAATTAGGCCAGTTTTAGAGAAATATTTGAAAGTTTTATAACAAAGTTCTTGCAAGTGCTCACTCCTTGCGTTGGAAACTGTCCCTCTCTGATTCACTACTGAGACTTAACCTAGGCAATGAGTAATAAATTTAAGAATTAAAATTCCCTTCATTATTGAAAGGAGACAATTTTACAATTTTTAACAAGAGGTAAATTGCAAAGTTACTTGATTTTCCAAGCAGTTTGAAATTATACTTGTTTGACAAGATGGGATAACCTCTTTAAAGATTTAGCCAGGATGCCATGAAATAACACTACTACACAATACAATTGTATTACTTCGGTTGGAACAGCCTGTAGACTCCCTAAGAATTAGGGCTCAAGGGTGATTGAACCATCTGTGACCTCTTAAAGTGGTTTCCACTTTTAAAAATGTGGTCTACAAATAATAAAGTACTAATTTAAAAAACCATGACAGATAAGACTCTCCCCAGATCTACCGCTGGCTCACTGACGAAGTCCCTGTCTATGCGTGTTGGCTGCAGAGGTAAAATAACATTGACATTACTGCTACAGTCACTCACTGAGCTTGCTGGCTCATTTCATGTACATCAGCAAAGGCGATGATCAGTGATTGGCTACAGCGCTGATGTGCACTGTTGATGTCATGTCACCTCTGCAGTCAACACACAGAGATGGGAACCATATCAAAGAGCTGTTGCAAAACCCAGGGGGGTGAATGCTATTTAAATTAATTTTTTACTGCTATCTGATCATTTGGGTAACACTTTTCTGAAAATGGAATGCCTCATTAGACTGTGCCACTCCAAGTAGTTGCAAGACAAAGCTTGCCTTCATTGAATTAGATTGAATCAGGCTCATCATTCCTGAAACTTTGCAGAGGATACACAAGTTTCCTTGACAGGGTTCGTTTTTTTCTCCAAAAAGGCTCCATAAGTTCAAATAACTTTTTAGTGTAAGCAGTCTTGCGTGTGTACATGATAAACAGCACTCAATCTGACCATTATACTTTTTATATTGGGTGTTTTAAACAGTTTTGCCCTGGTGGGAGGAGAATAGCTGATATGCTGTCTCCCAGTCACAGCTTGGCTCACACACAGATGGATTCATGCAGTTGATCCCATTATTAGCACATTGAGAGAAGCAGCAAAGACATAGGAGAAATTATACTGCAATATAGAAAAATCTTTTGAAGCTTCTTTATTTTCCTCTCACCTCCCCTCCCTTTTCTATAGAGTAGTGTACACTGTAACGGGCTGGCTGGGCATGACAGCATGGCAAACACTGGCTCTGATCGGCGGTAAGATCATTATTGCTGGTCAGAAAGCCAACACCTCCACGCCGTTGGATGACAGCGTGAGACCACAACTGTGACCGGAGTTAAAAACAGTGAGAGCAGGTGGCAACTGATGGTAGTATTCATCAGCCAGCACATGTGCTGTAAATAAATACATTTTTTAAATAAATGGCAAGGTTTTTCATGTATTTTTGATAACCAGCCAGGCAAAGCTGACAGCTGCAGGCTGCAACCCTTAGCTTTCAGCTTTAGAATGGCTGGTTTTCAAAAATAGAGGGGCTCCAACAGTGTTTTTTTTTAATTATTTAAATAAATAATTAAAAAAAACTATTTTGGCGCTTTGCCCGGCTATTCCCACTTGCCCTGTAGATGTGGCAAATGATATTAATATATGTGGGTTTGATGTCACCTTTGTATTGTCAGGTGATATCAAGCCAATGGGTTAGTAATGGAGAGATGCCTGTAAGACACCTCTCCATTAGTAATTATATAGTTGCATTTTAAATAAACACACAGAGTTAGGCTACTTTCACACTTGAGTTTTTTGCGCTGCGTGCACAGTGCAAATGCGCATAAAAAATGCATCATGCATTTTTTATGTGTTTTCTTGTTTTTTGCGCATGGTTTTTGCAAACAAAGCATGCATTTTTTGCGCTGACGTGCGCATTACCATGCGCACGTCAGCGTTCCCATAACCATGCGCACGTCAGCACTCCTATAGACTTTAATGGGGGTTTTTTTGAGACAGGTCAGATGCACAAACAATGCAACAGGATGCATTTTGTGCGCCTGGGCGCACACTACAAAAAAAGCATGCGCATGCAAAGGCGTACAAACGCATGACAATGCGCACCCATGTTAAGTATAGGAAAAAAATACGCATGCGCATTTGGGCACAAAAACGCAGAGCAAAAAAACGCAAGTGTGAAACCAGCCTAAAGTCCTTTATTTGACATAAAAAACACACCTTTACTTTTTGATTTAAAAATAACAAACACAGTAATACTCACCTAACGTCCATTCCATTGAAACCCTCATCTTCTGTAATAAAACAAAAATTAACAAAAACATATCGCTCACCTGCCCTTCGTTCTGCCCCATGCCATAATACATGTCTGGGGGATAAACTGATTTGAATTTCGATGATGCCAAGATGCGACCGTCCAGGCTGAGTCCATGTATGTTTTCTGTGCCTGAACAGTAGGTGTTCAGTACGGACCTCGAACTTTACTGTTCGGGTTCACCCATCTCTAGAGGTGAGTATAAGCTTTATTATGCTATTGGGCCAAGCGAGGGGTATGAGAAGAAGAAATTGTCCAAAAAGAAAGAATTGGCTGATGGTTCAAGGAAGAAAATATGAAGGGACTCATAGTTAGATAAACACTGCAGTCGTTTACTCTCAGTATTCTCAGGATAAGTAAGGGTTGCCATAGTCTTATGCTGACACAAAGTGATGGCATATATTAGTGATACAATAAATAAGAATATAAATTATGACTTGTATATTTAGCAGGTGTTTAGCACCAAGAAACTGAGGTGCAAGCCCTTGACTTTCAGCCCACTGCTATTGCCATTAATCTATGCATGGCTGTTCTTTCAACAGCAATAACCACATACACTTGAACATTATAGTGGGGCAGGGGTCTGTCAGATTACGGCTATGCAATGTACTATCATGAGCCGTGGGCACGTTGGATCTGCAGTCTATGAAATTCGTGATAGGGGATCCCAATGTGGCCACTCGTTGGTCCAGGCCTAACTAGACTGTGCAACTCCATTCATTGTGGTAACTGACTAGATTAATATTTATTTTATCATTTTTTATGGTTACTATTCATAGTGATTGGTGCAATTACTGAGTTGGATACATCCTTACTGAGTGGAGGGAGTTAAAGATCAGCATTAATGAGTGCATTACACTAAAGTGGTACCATTATTGAGCAGAAAACCACCAAAGGGCAATAAAACTGAGTACAGAGTTCAAATATTTGGCTGGTTATCAAACATAGGGGGGGAACTATGTTGTTTGTTTCATTCATTTTATAACAAGCTGTTAAATAAATTAACAAATATGTTGTGGGGTCCTCCATATTTCTAATAACCAGCAAAGGTAAAGCAGTCAGCTGCAGACTGATATTGTCAGGCTGGAAAGGTCCATGGATATTTTCCTCTTTCCAGGCAAAAAATAACAGCTTGCAGCCGCCCCAGAATTGACTCATCACATTAGATGCACCAATTCTGGCACTTTACTTGGCACTTTCCAATTTTTTGGGGTTGATGTCAGCTGTGTATTATCAGGTGGCATCAAGCCCAGGAGTTGGTAATAGAGAGGCATCTATCAGACACTCCCTTATTAACCCAGTAATTTAAAAGGAAAAAAAAACACACAAAACTATTTTATTTAAAAAAAAAAAACTCACCGACTCCCTGTTTCACCAATTCATTATTAAGACAAAAAAAGCCTTACTAAACCAAAGAAGTCAAAGGATTCTGATGTAGTTCACAAATGGCAGCCTGGAAGACATAAAAATAGAGAATTAAATAAATAGAGACAAGAGAAAGTCCTCATTCACCAATTTATTAACCCCACAGCTCCGACGTTATCTATGGTGATCCCACAAGGTCCAACAATTCTGTAGTGCAATGAGAACTAAGCTTTTTAGGTCACTTCCGGTCAGGCTGCACTTCATGAGACCTGGCAAGATTGGTGATGACGTTATTAATGTTACTGCATTTAATTTGCTCTGTTCTGTGGAGCACATTAAGGCACCCAGCATGAGACCATTAATTCAAAATCACCTAAAAAATCTAAATAATATTTAAAACATTTTTTATTAGATAACAAAGGTTTAAAAAGTCTTAAGGTTTATTTCAATAAGAATCACAAACTTCAAAATCTTGAAAGAAACTGAAGATGACACAAAAGCACAAAAACAAAAATTGACTCGAATGGGAAGGGATTAATTGGCATGCTACAGTATCTTCAATATGTTTTTTGAATGAGAACAAATCTTTTAAGATCATACCAATGCCTTTGAAAGTCAGAAAGTCTTATGAATAATTTCAAACATAACAATTTTCTTAAAAAACAAAAACTGCATGCCTTAACACAGAAGAACCTCAGAGAAGGGTTAAAGCATATTCGAGAATCTCTTATCCTCAGCATTTGCTTTCCTTCTAAACAAGAACTGATATCACTTTGATATGTGAGTAATCCTATTGGAAGGATAGATTCAAGTTCTTTAGATGTTGCTCTGCTTCAGTATTTAAGTCTAGCAGATTGTTGGTTTGTAGAAATGCAAGAAAAATAAAGATGCTATGTAAAATGTCATTTAGGGTACATTTTCACAATTAGCTGTCGTGTGAGCAAGATTAATAACAGTATTTATGGATATAAATGGTTCCTTTGTAATTTGTATCCTGCATTTTCCATGCTTTCTAATTTACAGTTGTCTCTGAGCTGGTGAGTGGAGGCTAACTGCTATGATATCTCCTATACAAAAACACAAAGCAATATGATGGAGGACAATACACAGCAGAGTTGAGCAGTGTAGCAGTGAATCCAGAAGAGATAAGTTACTACCTAGAGAAATACCAGCACAGATCAGCTTCTCTGCTTCTGTTAGTGCCTCTCCCTACTCTTAATTTTGAGGTAGATGGATTTTAACTATTTCACAATGGATTGTGAGTTTTCAGGATTCATGTTGGAGGAGAAAAAATGGCTAATAAGTGGAGAAAGAAACATATTTATCTAATAACATATGTTAAAATGATTCTTACGCTTACTGTTTATTTACTCAAAGTTTGATGAAATGGGAGGACGTCAGGATCGCCGCGTCTAAAGGTACTGTCACACTTAGCGATGTACCAGAGATCCCGACCAGCGATATGACGCGGTCAGGATCGCTGGTACATTGCTAAGTGGTCGCTAGTGAGCTGCCACACAGGCAGATCTCACTAGCGACATCGTTGGGGACGGGGGTCGCTACTTACCTGTCACACCAGGCGATCCTGCGTCCTCCCGCCCGGCTCCACGACGAGAAACAGTCCTGGACGTTCTCGCGCGATCAGCGATAACCAGCGGGGGAGCGGGTTGTAGGTAAATATCACACACAGCGATATCGCTAGCAATATCGCTATAACGTCACAAGTTATAGCGATATTGCTAGCGATATCTCTTAGTGTGACAGGCCCATAACAGGTAAGTAACGACCGCTGTATCGCTGCTGCATCTCTGTGAGATCTGCCTGTGTGGCAGCTCACTAGCGACCATTTAGCGATGCACCAGCAATCCTGACCGGGTCATATCGTCGTTGGGATCGCTGGTGCATCGCTAAATGTAAAGGGGCCTTTAGTCATTTACATGCCACGTATTTTATATTTGCTTAATTAGATGTAAATCTATAAAAGACAAAAATCCTCTTTGTTCTGTTTTGGTAATTGTTTATTAATTTAACTATTTTTTAAGTATAGCCCTAGCCTTATCTTTCCAATGTTGCAATGCCACCTTATCTAAGTCTTTAGTTTTAAACTCACTCATCCTCTACTGAAAAGTCAGAATGAAATCTGTAATATTACATATATCCTATATACTCGTGTATAAGCCAACCCCCTTAATTTTGTCACAAAAAACTGGGAAAACTTATTGACTCGCATATAAGCCTAGGGTCGAAAATGCAGCAGCTGCTGGTACATTTCAAAAATAAAAATAGATACCAATAAAAGTAAAATTAATTGAGACATCAGTAGGATAAATGTTTTTGAATATCCATATTGAATCAGGAGCCCCATATAATGCTCCATACAGTTCGTGATGGGCCCCATAAGATGCTCCATACAAAATACACCCCATATAATGCTGCACAAAGGTTAATAATGGCCCCATAAGATGCTACATAGAATAATATGCCCCATACGCTGCTCCATAAAGGCTATGGCCCCATAAGATGCTCCATAGATTATGCCTCCATAAAATGCTCTATAGATTATGCCCCCATAAGATGTTCCATAGATTATTTCCCCATAAGAGGCTCCATAGATTAGCCCCATAAGATGCTCCTTAGATTATGCCCATAAAATGCTCCATAGATTATGCCCCCATAAAATTCTCCATAGATTATGCCCCAATAAGATGCTCCATAGATTATGCCTCAATAAGATGCTCCATAGATTATATCTCCATAAAATGCTCCATAGATTATGCCCTCATATGCTGCTCCTTAGAATATGCCCTCATATGCTGCTCCATAGAATATGCCCCCATATGCTGCTCCAAAGAATATGCTCCATATGCTGCCCCATATAATATGCCCCCATATGCTGCCCCCATAAAATGCTCCATATATTATGCCCCCATATGCTTCTCCATAGTATATGCCCCCATATGCTGCCCCATAGAATATGCCCCCATATGCTGCTCCATATAATATGCCCCCATATGCTGCTCCATAGAATATGCCCCCATATGCTGCCCCCATAAGATGCTCCATATATTATGCCCCTATATGCTGCTGCAAAAAAAATGCCATACTCACCTCTCCTGCTCAGAACCCGGCACCTGAGATATTCACCTGTCCGGGGTCCATCGCTGCTCACCGCTGTCAGCTGCATCCTCTGTCTGTGACTGTTCAGCCAGCAGAGGGTGCAGCGAGCACTAACCACATCATTGCGCCCTGTGCTGGCTAAACATCACTGACACAGGACGCACCCGACAGCGGTGAGCAGCGATGGACCACGGACAGGTGAATATCGCTCTACTTACCCCCTCCTGGCGCAGTCTCTGCAGCCCCGCTTTTCCACGGTCTCCCTTCTGCCTTCAGCGGTCACGTGGTACCGCTCATTACACTCATGAATATGCGCATATTTATAAGTTTAATGAGCTGTACCACGTGACCGCTGAAGGCAGGAAGGGAGACCATGGAGAAGCGGGGGGCTGCAGAGACTGCACCATGGGGGGTAAGTATCATCTGTGACACCCCCCGCTCCCCCTCCCCCACCGACCCCCAGGTATATGACTCGTGTATAAGCCGAGAGGGGGACTTTCAGCCCAAAAAAATAAGCCGAGATTTTCAGTCCATACTCTAGTATATACAGTAATTTTCTTCTAAACCCATGCTTTTCACCAGTATATTTGTCTGCTTTGGGAGTGTTGGAATACTTATGCTGTAAGTGAAACATTCAGTACTTCTTATGAGTGAAGACTAATGATGAGTGAGTATACTCGTTGCTCGGGTGATCTCCGAGTATTTTGGCGTGCTCGGAGATTTAGTTTTCGTAGTCTCAGCTGCATGACTTGCGACTTGTAGACAGGCTGCATACATGTGGGGATTCCCTAACAAACAGGCATTCCACACATGTATTCAAGCTGTGTAGCAGACGCAAATCATGCAGCGGAGACAACGAAAACTAAATGTCCGAGCACGCCAAAATACTCGGAGGACACGTGAGCATGCTCAGAAAAACCGGAGCAATGAGTATACTCACTCATCACTAATGAGGACTTATGCTCGGTCATGTGCTTTCAGATTGATCACATTCATTTTTTATTTTTTAATCGGATAAAATACGGACAGAACATTAACCCATGTTATTCAGTAGGGCTGTTCAGATGAATGATTTTTCTTTCGGCCACACTGTCCGCGAATAAGAAATCTCAGTATGCCCTACTTTCATCCGAGTCTCAAATCAGACTCACACATTTATGTCTATGAAAAAAAAAAGCATCCTGCACAGCATCCAATTTATACTGATATATTTCTATCTAAAATATAGAAACACATCACCCACTCCTGATTTTGGCTTACACATTCTGACCAAATAATGTGTGACCGTGGCCTTAGCAGAACACTCAGTGGAGAAGACAGGTGCTGGGCCTCTCCTGCAGCACCTGTACGCCACATGAAGGAAAGCAAATAGATTGTGAAGTGCGAACTTTCATAGCATTCTGTGCTGGACAAAATTATTAAAAAAATGAAATTTCAGTTACTTTTTGAAAATAAAACCAATAACTAACTACTAATACGTAATAATGTTATTTAATGCAGATACATTACCAGTAAATCCATTAGTCCTCTATGGTGTCTGTATTTGGTAATAGGGATAATAAAGCAATGCTTGCATTAGAGATGATCAGGTTTTCTATACGTTATCTGGCAGACCACCGTCTCACAAATAACTGCCACTTACAACAGTAATAGTGTTTTCAACATACAAAGCATGTCAGCCGGAATGACATTTAGCAGCAAACCATGGTTATTTGATGCTGTGTTGTTTAAAAAACCCTCAGCGTAGCTTCATTGGACATATGCGCACCACTGAGTCCAAGGACCATTGAGGACTCTACGAAGTCTGCATGGTCTGATGAATCCTGCTCCTTTCCGCATCTTTCTGACCAGACCTCATTTCATCTGAGCTGCATGAGTTTATGAACACATCCAGAATGATGTCAATATCTCAGGCTAGAACTGTAGTTGGGAAATGCTGCAGAGTCCTCTGATACCAATTAGTCCATCTCTTAACATTACATATAGTCTGTATATTTTGCTGACCAAGGTCATCCCTTATCCTGATTGATGCTTAAATCTCAGTGTATCACGTCCCAAGGGTCATTTCATTATGGAATGGATCAAACAACATGGTTTCCTTGCTTCATTGGCCTGTTCGACATCTCAGAGCATTCCTTGAAAGTGCTAGGAAGGCTTTTGTGTGTTAAGCCTGTACTACCATCTAATGTGCTGCAAATGCACAATTTTAAGCTTCTAAGTGTGCAATGCTGACATATTTTACCTAGTTTAAAAGCCAAGCTATATTGAACTAATTAGCTTGCCCACTTGCTAAAATTATTTAGATCTGTTTGAAATTTTGCTATAAATACACCTATAATCAATTAATTATGCATAGAGTTGAGCGACTTTGGTCGGATCGGGTTTCGTGAAACCCGAATGAAACAAAATAAGTTTCAGATGAAACTCGTCCGACTAGAGCAAAAATAGTCGGAGTTTCGTCTGACTTTTATTTCCCATTGACTTGCATTGGGGTTGGGTTTCGGACGAAACTCCGACTTTGTTTTGCTCTAGTCGGACAAGTTTCATCTGAAACTTATTTTGTTTCATTCGGGTTTCACGAAACCCGATCTGACCAAAGTCGCTCAACTCTAATTATGCACATTACTGATGACATGCTGACACAGGAACATCTTTCTTGTGCTGAAAACAATACGAACGTGGAGCTACTGGGACCTGAAGTTGGCACTGATATCTTGAGATCAAGACATGGGGGTGTTTTTCAGCCGCTGGGACAGGACAACTGGTTGCAATTGAAGGAAACATGAATGTGGCCAAGTACAGAGATATCCTTCATTGGAGCCCAGCTGTGTTTAATTAAACTGATAGGACTTGATTTGTAAAGGCACACACCTGTCTATAATAGACCTCACAGCTCACAGTGCATGTCAGAGTAAATGAGAATCATGAGGTCAAAGGAACTGGCCAAGGAGCTCAAATACAGAATTGTGGCAATGCACAGATGTGGCTAAGGTTACAAAATAATATCTACAGTACTCAAGGTTCCTAAGAGCACAGAGGCCTCCATTATCCTTAAAAGGAAGAAGATTGGGACCACCAGAAGTCTTCCTAGACCTGGCCGCTAAGCCAAACTGAGCAATTGTGGAAGAAGAGTTTTGCTGAGAGAGGTAAAGAAGAACCCCAAGATCACTGTGGCTGAGCTACACAGATGCAGTAGGGATATGGGAGAAAGTTCCACAAAGTCAACTATCACTACAGCCCTCCAACATTCAGGCCTTTATGGCAGAATGTCCAGATGGAAGTGTGGCGCCCCTGAAGGTCCAGTTGCCACAGAGATATTGCACCTCATCCAGAGGTGTGGTATCCCCCTCTCAGGTAAGTGAGAGCAGTACTTAGGACTCTAACAATCGCACCCAACACACACCAGTTCAGTCAGGGCATTTGGGTGTACTGTTGGGGAGGATGGCCTCATCCCAGGCTGGCTAGGAAAGGGTGTTGGGGAGTGAGTGGGGAAGGTAGGAAAAGGGGAGGAGCTTAAGGGAGTGACAGTTGGTGGGAGGAGTTAGTGCTGAGGGAAAAAAATTGTTCTGGAAAGAGTCAGTCAGTCAGTCAGAGGGGAGTGAGAGAAGGAGTGAGGGCTGTCAGAGTCTGAAGAGAGTTGGTGAGGTGATGAAGAAAGAGAAGGACTGCAGTGGGAAGAGCTAGAGAGAGAGTTGTGAGGGGAGCCTGAAGGAAGCTCCTGGGAGGACAGAAGGGGTCCTTGGGGCATGGGAAGTGCAGAGGCCACCCATGGGGCCCGTATCCAGAAGTGGAGGGAACAGGTCACAGTGGGGGAGCAGGCCCCTAAGACGAGTGGAGGACTACAAGACTCAGCTAGCAAGCCGGAGGCTGGGGTAACCGTACCTGCCTCAGTCACAACCACATTCATTCACCAAAAAATGCAGCTATATAGGTGCAAGGGGACTCAGGACATCGCCCGACAAGGTCCACAGCTGCTTGCTTGGGACACTGTTTGTGAAGGTGCTGGGCAGGAGAGCAGAAACAAGCGCAGTGAGATGGCCAAGAGGGAAGCACACAGAAGGGAGTCCTAGAAAGGTATATCCCAATCTATCTGGGAGTTTGCTGGACCCCTCACCTGGAGGACACTGCACTAAGCAGGCATCTGTGCACAAGTGAACTGTGAGTAAAGCATTGGAAACTTCACCCTGCTGCATCATCTGTGTCATTTAGTTCTCACCTGCCCTGCACCGCACTCACCGCAACAGCCACTATCATCGCTTTTAACATCCTAACTGCCCTGGGACACAGGTCTAAATATGGAGAGTTTAACCATCTTTGCTGCCCTAACACCATGCCAGAGGATCTGCATTGCAACGTTGGCTACCCTTGCCGAATACCACGGGTGGCATCACAAACTATTTCCTCTACAAACTACCCTATCATCATCATCATTTATTAATTTTACTGGACGCCCAGGGCCACGGACTGGGTCACTGCTGCTTTGACACTCCCCTTTAAGAACCGTCTGGCCTGGTACCAAGTACCCCACGGCCCTGAGAGGTGCTCCAACTGGACTCACGAACAGGATCCTCTAAAAACATTCCCCAAAATCATTTTATTGCACACTCAGGGCCACGGACCAGATAATTGCTGCCGTGACATCCCCTGAAGAACTGAACGGCCCGGTACCGAGTACCCGCGGCCCTATTGTGCACCTCAGAAGCATCTCCTCAGTGCCAGACATATGAAAGCCCGCATAGAGTTTGCTGAAAAGCACATGAAGGACTCCCAAACTATGAGAAATTAGATTCTCTGGTCTGATGAGTTGAAGATAGAATTTTATAGTGATAATTCTAAGCAGTATGTGTGGAGAAAACCAGGCACTGCTCATCATCTGTCCAATACAATCCCAACAGTGAAACATGGTGGAAGAAGCATCATGCTATGGGGGTGTTATTCAGCTACAGGGACAGGACAACTGGTTGCAATTAAAGGAAACATGAATGTGGCCAAGTACAGAGATATCCTGAATAAAAACCTCTTCCGGAGTGCTCTGGACTAGAGTTGAGCGACTTTTGTTTTTTTAGGGTCGAGTTTCGTTTCGTGAAACCCGACTTTTCCAAAAGTCGGGTCGAGCAAGATCGGCCGACTATAGGGAAAAGTCGGGGTCGTCCCGAAACACGAAACCCAATGTAAGTCAATGGGGAATAAAAGTCGGCAGTGAGAGGACAGGAAACACACCAACAGTGCCCATTTGAATGCCAAAAGCATCAATTCTTCTTACTTAAGCTTGTCAACCTTAATTAACTTCATAATACTAGTTACGCACTGAAAAACACACGCTGAGTACCTCAGCAGGACAAAAAAAAAATTGGGAATGCTTTTAAAAAAGCAGTTTGCAGAGCAGTGGGTAAACAGCAATGCAGCCGTCAGGAAGCCTTAGAAGGCAGCCTAACAACCAACACCGCTGATCCAGCAAAACATAGCCTCCCCTTGCACTGCACACACAGTGACTGGTGTGTTGTACAGGCAAAATCGCTAGCAGCAGAAGCAGTTTTTGGTGTCTTCTTACCTGCCTAACGCTCTCCCTATTCTGAGATCAGCATGAGTAACATGGCGGTCGGCGTGCACGCCCTTTTATACCCCCTGTGATGCCCACCAAAGCAAGCCAATCACTTGCATGCCCTTCTGAAAGATGGTGGTGACCCCTGCCTATGTCATCACGTTGCCCACAGTGTCCGTGGATCCTGATTGGCTGAAAAAGAGCGCAAAACAAACTTTTGAAACGCGACTTTGGCACGTAAGTCGCCGAACTCGTGGCCGACCTCATCCTAGGGTAGGGTTTCGCTTCATGAAACCCGACTTTGCCAAAAGTCGGCGACTTTTGAAATTTTTCGACCCGTTTCGCTCAACTCTACTCTGGACCTCAGAATTGGCAGAAGGTTCACCTTCCAACAAGATAATGACCCTAAGCACACAGCTAAAATAACAAAGGAGTGGCTTAAGAACAGCTCTGTGGCCATTCTTGACTGGCCCAACCAGAGCCCTGACCTAAACCCAATTGAGCATCTCTGGAGAGACCTGAAAATGGCTGTCCATCAATGTTTACCATCCAGTCTGCCAGAACTGGAGAGGATCTGCAAGGAAGAAAGGCAGAGCGTCCTCAAATCCAGGTGTGAAAAACTTGTTGCATCATTCTCAAGATTATTCATGGCCGTGCTATCTCAAAAGGGTGCTTCTACTCAATACTGAGCCAAGGGTCTGAATACTTATGACCATGTGATATTTCAGTTTATCTTTCCTAATGAATTTGCAAAAATGTCTACATTTTTGTTTTTTTTCTGTCAAGATGGGGGGCAGAGTGTACATTAATGAGAAAAAAAAAAATGTACTTTTTTGAATTTACCAAATGGCTGCAATGAAACAAAGAGTGAAAAATTTAAGGGGGTCTGAATACTTTCCGTACCCACTGTATCAATTTAATAATGCAAGAAATGCAGCACTAAAGAAAAATTTCAGAAACATTTTGATCCAAAGTGAACCTTTCTCTAAAAACAAGACACATGGATGCATATACAGTATAGGTGCATCAATCAATTATATGATTATAGATTCCTTAGATCATTAATGTGCATAACTCATAAATACAATCACAAGTCATGTATGGAATAAATCTACAAGGGTAAACATTAGTCATAATCAGAATTAATAAAGTGATAATCTGCCAGATACAGTTCATTATAAAAAGCACTGAGCATGAATTATCCATGGTACAACAAAACACAAGTGATTACATAATTAAATTGATGACTCATTGACAATAGTACAATAGTAGCATGATCCAACTTCAATGTTGAACTGCACTGCATTACAAATCTGTGTTCTAATGAGTTCACTGCGCATGTCAAAGCTGTCATGATCCAGGACGGGATTTCGCTTTGACCTGTCCTGGTTAGACTAGGGGTTAATTGTGCTGCCTCTCTCTGGCAGCAGGAGGCTATTTAGTGCTCACTGGACCTGGGTCCGGTGTCAGTTATACTCCTGCCCTCGGCTGAGTTAAGTGACCTCTTGTATACGTGTGCCTTGTGCCTGATATCTTGCTTGTTTGTTCGGTTGTGATCTGGTTCTGTCCCTGTTACGAGTTCTGCCTGACCCTCTTGTACTGCGCTACCTCTCGTGTATGACTCTCTGCTTGTGACCCGACTTCTCTCTGCTCGTCCCCTTGGTACCACGTCGCCCTCTTGTGTATGACCTTTGGCTCTGTCTGACTACCCGTCTGTTCGTCCCTCCTGTACCTCGTTCGTCCGTACTGTGTGTGACCTCTGTTTTGCCTGACTCTGAGTTGTTGTATGGTGTCCTGTCCTATCTGAATACAGGACGCTAAGCCCCGCCCCCTTGCAGGCACATGACCATAGGTCCCGTGTACATTATTCAGTTTTAGTGTCCGCAGGTCCTATGCCTCTTTACCTTCCAGCGCTGACTGGACCCAGACACTATTAGCCTGAAGCACGCATGGTCACCTCTGCTGCCCGTCTCTACAGGTATCTTTTAGCACTGCTTCTGTTCTCAGGACACGCGCACTGGCTCTATGAGCAAGTGCAGTGCGGTGTCTCTGACATTATAACTGACCCATACCATTTTTTTTTCTCTGCTCCCATTCACCTGTGTGTGTGATGGATCCTGTGCACACTCTTTTTGAGCAGGTTAAGCACCTGACTCAGATGTCTCAGAAACTCTTTGGAGAACAAAGAGTCCTGGCTCAGTCTCAGCAGCTGATCGCCGACACTGTGCAGGGGGTTCTTTCATTGGGGGCTCGGGATGTTACATTAATTTCCCCTGAGTCTCCAGTGAAGTTACCAGATACCTTTTCTGGAGATAAAAATGACTTCAGAGTTTTCAAGGAAGGCTGTAAGCTTTTTTTTTCCTTAAGACCACACTCTTCTGGGGATGAAAGTCAGAGAGTGGGGGTCATTATGTCTCTGTTAAGGGGAGCCCCCCAAGCTTGGGCTTTCTCCCTTCCTACCACGGCCCCTGAGCGTATGACTGTGGATGCATTTTTTGAGGCCCTGGGGCATATTTATGATGAGCCTGATCGGGTGCGTATGGCTGAGGACAGGCTGATGAATGTTTGCCAGGGGAAACACTCAGCCGAGTGGTTTTGCTCAGAGTTCAGACGCTGGGCTGCTGAGGTCTGCTGGAACGACGCTGCTCTCCGGGGGTTGTTCCGCAGAGGCCTGTCTGAGCATCTGAAAGACGCCTTGGCTCTCCACCCCCCACCTGATGCCCTGGAGGAAGCTATGACACAGGCCGTCCGAATGGATCGCAGGTTACGGGCAAGGGGAGTGATACAAACCGAGACATCATTGTTCTCCCAAGGAAGGGGAGCCAGTTCTTCACTGAAAATCACGGCGATAGGAACCATCAACCGTAAGGAGGAAGAAAGGAGACAACGGCACGTGAGAAAATGCTGTGTTCACAGTGGCGAGTCTGGACATGGGAAAAAGGATTGCCCCTCCCGGCCACTAACCAACAAGCGACTGAGCCCGGGTGATTATCGTGGAGGTCTCCCAGGCTCTCAGGTACCCTTTTCTGCATTTTCTAAAATGTCATTCCAAGTGGAACTTTGTTGTGGGGGTGTCTCCACATCCACAACTGCCTTCGTGGATTGCGGTTCATCATTGAACTTTATTGACTCTGACTTGGTGGCCAGGTGTAAGTTAGGGACAGTTAGGTTGGAGACTCCGATTCACCTTGTTGCTATTGACAAAACACCACTGGGTAAGAATGACATTGTGTTTTGTACTGAAGAGTTTCTCCTTAAAGTGAGTTCCTTACATCAGGAACGTATTTCATGTTTTGTAATGAACAACCTGCCTGCGGGACTGGTGTTGGGGTTCCCCTGGTTACAGCTGCATAATCCTGTGATTAATTGGGAATCTCGGGATATTGTTAAATGGGGTCCCTATTGCTCTGAGAAATGTCTTGTTTCTGTGTCTGTGTCGTCCGTGGGTCTAGAAGGCATTCCGGAGTGCCTGATAGATTATACTGACGTTTTCTCCGAAAAAGAGGCTGAGGTTTTACCACCACACCGCCCATTTGATTGTGCCATTGACCTGGTTCCAGGTGCTAAATTGCCCAAAGCCCGCCTGTATAACCTCTCGGGTCCGGAACGGGCTGCGATGAAGGAATATATTTCTGAGAGCCTCCGTAAGGGACATATTCGTCCTTCTGTTTCTCCTGTGGCGGCAGGGTTCTTTTTTGTAAAAAAAAAAGACGGTGGTTTGCGCCCATGCCTCGATTTTCATGAGTTAAATAAAATAACTGTGAGGAATACTTATCCCCTTCCACTTATTCCTGATTTATACAATCAGTTGTCCGGAGCCAAGTGGTTTTCGAAATTAGACCTACGGGGAGCGTATAACCTTATCCGAGTCCGGGATGGAGATGAATGGAAGACCGCCTTTCTCACTACTGAAGGGTTGTTTGAAAATTTGGTCATGCCCTTCGGCCTGACCAACGCTCCAGCGGTCTTCCAAAATTTCATAAATCATGTGTTCTTCGATTTGATTGGACGTTTTATGGTGGTGTATTTGGATGACATTTTAATCTACTCGCCTGATAAACAGACTCACATTGGTCATGTTCGGGCAGTTCTCCAAAGGCTCAGGGAGAACTGTCTGTTTGCTAAACTTGAAAAATGTTTATTTTTTGTTCAGGAACTGTCCTTTCTGGTGTTCATCGTGTCTGCTGAAGGGTATCGCATGGATCCTAATAAGGTGCAGGCCATTCTCGAGTGGGTTCAACCGTGTGATTTGAAGGGTCTGCAACGTTTCCTAGGGTTCGCTAATTATTATCGGAAATTTATAAGGGGATTCTCACAGGTGGTTAAACCCCTCACAGACATGACTCAAAAGGGGGCCGATATCAAGAATTGGTCAACCGCAGCGGTAGCGGCATTTCAGTTTTTGAAAAAATGTTTCATGTCGGCCCCGGTTCTTATCCAACCGGACCCCTCTGAACCATTTATTGTTGAGGTAGACGCCTCAGAGGTGGGGGTGGGGGCGGTATTGTCCCAGGGACCCACCACTTTTACCAATTTAAGACCTTGCGCCTTTTTCTCAAAGAAGTTCTCTCCGGCAGAGAGAAACTATGATGTGGGGAATCGGGAACTTCTGGCCGTAAAATTGGCTTTTGCAGAATGGAGGCATTTTTTGGAGGGGGCTGTCCATCCTATAACGGTAATCACGGACCACAAAAACCTAGCTTACATCGAGTCTGCTAAAAGGTTGACTCCCAGACAGGCTAGATGGTCACTTTTTTTTTTCTCGATTCAACTTCTCGATCACTTTCCGACCAGGATCCAAGAATATCAGAGCGGATGCGTTGTCACGCAGTCTAGATCCGGTGTCCCCCCCGGAACCTCCATCCTCCATTCTTCAGCCTGGGGTGGTGGTGGCAGAGGTTTCTAATGTGTTGGAACGAGAGATTCGAGAAGCCCAGGCTCTTGCACCTCCAGCTAAGCCGGTGGATAAACTTTATGTGCCAGCTCAGTTTCGTCTCAAGGTCCTCCAGGAGTTCCATGACTCAGTTCTGGGTGGACATCCAGGGATCTCAGCAACCCGGAAGGCCATTGCTAGAATGTTCTGGTGGTCTTCTTTAGCCTCTGATGTTGGGGAGTAAGTGTCTGCGTGTGAGGTTTGTGCCCGTGCGAAAACTCCCCATAACCGGCCGGCCGGGGAATTGGTACCACTGCCAATTCCTGAGAGACCATGGACTCATCTGTCCATGGATTTCATCACCAACCTTCCCCCTTTCAAGGGTAATACCGTGGTCTGGGTCGTAGTGGACAGGTTTAGTAAGCAGGCACATTTTGTACCTTTGGCAGCTCTACCTAATGCGGAAACATTGTCCAGATTGTTTGTGGAGCATGTGGTGCGGTTGCATGGGGTACCCCTGAATGTGGTGTCTGATAGGGGAGTGCAATTTATGTCCAGATTTTGGAGAGCTTTTTGTAGGAGGTTGGGTATTAGTCTGTCCTTTTCATCCTCCTACCATCCAGAGACTAATGGGCAGACTGAGCGGACCAATCAGTCTCTGGAGCAAATTCTGCGTTGTTTGACCTCAGCCCGACAGGATGATTGGTGTTCTGTGTTACCATTGGCTGAGTTTGCTTTTAACAACTGCACTAACCAGTCTACGGGTACATCTCCTTTTTTTTGCAATTATGGGTTTCATCCTCATTTTGGAGAATTTTCCCGCTTGAATTCTGGGTGTCCTGGAGCGGACGAGTCGATCCAGTGGTTGGGGGAGGTATGGCGGGAGGTCCAGAATAACATTACGAAGGCCCAGGACAAATTTAAATTTTTTGCGGACAAAAAACGATCCGTGGGTCCAGTGTTTCAGGTCGGGGATAAGGTATGGTTATCCACCAAAAATATAAGGCTCAAGGTCCCCTCTGCGAAGCTTGGACCCAAGTTTATAGGTCCCTATGTAATTACCGAAGCAGTTAACCTGGTGGCTTTTCGGTTGCAGCTCCCGCCATCTCTGCGGATCCCAAATGTTTTCCATAAGGCCCTTTTGAAACCTGTGAGGTCCAGTGGGGAGGGATCATCATCTTCCCCGACACCGGTTCTGGTAGATGGGCAGGCTGAGTACGAGGTGGAACGAATTGTCGACTCCAGGTTGGTCCGTCGCGCCCTTCAGTATTTGATACATTGGAAGGGCTACGGTCCTGAGGAACGCTCGTGGGTTCCTGCTCGATCAGTTCATGCGGATCGGTTGATCCGAGCCTTTCACGCCAAGTACCCTGAGAGACCTGGGGGTCCGGTGGCCCCCCATTGAGAGGAGGGTACTGTCATGATCCAGGACGGGATTTCGCTTTGACCTGTCCTGGTTAGACTAGGGGTTAATTGTGCTGCCTCTCTCTGGCAGCAGGAGGCTATTTAGTGCTCACTGGACCTGGGTCCGGTGTCAGTTATACTCGTGCCCTCGGCTGAGTTAAGTGACCTCTTGTATACGTGTGCCTTGTGCCTGATATCTTGCTTATTTGTTCGGTTGTGATCTGGTTCTGTCCCTGTTACGAGTTCTGCCTGACCCTCTTGTACTGCGCTACCTCTCGTGTATGACTCTCTGCTTGTGACCCGACTTCTCTCTGCTCGTCCCCTTGGTACCACGTCGCCCTCTTGTGTATGACCTTTGGCTCTGTCTGACTACCCGTCTGTTCGTCCCTCCTGTACCTCGTTCATCCGTACTGTGTGTGACCTCTGTTTTGCCTGACTCTGAGTTGTTGTATGGTGTCCTGTCCTATCTGAATACAGGACGCTAAGCCCCGCCCCCTTGCAGTCACATGACCATAGGTCCCATGCACATTATTCAGTTTTAGTGTCCGCACGTCCTATGCATCTTTACTTTCCAGCACTGACTGGATCCTGACACTATTAGCCTGAAGCACGCCTGGTCACCTCTGCTGCCCTGCTCCCCAGGTATCTTTTAGCACTGCTTCTGTTCTCAGGACACGCGCACTGGCTCTATGAGCAAGTGTAGTGCGGTGTCTCTGACAAAAGCAATGTATAACAGCTATGAAGGGCCATAGGGAGTGTGGTAGCTCAGAATCAATGCACATGTGTCACAGGGATACCGCGACAGAAAGGAGTCAGAAGATTGCGTTTGGCTATACTTCCATCTACACTGGTTGGATCTGCTTTGCCTTTCAGTTAGCTGTGGAGATATCCCTTCCTACAGCTTTCTGTCCTGAGTTAACTCAGCTGTTCTGATTTCTCCATTCCCCTCTGGTAAAAATACTCACCTCTTAGCTTGAGCAGTTGCCAGTGATAGCTTGCTATAACCTGGTGTGAAGCTGGAAGTGTAAGTTGTGTGAAGAGAGGTCATCTTGGAGTTGTCTCTGAAGATATCTGTTTGTTTGAGTTTCTTCCTTTATCTTACAGTATATCCTATTTGGTTTGTCTCACCTTGTCCTTTCCCTTTCTGCAGTCTGGGAAGCATTGAGTGATTGCTGTTTCCTTTATCCTTGTCTGTTTACCTGTGGGCCTTTATGTTAGAGCAGTGCAAGCATTCCTGCTACCCTACACACTAGTCAGGGTCAATCTCAGAGTAAGAAAAGGATAGCAATGTGATCATATGGGGTGAAAGAACCCATCTAGGGACGCTAAGGACCTTAGGGTTGCTCAGGGCAAGTGTTAGGGGTGCCTCCTTTAATTTTTCCCTAGTGGCAGATTTTCCCTTCCCTGTCTCACTGTGCGCTGTCATTCTTCTGGCAAATGCGTGACAGCATGTCAATGCTTGTGCTCTGGATAATAAAAATCAAGGAAGTTCTATTGACATAGGGAGTGGCACTTCTTACTATATTATAAAAGGAAAAAGAGCCCTAAAAATGCACACAAGCCAAAGTAATTGGCTCTATGTAGACTATTATAATTACAAAACTGAATAAACTCTTTGCAATGCGCATGCACCAAATTAAAGCGGTATGCGACAAATTTCTTGGGGGAATAAACAATTAGTAAGTGCCTCTCTTCTGTACGTATATAACAATAATAAGGAATCATGCATGAAATATAAAGATCAACCATATAATATATAAAGACTTCTTAGAAGGGCATTTATCGCAGCACAATGTTAAGCTGGCCGGTATACTTACGTGGCACAACAGCACATCAAACCAATAAAACTATCCTATTTAGTGCACATGCTAGTCAAAACAGAATTCATTGGTGCTGCCCCACAACTTACTGGGAATAGACTGCTCCAAAAACCAAATATAACTGGGAGAATAATATCCAACTATGGACTCTGTTCTGCCGATTGGATTACCAATCTATGCTGGATAACACCTAGGGATAAGGACAAAGCTCACTCTACCCTTTCAACAAAATAAATAGTAGCCAGTCCATTCTAATTATGAAACACTGAAAAAATATAGGCATAATTCCAAGAACATTATGACCTGATATAACACCGCTTTGGAACCACGAATACATATTCAAAATCTGCTGTCTCATAGAACGCAGTTCACATAGTGCTAGCATTTACTTCATGCACAGCAATTAAATAAACATCATTGTTGTCTTGTGATGTGTGCAGGAACGACCCGGAAACATTAGATGCTTTCATCATGGACAAAGCGCTCCTTGATTACGAAGTCTCTATTGACGCCGAATGCAAGTTGCTGACGGTTGGCAAACCATTTGCAATTGAAGGTACAGTTAATAATTTGTTTCAGTTGTAATGTATTTATTAATTGTTATGTAAAGTTGTATATTTTTGGTAAGCACTTAATTAAATACAAATACATTTTATTTTATATGTTCCCATTAGTATCCCTGCTATATCAATTTATTGTATCGCTAAGGGTCAAAATTCTGACTTTAGAATATGGACTGTATAGAAAGATTCTGTTAATCTGCCAGTAAAGTAGATTATTAGTAAGCAGCTTGAAACATTCCTAGTGTACTCTAACATACTTGGAAAAGCCTTTGATTTTAATCACTTTACACCTGAAGGTGGTTTGCACATTAATGACAAGGCCAATTTTTACAATTCTGACCACTGTCACTTTATGAGGTAACAACTATGGAAGACTTCAAAGGATCCCGCTGATTCTGAGATTTTACATATTGTACTTCATGATAGTAGTAAAATTTACATTCCCTTAAATCACAGAGATAGTTCACACAAAGTAGTTAATAAATAACATTTACCACATGTTTACTTTACATCAGCACAATTTTTAAAGAATTTTTTTTGTTCGGAAGTTATAAGGGATAAAAGTTGACCAGCGATTTCTCATTTTAACAACAAAATTTACAAAACCATTTTTTGGGGGGACAACATAACATTTGAAGTGACTTTCAGGGGTATATAAGATAAATAATACCCAAAAAATGGCAACATTCTAAAAACTGCACCCCTCAAGGTGCTCAAAAACATTCAAGAAGTTCATCAATCCTTCAGATGCTTCATAGGAATTACCGTAATGGAACGTGTAAGGAAAAAATTAACACTTCACTTTTTTCACTAAAATTTTATTTTAGATTGAATTTTATTTATTTTCACAAGGATATTAGGAAAAAATGAAACCTATAATTTGAAATACAATTTTTTTTGAACATTACGATACCCCATACATGGGGAAAAACCACTGTTTAGGCTCACGGCAGAGCTCGAAAGGGACGGAGCACTGCTTGACATTTTGAATGTAAAATTGCTGGAATAATTAGCGGATGTCACGTCGCATTTGGAGAGCCCCTGATGTGCCTAAACAGTAGGAACCCCCAACAAGTAAGCCCATTTTGGAAACTAGACCCCTCAGGGAACTTAGCTAGATGTATGGTGAGCACTTTGAGCCTCCAAGTGCTTCTAAAATGTTTATAATGTAGAGCCGTGAAAATAAAAAAATCACATTTTTCTACAAAAATTATCTTTTAGCCCCTATTTTTGATTTTCACAAGCGTATCTGGAGAAATTGGACCACAAATATTGTGCAATTTGTCCTGAGTGTGATGATACACAATATATGGGAAGAAACCATTGCTTTGGTGCACGGCAGAGCAAGGAAGTGAAGGAGCACTGTTTGCAAATTTGGCTGGAACTGAGATCAGACGTCATGTCACGTTTGGCGAGCCCCTGATGTGCCTAAACAGTAGAAAACCCCAACAAGTGACCCCACTTTGGAAACTAGACCCATCAAGGAACTTATATAGATGTGTGGTGAGCACTTTGAACCCCAATTGCTTAACATAGGTTTATAACGTAGAGCCGTAAAAATGAAAAATCCTATTTTTTCAACAAAAATGATCATTTAGCCTCCAATTTTTTAATTTTACAAGGGTAGCCGGAGAAATTGGACCCCAAAAGTTGTTGTGCAATTTGTCCTGAGTATGCTGATGCCTTATATGTGGGGGCAAATCACTTTTTGTGTGCATGGCAGAGATTGGAAGGGAAGGAGCACAGTTTGACTTTTTCAACGCAATATTGACTTGAATTGACATCGCTCACCATGTTGCATTTGGAGAGCCCCTGATGTGCTGAAACAGTGGAAACGCCCAACAAGTGACCCCATCTTGTAAACTAGACCCCTCAAGAATTTATCTAGATGTGTGGTGAGCACTTTGAACCCCCAAGTGCTTCACATAAGTTTATAATGTAGAGTCGCGAAAATAAAAAATCTTATTTTTTCCACAAAAATTATCTTTTAGCCCCCAATTTTTTATTTTAACAGGGGTAACCAGAGAAATTGGACCCTAAAAGTTGTTCTGCAATTTGTCTGCTGATACCACATATGTGGCGAAAACCACTGTTTGGGTGCAAAGCAGAGCTCGGAAAGGAAGGAGCACGTTTCACTTTTTCAATGGAAAATTGGCTGAAATTGTGATTGGACGCCATGTCGTGTTTGGAGAGCCTCTGATGTGCCTAAACAGTAGAAACTCCCCCACATTGGATGCCATTTTGGAAACTAGACCCCTCAAGGAACTAATCTAGATATGTGGTGAGCACTTTGAATCCCAAAGTGCGTCACAGATGTTTATAATGTAGAGCTGTGAAAATAAAAAATCTATTTTTTCCACAAAAATGATCTTTTAGTCCCCATTTTTTTATTTTCACAAGAATAACTGGAAATATTGCAACCCAAAACTTATTTTGCAATTTGTCCTGAGTATGCTGATACCACATATGCTGGGGAAAACCACTGTTTGGGTGCACGGTAGAGCTCGCAAGTGAAGAAGCACCATGTTAATTTTTCAACACAAAATTGGATGGAATTGAGATCGGACGCCATGTCGCATTTGAAGAGTCCCTGATCTGTCTAAAGAGTGGAAACAATACAAAAGCAACCGCATTTTGGAAACTAGATCCATCAAGGAATTTATCTAGAAATGTGGTGAGCACCTCGAACCTTCTGGTGCTTCATAGAAAATGATAACTTTAAGTTGTGAAAATAAAAAAAAATCAAATTTTTCCCCACAAAAATATTATTTTAGCCAAAAACAAATTATTTTCACAAGGTTAAGAGGAGAAAAAAGACTTCAAAATTTCTTGTACAAATTCTACTGAGTACGCAGACCACTTATATGTGGGAAAAAACTACTGTTTGGGTGAACGTCTGAACTTGGAAGGGAAGGAGTGACCTTTTGGAATGCAGACTTTGATGGAATGGTCTGCGGGCATTATGTCACATTTGCAGTGCCCCTCATGTACCTAAACAGTAGAAACCCCCCACACCTGAATCCATTTTGGAAACTAGACCCCAAAGAAATTTATCTAGATTTGTGGTGAACACCTTGAACCTTCAGGTGCTTCACAGAAAATTATAACGTTGAGTTTTGAAAATAAAAGAAAAAGATCACATTTTTTCCACAAAAATATTTTTTCAAGCTTAAAACAAATATTTTCACAAGGTTAACAAGAGAAAATGGGCTTCAAAATTTGTTGTGCATATTCTCCTGAGTATGCAGATACCTTATATGTTGGAGAAAACTACTGTTTGAGCGCAAGTCGGGGCTCAGAAGGGAAGGAGTGATGTTTTGGAATGCAAACTTTGATGGAATGGTCTGCGGGTGTCATGTTGTGCTTGCAGAATCCCTGATGTGCCTAAACAGTGGAGTGGCCCACAAATGTCTGCATTTTTGAACTGACATACTGTTTCCTGGTATGTGAATTTTATAATGTATTGCTTTGCGTAAGTTGTGTAGAGTGCATCAGGTTGGTATACGTGAGCATGGTAGATTTCGTCAGTTTGCCATACGTGAGTTGAAATTTGATTCCTGATTGCGCCACAAGATCAGGAATCAGTGGCTCTTAATCTTTGAGTGGTGAGGTCCATACAGGGTCAAAAACTGGTGGTTCAGTTTCTGTCCTGAGGCGTCTATGTGGCAGCTCAGTATCACTGTAGCTAGAGGATGAGGAAGAGGAAAAATAATGAAAAGTGGGATTCTCTACCTCACTGTCAGTGTCGGAGGCAAGGAAAGCGTGTGCCTCTTCTGCTGAATACAGATTTAAGATGAGAGGGACAATTTTTGCATTTATGATGTTTGGGTGTGTACCATACTTTACCCGTGTGTGAAAGTGTGTGAGAGCTCGGTGTAAAATTTTATGTTTTTTCTAAAGAAAAAAAGCTGCAACTGGGGATCGGTCATTGATGTGTGTAGGACGGACACAGGGATGTGGTGCTAAGGTTGGGTGGAGTCGCTGAGCAGTGCTCAGTGGCTGCTGGATGCACGCAAGGAAGTGAATCAAAAGGGAAGGGGGAATGGACAGGGATGAAAAAAGAACTGGAAACCAGTGAGCACTGACATTGATCACTGAATTTTGTGCAGGATGCACGAAAAAGAAAAAACTGCCAAAACTCAAGCGATCAAGTACTCATCAGTGATCAAATACTGATCAGTGCTTGACGGTAGTTGGTGGAGAGGGGAAATAGTGGGTGGGGAGGGGGATTGGGGTGGATGAAGAGAGAAAGAGATCAGGAATTCTTCTTACTTCTTTTTTCTTTCTTCAGCAAGAATGGCAATCAGGCATCAGCAGCAGGATCTGTGATGTCACAGATGCTTCTGTGGCACGACAGACTCCAGCACAGCCCAAAGTGACCTCCCTGTATAACTCAGAAGTGAAAAGGAGGAAGTACAGGGTGGTCACTGCCAGGTCACAGTACGTCTGTGCGCTCTGACTGGTGCGATCGATATCATCGTTGATTGCACCAATTAGAGCGGGTTCAGGCGAACTCTAATGTTGCCAGGCACCAGCCTATAATCGGTGCTCTTGGAGCACCGATGATAGGTTGGGACATCATTGTTTCAGACAATCTGATTGCCTGAAGCACTGAGAAATGCTGCAATTGGCTGTTCAGAATTGAACAGTCAATCACAGCAATTGTAGTTGTGTGGAGGCAACATTATTCACAGTGTTTCATTAAAAAAATGACCCGTCCAGCGTCATTAAGTACCAGGGCATAGGGACATATTATTATGGACCTTGTCGAAAAAGGGTTATGGCCATGATCTCACAATCAGAGACACTGCATTTTTTTGTAGGGGTAATATCCATAGGTGTCCACAATCAAAATACACAATAACAATCTACACTATTGCATTTTTTGCAAATTTTTTATGTTTTTTTTCCCAAATTTTGTTTTTTTTAGCGTGATTTTTAATATTTCTTGGGGCAGAAATGCTGGGATTATGCATTTAAAAACTGGATGGGGTTCTTACATGCATTTTTCAGGCTCCACAGGGAAGCTTAAATAGAAAAAGCACACCAAAATATAGGAACATTTCTTAAATGCACATTTCATGAAATCACATCCACTTTGCTTGAATTGTTAAGCATAAAAACACATACAATTGTCAATTTCAAAATTTTCTTCAACAAGAGACTTATTAATGCAGTTTGTGGAGTTTTGTAATGCAGTGATTCTAAAATATTTAATCTAATGAGATGCCAGGTCCCCATTATTAATGTTTTGTCACAGAATAGTACTTGTGAAAAACATGGGCATATTTCCGAAAATGTGTGCATACCTCAGGGGAGAGTGACAAAGCTATATTTTAGTAGCCATTTGTAAGGGGCTGACATTGCTATGGACAGCAGAGACATGCTACCCCTTTAAGAGACAGCACCACCTTGGCTGATGCGATGGTAAATTCTATTCTACCTTTCAAAAGACTGCTTTGGTTTGCTCTTTCAGCTATGGAGAGGGGAGGGGCTGTTTTCCCAGTGAGTTTTTGGAGCTGGGAGTCTGCAGGAGACTGACGTGAGGAGAAAAGCATGCAGCTTGTAACTGACTGAACTTGTGAGATTGTGTATACCCTTCTGGGGATAACGAAGGTGGTTTTCCTGTGATTCTGCGAGGAGCCACGAAGATTTACAAGGAAGGAATTCAGAAGAGGGAGTTCACCGTTTCTAGGAACAGGTTTGGAATTGTCACACAAGGACAAGACCATGTTGCACAGAGCTTCCAGGGAGGAAGTCACATCATCTTGCAGAGAACTGCAGGGGGCCCCCAGGAAGGAACTGAGACACCAACTTTACGGTGAGTGTTAACTCCGTGTGCGCACATGTTTAGGGCTTAGGATAGGCTGCAATAGACAGAGCACAGTAGCCGTGCGGCCGGAGTAGCAGCGGCCAGTCAGGCTATAGTTAGAGTAGCAGCATACTGTACTTTGTTGTATTGTCTTGCCTTTTGAAAGAATACACTGATCTGTAATAGTTGGTGCATCGTGCCATTTGTACGGCCCTGCTAGAGAATATCACTTTTGTAAATTGTTTTATGTCTTTGCATGCCCCTGTTTACACTTTCCTAACACTGCATTCCTTGCTTGTAAATAAATTAACCATTTGTTGTTTGCACCTCATCTTGTGTACCGTAGTCTCCCTGCATTGTGGTGGTCCCCTGGCCATCGCTTCACATGCATGTGGCATCTTATTTCATATCACCTCATTTAATCTGCTAACTGGTACCTTCTTTCGAAATAACCATAGGTGTTTTTACATGTTACAAGTTTTAAGGATTATACTCTATGGTGGTGGTCTATTTTCCTCTACTGTTCCAGGTGTTCGAATACTTGATTGGAATGTATATTAATGCTATGACTGTACAAGCACAAGTGCACAGGTAGCATGCAAGTCAGTGAGACAAAAACCTGTACAGGACAGATCCCTGTTCAGACTGGTAAAAGCGCTCTGACCCTGGTCTATCTCATCCTGACTGTGGAGTTTGACACCCTAAGGTATTGCAGTGGTGCCCCCACTCGACATCAGCTTACCCTGAATCCCCCTAAAAGCTCCTAGAATAGATATGCCTGCTTTAAGATAAACAGACTGCAGCCAGAAAAGCAGAACCCAAACACCCAGAGAAAAGGTGTGTCTTCTGTGGTTCGGAAGAAAGAAAAGTCAACCATAAAACACAAACTCAAAGGATTGAATCCAGGAGCATCACTATTGCATTGAGGATAACCCGCTTATGGAGAATTACGACTGGGAAAAATGCTTTAGGATTTGTCATTAGCAGTAGAGGGTTGCCACCTTTTTTTGAGAAGAACTTTTTTATGTCGTATGACTTTGATATCTAATATAAAATACACATATTTCATTCAGACTTTTTGTATTTTGTCTTTTGTTTTTGTGAGTGTTGGAAATTTAAATACAGCATCCTTAATTTTTATCTCTTCTTGCTGTGCACCACACGTGTTTGTTTGCTTGTTTGTTTTGACACAGAGCATGAGCTCCAGAGCAAAAGCCAAACTGATGCTTCCAGAGTTGTATATACAGTAGAGTGTAAAAGATCCTGGAAGAAAAAATCTCTGTGTACTAAATGATCTTCCAAACCTAGATTCCCCTAAAAACAAACAAACACCTTCACCCTAACTCTTTCACGTGCAAGAGACTACACAGAATGACAGTACCCTTTTTAAAAGGACTGTAGGACTATGCAATGCTTCTGTCAGTTGAAGAGGGGTGGGATGGTAAAGGTGCTGCTAGTGAGAGAAAAATGGGAAGAGGAGTTTTGCTGCCAGTGGCATCAATACAATTGGGAATAATGATGCTGTCAGTTTGGGTGAGGTGGGAAGGGCAGAATGCTGCTGCCTGTTGTGGAACTGTGGGAAGGGGCAAAAATGCTGAAGGTGGAAGATGAGTGGAAAGTTGCAGATGCTTGTAAAATAGGAGTGATAAGTGGGTAAATGTTACCTTCAATAGGAGAAGAGTAGATGGGGAAAATGCTGCTGACAGTGGAAAAGGTGTTTGTAGGGGAACAATGCTGATGTAAGGTGAGGTGTTGGAAAGGTGACAATGATTTTCAAGGAAGAATGTTGCCAATTTCCCATTGCTATATGAAAGGTGTAGAAAGGGGACAATGGTACTGACTAGTGATGGGCGAGTAGTAATGTTGCTCGGGTGTCCTCCGAGCATTTTGGTGTGCTCGGAGATTTAGTTTTCGTCGTCTCAGCAGAATGACTTGCGACTTGTAGATAGGCTGAATACATGTGGGGATTCCCTAACAAACAGGCATTCCACACATGTATTCAAGCTGTCTAGCAGTCGCAAATCATGCAGATAAGAGGACGAAAAGCACGCCAAAATACTTAGAGACCACCCGACCGGGAAACCCAAGCAACGAGTATACTCGCTCATCACTAGTACTGGCATATAAAGAGGGACAATCATCGCCCTGGTTTTAACTCTCTAACCTCTGTAAAGTGATGGAAACCTTGTTGCAGGGTTCCGAGATTAAAAAATCAGCAGGGAGACAAGAACAAAATCAGTTCAAAGTACATAGTCAGTAGAAGCTGTATTAGAGTCCAGAGGGTCAATCAGAAATAGAAGACGAAAGAGGAATCAAGCTAGGAAATGCTCAAACCAGGTGTTAAGCTGAAGAACATTAAGAAAACCAGTCAGATAAAACCAGACAATGATGCCAAATAGTTCACCAGAGTAGTCCAAAAGAATATCGATAGATGGCACATTTCTGCATGGAATGTGACAATTTAATAGAGCATTGGTAGAAGGGATTATCAGCCAAAGAAAGAAATTTCAGCACATTTTTAGCAACGGAGAAGGCAACTGAGTAAAAATTAGAGATAAGGCATAAAATGTAATATATTCACTAGCATTTATTAAGTATTGTGTGTAATTTATTTTGTCTGACAACATTTTCTGCTACGCAAAACATAGACAATGCAATATTTCATTAAATAAAATTTTCATATGCAATAATTTATCATCGTCTATTCATGCTATGTAATGGTCTGGAAGCTTTCAGTTGAGGATGATAATCGGGTAGGTCATTAGACAATTTGCATGGTAAATAATCACTTTTTCTTAAAATATTTGTTTTTCTAATATAGAAAATTTGCTAGAATAATTTGCAGATTAAATTATGGAAGCTAATTTACTACCACCAATTAGGCTTCCACTTATTTTCTCAACAGCAATAAATTTTACATTTATTTTTATGGATGTTATTTTGCCCTTTAAATTAAGTCTACTTATCCAATTAAATAATTGGTTATAACTCACAAAACATCAAGTATTAAAAATTGATTCGTCAGCTATTTTTTTTGTGCAACAATTTTACGACACAATTTTTGTTGTAAAATGTTTATTGTGGCCCATGCTCGCAAGTAAAGAATCACCACCTGTCGTGATGAGTAAACCTTCTTATGAAAGAGATGACACAGTTCTGGTGGCATTTTTGTTTTAGAAGGTTGGGGTCCTGTGTCCTCCCCCCTGGTAGGTGTTTGTACTACTCCTTGCCCATATCTCTTTACCCCTTGAACGGAGCGGCTTAGGTGGGGATTATACTCCGTACTATAGTTTACACTGGCTTGCTTGTCACCTTTAATGGTGGCGGGGGATTATTGTAATCAGATATTGGGCAAATAGACCTGTTTTTATTCACCCTACCAGTTGTTATTACACATGATTATGGGTATGGGGATTCTATAGACACTGGGGTCCCTGCTGCTTGGCTTTTCTTTTGTGTCACCCCTTTGCCATTTGTGCCAATTTTAAACCTGTGTCATTTAATAAAGATTTGTGACTTTACACCTTATCCTGGACGTCTATGTACTGATTTCCTTTCTGATGTAATACTGCAAAGTGCTGTGTGTGAATTTAGCCTTAAATGAGTTTGCATCTCCTTTTTATCATAATTTTTTTATTTCATTTTATTACCCAAAACAAAAAAAAATCCCAATGAGAATAGAGATATAAAATAATTTTTCTTGAATAAATGTTGTCTTTGGCTTGTGAGAGTTGAAAATCACTATTACAGAAATCCCAGACTGTTGCTATGCGACTACTTGAACTGTTCATTGACTATGCTTATGCCATGCTTGTGCTTCAATGTGTTGTTGGTATGTAATGCAATGTTTTATACCATACCATGTATGCCGTGACAACTGTGCACAAATCAAGTGTCGCATGCATGACATGAGGTATTGGCGTCATGTGTATCAATATGTTTAGTAAAAGAAATGCCCCAGTCTAACAAGCCCAGGCAGTAAATAGTAGTCTGAAGTGATAATAATCTTTATTTTTATATAGCGCTAACATATTCCGCAGCGCTTTACAGTTTGCACACATTTTCATCACTGTCCCCGATGGGGCTCACATTCTAAATTCCCTATCAGTATGTCTTTGGAGTGTGGGAGGAAACCGGAGTGCCCGGAGGAAACCCACGCAAACACGGGGAGAACATACAAACTCCTTGCAGATGTTGTCCTTGGTGGGATTCGAACCCAGGACCCCAGCGCTGCAAGGCTGCAGCGCTAACCACTGAGCCACCGTGCTGCCCTAATAAAGGTAGAACACAAACAGTTAGCTCACTATACTTCTGTATGAAATACTGAGTCATTTTGAGTGGTGCGTTATCAATAGAATGTCTGTCAACATCCCTTTGATGTTTGGAGAATATGTTTGCACTCTGAAAGAGAATGTGGACAAAAAAGGTAAAAACAAGAAGCCTAGAAAGCAAGCTGGCAAGTATAATGGTAAAAGAACTTTAAAACAACCATTGTTCTTCCCTTATCAAAACACACTTATCAATGAAAGTGTCATAACAATAACTGTATCAGTGACCGATGTTGCCATCCAATAAATCTATGTCCCATCAATCACTTCTTTACCCTAAAGAATATCAAATGAAATATGTAACGAGTATAGTAAGGACATTCTAGGGCAACAATAAATGAGGGACAGCAGGACTCTGCCCATGTCTGTTTAAGTCTTTAGGGCTGTATAGAAAATGGGGTTCTGCCCCTGAATGGTGCTCCCAGGTCTCTTGGTAATGGAGGATTTTTGTGAGAACAAATCCTTTATTTCTTTTGAGCAGAGATCTAATCACTTCACTATTTATATTACTGATGATTAACAGTCTGTGACCCGAGTAAGACAACAGTCTTGATTCTTTATGGCTTTAAATTCAGTTGTGCTCAAAAGTTTACTTACCCCGGCACAATTTTTCCTTTCTTGGCCTTGTTTCAGAGAATATGAATGATAACACCAAAACTTTTTCTCTACTCATAGTTAGTTGTTGGATAAAGCCATTTATTGTCAAACTACTGTGTTTTCTCTTTTTAAAAGTCTTTTGTGGTGGTTGTGGATAAGGTTCTTTATTTTCTCAGATGGTGAAGCTGCCCACTCTTTTTGGCAAAAATCTTCCAGTTCCTGTAAATTCCTGGGCTGTCTAGCAAGAACTGCGTGCTTCAGATCTCCCCAGAGTGGCTCAATGATATTGAAGTCAGGAGACTGAGATTGCCACTACAGAACCTTCACTTTGTTCTGCTGTAGCCAACGACAGGTCAACTTGGCATTGGGTTTTGGATCGTTGTCATGTTGGAACATACAAGTATGTCCCATGGCTGCTACTGGGCTGATGATTGCAAATTTGCATCCAGTATTTGCTGATAACATGCTACATTCATCTTTCCTTCAACTTTGGCCAAGTTTCCTGTGCCTTTGTAGCTCACACATCACCAAAACATCAGCAATCCATCATAGGCCTTGTCGACCTCTCTCCAAATGTAACATTTATGGTTGTGGACAAAAAGTTCAATTTTGGTCTCCTTACTCCAAATTATCTTGTTCCAGAGGCTTGTCTCTGTGCTGTTTTGCATATTGTAGGCAAGATAATTTAGGATTTTGCGCAGTAATGGCTTTACTCTGATGACTCAACCATGCAGCCCATTTCTCTTCAAGTGCCTCTGTATTGTGCATCTTGAAACAGCCACACTGCTAGTTTTCAGAGAGTCCAGTATGTAAACTGATGTTATTTGTGGGTTTTTCTTTGCATCCCAAACAATTTTCCTGTCAGTTGCAGACAAAATTTTTGTTCGTCAACCTGACCATGGTTTTGTTTTTAGTGTCAGAAAGCTGGGTTTACGTCCTAGGTAGAGATGAGCGACTTTGCCTTTTTTAGGGTCAAGTCGGGTTTCATGAAACCAGACTTTCGCAAAAGTCGGGTCGAACGAAATTGGCCGACTATAGCGAAAAGTCAGAGGCTGACTGAAACACGAAACCCAATGCAAGTCAATGGGGAAGCAAAGTCGGCAGGGAGTGGAGGACAGTAAACACACCTACAGTGCCCATTTCAATGCTAAAAACATCAATTCTTATTACTGAAGTTTGTCAACCTTAATTTACTTCATAATAATAGTTACGCATTGAAAACTGGGGATTATTTGGCTAAAGTTGTGGGGGGGTAGGGCTGGCTCTAGGTTTTCGTGTGCCCTGGGCCAAAGAGTGTCAGTGCGCCCCTTTAACACATACCACAACTCATGTTGCTCCGATACGGCACAGAAATATAAGTATAGTACAATGACAAATACTTCACTGCTTACATGATATGACTGATCTATTTTAAATTGTACAATAGCGCAAAGAAAGGACAGTATATTACTCCATACAGTATTATGGCCACCACATTGTGCGCCATACAGAATAATGAGCCTCATATATTTCTCCATACAGACTAATTGGTCACATATAATGTTCCATACAGTATATGATGAGCTCCACATAATGATACAGTATATGATGGTCCCAATGGAAGATGCTCCAGTGTGTTATTGGCCCAAATAATGCTCCATATATAATGGGCCCCATTTGTAATGCTCCAGTGTATAATGTGCCCCATAGATGCTGCTCCAGTGTCTTATCTGCCCCATTTAGAATGCTCCAGTATATGATGTGTTACGGCGGCGGAACACGCTTAAAAAAATATAAATAAATGTGTTCGCCGCCCGGGGTCCACCGTGCGGCAGATGGAAAAACCGCAGCTAGAAGACACAGAGCACTGTGGCGGTAATGTGCATGGGGTTCTATATCACCCAGGTGCAATCAAGCAGTCTCTGTTAAGTGCACAGAGCTGCTCCAGGAAAAAATAGAAAAGTAACGCTGAGCCTGATAGTAACTCAGGGACTCAGCGGCACACATGCGGTAGGCAAAAACCGGAGTAGTTAGAATGTCACTACGTCCGACACCTACCGTGGTAACAAGTGTGCTGGCGTCGCAATGGAGGACGCAGAAATAAGCTTCAACTGCAGCACGGCGTGAACAGAGCCGCAAACAAGGTGCTGCAAAAACGCTGGCGCAATGCAGGACGCTTAGCTGCTGCAAAAGGTATGGCTGGAGCGCGCAGGCGCTAGCGCTGCTACTGGCGGCTGCCCAATCACTCACACAAACGTAATATCAGAGGTCAGGGGTTTCATAATAAGTCATCCACCAGTCCAAGCATCCATTACCATACACACAGCAGCAGTATGAAAATACTAGCGCATGGCGGAACAGCCATGCGCACTTTTTATAGCATACGGGACCTTCCGGAAGCCTCCATAACCCTGAGCTGGACCAATGGAATCAGGAGCAGGACCTGAGCAGCTGACTCCTGAGCTCCAGTGGGAGGTTGTCCCAGGAGCATGCCCAGAGTATGAAGTGAAGGACTTAGCCTCCGGAGAGAGTTGCTGAAAAGCAATCTCTACTGCAATCTCTCCTGCAGTGGACGGATAGCAGGAGACTGCAGGAAGTAAGGGTCCAGATCTCTGCATAGCCAGGGCAGAAATCTGACTCCTAACATTACCCCGCCTCCTAGGGCCCCCCCTCCCCTGAACCTTCTGATTGCCAGCCTGTGCTTGACAGTGGCACAGGCCTCAGACTCGTCAAAAGGTGAGTCTGATGTGCCGGTAGGTGAAATCAAAAACCGGGATATACGGATGGAATCAGTGGAGGCCAGGTCGCCAGGTCTCAGGAGGGACGCCCGGGAGATAATGGGAGTGGGAGTTTTAGGAGGACGCCGCCGTGTATCGACGACCACCGCCACACTCCGCTCGGGAAAGCTATCCCGGGCACATAACGTGCATGCCCGAATTAATTTTTTTACGTCCCGAGCCCTGTGCGGCCACCAATACGATCCGGCCAGAGACTTCGTGGTCTGCATATAGCCACGGTGGCCGTCCGCATTGGGCGCGTGTGCCCACGTGAGAATTTTAGGCCGCTGGTGAGGGGTAACAAAAGTCTCGCCTACTGACTCACAGTCAGACCATTGCGGGGGGCTGTCTTCCTGGGAAGCAGCGTGTAGGTGGTGGCAACCGCATATGGACCCGTAAGCCAGAGGTGTCTCTGAAATGGCGCGAGACACTTCCATGGGCTCGGGAGGTAGAACCTCTGGCTCGGGCAGCTCCAGAGGCTCAAAAAGGTTGGGAGCCGGGGTACCTCTCCGCTTGGAGTGAGCTCGCTCCATACCGCGCTCCGAAAAATGGAGATCGATACAGGAGGAGATAGAAATTAGCTCCTCCAGAGAGGTAGGTATCTCTCTAGTGGAGAGAGCATCCTTAACATGCCCCGCTAATCCTCTCCAAAAAACAGGGATCAGTGCCTTGTCGGACCACTCCAACTCGGACGCCAGTGTCCGAAAACGAACGGCGTACTGGTTAACCGAGAGAGACCCCTGAGACAAGGCAAGCAACTGTAGAGAGGTGTCATGGGTGACCCAGGGACCGAGAAAAACTTGCCTGATGGCTGTCAGCAAGTGGGCAGCGGTCTGAATCTCGGGATCACCCCGCTCCCATAAAGGCGTAGCACATTCCAGCGCCTTGCCCGACAGTAGGGATATAAGGGAAGAGCCTTGAGGAGCCTTGAGGAGATCATTTGCCTATTCCCAGTGCCTTCTGGGATAAGTGAAGAGTCTCCGAGAGCTCAACGATCACTGGGTTTTGGCCGTTGCAGCTGAAAAGAGGAAATCGGAAAACAAGGGGAAGAGTCTTAATGGGATCATTTGCATTGAATTTTGGCTCATCTTTCATCGTTTTTAAGAAATCTCAATATGGAAGAGGCCAGGAGCCATTTGTTGAGCTGCATTTCTTGCTACATGTTCACAGACTTACCAGTGGAAAAGCCAAACTTCACATGCCACAAATGCAAGCTTGTGTCCCTGTTGGAGGAAAAGTTGCAAAATCTCGAAGAGAGGTTAGCTACGTTGAAGATCATTAAGGAAGGTGAAGAGTTCTTAGACAGAGCAGAATTATCTCTTCATGTTACAGAAAGAGAAGAAATTCGAAGTGCACCTGAAGAAACAGAGGAATGGAGACATGTGACCCAGAGAAGCAGGAGGATCAGGAGGCAGTCAGCACCCATACTTCTCAGGAACCAGTACCAGGTTCTCACGCAGGAAAACGATGAAGAAATACATCAGGATAAGACTTTGCCCACAAACAGCAACCTTGTACGCCCTCAGAGTCCTCCTGGATGTAGAAAGAAAAATGTTGTGAAGAAGAAACGGAGAGTGGTGGTCATGGGGGATTCCCTGTTGAGAGGAACAGAGGCCGCTATCTGCAGACCGGATATAACTTCAAGAGAAATGTGCTGTCTTCCAGGTGCAAAAATTAAAGATGTGTCTGACAGGATATCAGGACTCTTCAGACCTACAGATGACTACCCATTCCTGCTACTACATGTGGGAACAAATGACACCGAAAGAAACGACCTGGAAACCATCTGCAGAGACTTTGAAGACTTAGGCAAGAAAGTGAAAGAACTGGGAGCGCAGGTGGTCTTCTCTTCCATCCTCCCAGTGGATGGCCATGGAACAAGGAGGTGGAATAAGATTCTGCAGGTGAACAACTGGCTACGTCAATGGTGCCGTCAGCAACGATTATTTGGATTTATGGATCACGGCATGAATTACCTTTACGATGGACTACTTGCTAGAGATGAGGTGCACCTTACGAAGACTGGAAAACATGTATTTGGAAGTCGCCTTGCTACACTTGTAAGGAGAGCTTTAAACTAGAACAACATGGGAAGGAAAGCAAAAGACCAGAAAAAGCCATAACCTGACAAATGCTATTGAGAACTCTGCTATTAGAAGTGGAAAGGAAGAACAAATACAAAAGAATCTAATTAATAAAAATATTGGAGAAAGAGAAACCAATCACAAACTAAAATGTTTCTATACTAATGCACAAAGCATGGGCAACAAACAAGGAAAATTGGAACTACTAACACAGGAAAAGAAATATGATGTCATTGGAATCACTGAAACTTGGTGGGACGATACACATGATTGGAATACAAGACTAGAAGGATACAACTTATTTGCAAGAAACAGACATGATAAGCGAGGAGGAGGTGTCGCATTGTATGTTAGAAACGCGTATATCTGCACAGAGATTGAAGCTTCAGAGACTGAGAGTTCTGTGGAAACTGTTTGGGTAAGAATGCAAGGACAGAACAATGGAAAGGACACCATCGTAGGCATTTACTACAGGCCGCCTGTGCAAGCTGAAGATATGGATGAACTCTTTATGCATCAAATGGCCAAGTTCTCCAAAAAATATGACATAGTTGTCATGGGAGATTTCAACTATCCAGACATTTGATGGGAATCTCTCTCAGGCAAAACTAACAGGTCAAGGAAATTCTTATCCTCTCTTGCTGACAACTTTATCTTCCAAAAGGTAAGGGAGAAAACAAGGGGAAATGCTACCTTGGATCTAATCCTTATAAACAAGGAGGAAATGGTTGAGGAGGTAAAAGTGGCTGAGACCCTAGGAGGTAGAGACCATGCTATTTTAGAATTTTGGATAACTAGAGGAGGAAGACCTGTGAAGACTCAGACGTCAAGGTAAGATTTCAGATAGGCAGATTTTAAGGGATTCAGAAAGAGAATTGGAGTGATCCAATGGCTGGATATCCTTAAAGACAAAAATGTCCAGGAAGGATGGGAAATCTTGAAAAATGAAATTCTCAAAGCACAATTGTTAACAATTCCAAAAAGAGGGAAGAATAGGAAGCATTTAAGGAAGCCAGGATGGATGAACACAGAACTTAAGCACATGCTAAAAAGGAAGAAAAAAATGTTTATAAAATTGAAAGAGGGAGGCATATCTAAAGAAGAATATAATGCTGTCTGCAGAACCTGCAGGGCACAAATCAGATTATCTAAAGCTGACAATGAATTGAGGCTTGCAAGAGATGTCAAAAGCAATAATAAAGGATTTTGGGGATATGTCAAAAGTAAAAGAAAAGTCAAAGATGCTATAGGATTTTTACAGGATGAAAATGATGAAATGGTAAGACAGGATGTTGAGAATGCCGGTGAGTCTGACTTCTATACCAGGAAAGATCTTTGAACAAATTATTAAACAACATGTATGTCAGTACCTGGATAAGAATGAAGTGATTAAACAGAGTCAGCATGGGTTTGTAACTAATAAGTCATGTCAGACTAACTTAATTTCCTTCTATGACGGAATCACTGATTGGGTGGATCAAGGAAATGCTGTAGATATAGTATATCTTGACTTCAGCAAAGCATTTGACAAAGTATCTCATACAATTCTTATTAAAAAATCACTAAGTATGGAATGGACAAGGCAACTGTTAGGTGGATTCATAACTGCTTAGTGATCGGACCCAAAGAGTGGTCGTAAATGGCTGAACATCCAGTTGGAAGAATGTCTCAAGTGGGGTACCACAGGGCTCTGTCCTGGGCCCTGTATTGTTCAACATCTTTATCAGCGATTTAGATGAAGGAATTGAGGGTAAGCTGATTAAATTTGCTGATGACACAAAGCTAGGAGGGATAGCTAATACTAGAGAAGAGAGAGAGAGGATTCAAAAAGATATAAATAAACTGGAGAAGTGGGCAGCAACTAACCGAATGGTTTTTAACAGGGAAAAATGCAAAGTACTACATCTGGGCAATAAAAATGAAAAAAAGCATATACAGAATGGGAGGAATAGGCCTAAGCAACAGCACATGTGAAAAAGATTTGGGTATACTAATAGATCACAGACTGAATATGAGTCAACAGTGTGATGCAGCAGCAAAAAAGGCAAATGCAATTCTAGGATGTATTAACAGAAGCATACAGTCTAGATCACATGAAGTCATTATTTCCCTCTGCTCCTCTTTGGTCAGACCTCATCTGGAATATTGTGTCCAGTTTTGGGCACCACATTTTAAAAAAGACATCAACAAACTGGAGCAAGTTCAGAAAAGAGCAACCAGAATGGTGACCGGTCTGCAAACCCTGTCTTATGAGGAAAGGTTGCAGGATTTGGGATTGTTTAGTTTGCAAAAGAGAAGACTGAGAGGAGACTTAATAGCTGTCTACAAATATCTAAAGGGCTGTCACATTGTAGAAGGATCAACTTTATTCTCATTTGCACAAGGAAAGACTAGAAGCAATGGGATGAAACTGAATGGGAGGAGACACAGATTAGATATTAGAAAAACTTTTTGACAGTTAGAGTGATCAATGAGTGGAACAAGCGGCCACGAGAAGTGGTGAGTTCTCCTTCGATTGAAGTCTTCAAACAGAGGCTGGACAGACATCTGACTGGGATGATTTAGCGAATCCTGCTTTGAGCAGGGGGTTGGACCAGATGGCCCATGAGGTCCCTTACAACTCTACGATTCTATGATTCTATGAATAAAGACCACCTTGGCCCGTTCTGTAGGGAAGCAGCTCCAGGTGGATCGAGCACTGGCTGATAAACCCCCTGCAGGAGGCGCCATCCCCAGAATATTTATCGGGCAACGGGAGGCGGGTAACTGTCGGCGCAAGGGTGGACATGGACATCCGCCCGACCGCATCAGTAAGTGCCTGTACAGCAGCATCCGTGGCCTGCGAAGCTGCGAGAGCTCTCTCAAGGGTGATCAAGCGAGTCTCGAGCTGTCGCACACACTGGAAGAGTTGCTTCTGTTCTGTCATCTCTAGCCAGACCCTGGCGCTAGTATTATGTTACGGCGGCGGAACACGCTTAAAAAAATATAAATAAACGTGTTCGCCGCCCGGGGTCCACCGTGCGGCAGATGGAAAAACCGCAGCTAGAAGACACAGAGCACTGTGGCGGTAATGTGCACAGGGTTCTATATCACCCAGGTGCAATCAAGCAGTCTCTGTTAAGTGCACAGAGCTGCTCCAGGAAAAAATAGAAAAGTAACGCTGAGCCTGATAGTAACTCAGGGACTCAGCGGCACACATGCGGTAGGCAAAAACCGGAGTAGTTAGAATGTCACTACGTCCGACACCTACCGTGGTAACAAGTGTGCTGGCGTCGCAATGGAGGACGCAGAAATAAGCTTCAACTGCAGCACGGCGTGAACAGAGCCGCAAACAAGGTGCTGCAAAAACGCTGGCGCAATGCAGGACGCTTAGCTGCTGCAAAAGGTATGGCTGGAGCGCGCAGGCGCTAGCGCTGCTACTGGCGGCTGCCCAATCACTCACACAAACGTAATATCAGAGGTCAGGGGTTTCATAATAAGTCATCCACCAGTCCAAGCATCCATTACCATACACACAGCAGCAGTATGAAAATTCTAGTCTCCATAACCCTGAGCTGGACCAATGGAATCAGGAGCAGGACCTGAGCACCTGACTCCTGAGCTCCAATGGGAGGTTGTCCCAGGAGCATGCTCAGAGTATGGAGTGAAGGACTTAGCCTCCGGAGAGAGTTGCTGAAAAGCAATCTCTTCTGCAATCTCTCCTGCAGTGGACGGATAGCAGGAGACTGCAGGATGTAAGGGTCCAGATCTCTGCATAGCCAGGGCAGAAATCTGACTCCTAACATGATGGGCCCCATGGATGATGCTCCAGTGTCTTATGGGCCAAAATAATGCTCCATATATAATGGGCCCCATTTGTAATGCTCCAGTGTATAATGTGCCCCATAGATGCTGCTCCAGTGTCTGATCTGCCCCATTTAGAATCCTCCAGTATATGATGGGCCCCATGGATGATGCTCCAGTGTCTTATGGGCCCAAATAATGCTCCATATATGAGATGGGCTCCCTTTCTAATGTTCCAGTGTATAATTGGCCCTGTAAATGCTGCTCCAGTGTCTGATGTCCCCATCTGGAATGCTCCAGTATTTGATGGGCCTCATGGATGATGGTCCAGTGTATGATGGGCCCTAATAATGCTCAGTATATAATGGGCTCCATTTCTAATGCTCCAGTGTATAATGAGCCCCGTAAATGCTGCTCCCGTGTCTGATGTCCCACATTTGGAATGCTCCAGTATATGATGGGCCCCATCTTAATTAACCCAGACATGGTATGTGAAAAGAGCTCCATGGAAAAATCTGAAGTGTGCTGCCGCATCCTTCACTTTTGGTGTGGGTGAAGGACACGCGTTAAGGGGTTGCTCCTGACCAGAAGTCTGCACTGACGACGCAGTGCTTGCATTTTTTTAACCTTCAGAAGAGGAGGTGATAGAGCTGGAGGCTGTTTCAGCAATGTAAGCCAAAAACAGTTCCTGATGCTCCAGCTTTAAAAGCAGTCTACCTACTCCCAGAAAACGGAGCCTTACAGGACTTCCAGAGCTACACCATGACACAGGCTCAACACCTTCTGCCTTAGCTGCTCTTGTGTTTTTGGCACTACCAGCAGATGCACCACCACCACCATCAGTACCAGGTGGCCCCCCCCACGCCCACGTCCGCATCCTCTTCCACCATACTTCCACATGTTTTGGAAAATGGACCCAAAATACCAGCAGATATATGGTACTGTGTCAGAAGCGTACAGCTCTATACAGTCTAGGGATAACAGTAAATCTCCATATATATTTCATGAGTCATACACAGACGCTCACAGGCTCAGTATGGAGTACACAATAAAATAAAAAGTTGAAAAAAGGTACAGTATCACCAGATACAAGGTATATATAGTATAGTGTAAACATTCTGAATCTCCATATATATTTGAGGAGGCAGACACAAACGCTCTCAGGCCCAGTATGGATTACACAAGAATATGAAAAGCTGTAAATGGGTAATGTAACACAAGCATACAGCTGTATACAGTGTTGGGGTAATCATAAATCTCCAAATATATTTCAGGAGCAACAGACAGACGTTCACAGACTTATTTTGGATTACACCAGAATATAAATAGCAAACAAGGTTACTGTATCAGAAGCGTACAGCTGTATACAGTGTTGGCCAAATTTGAAATTTCGGTATGTATTTCCGGAGTCACCCTCAGATGCTCACTCAGTCTGGGTTTGACCATAATAAAAAATGTTGTAAAAAAGGTACTGGATAACAAGATAGCAAGTATATATATTATATGGTACAATTGAAATCTCCATATACATAGTACCGTAGTCACGCTAAGAGGCTTACTCAGTATGGATTTGACCGTAATACTAAATGTCGAACAAAGGTACTGTATAACAAGATACAAGCTGTATCGAGTATGGGGTAAAAATTGGTATCTCCGATTCACTGTGTATATATAGAAGGCGTAAACCACACACGCTCACTCCCAATGGATGATAATGTAATAACAAATTTTTAATAAAGGTACTGTATCAGAACATACCAAGTGTATCCAGTCTAGGGGTAATTGTAAATTTCCGTCTATACTTCCGGAGTCAGACACAGACACTCACAGGCTCACTATGTATTACACCAGAATTTAAAAAGTAGAAAAAGGGAAAGGTATTCGAAGCGTACAACAGAATACAGTGTTGCAGTACTTTTAAATCTTCGCTTATATTTAAATCTCAGTAAGCCAGTCCAGATTCTCCGCTGCAGGAAACTACATGGATACAAGTACAGATGGAAAGTTAAGTGCTAGCAGAAATTTGGAAACTACTCATCGTGAGAAAACCTCCCGGTAGATGTTACAGAGGCAATGCAGACCCTCAATTACTGTGTCTGTGGAGACAGCGAAAACTGTTCTTTGTGAAGAAAGGATTGCTTTATCGCAGTAGTGTGGATCACATCACCGTTACTCGTCTCCATCAAAATGATGTGTCTGGTCATTTTGGAGTGCAAAAGACAGAATCCACAGGCCGTAGGCAATTCTATTGGATTGGCATGAGAGGAGACATTGAAAAATGCTGGCAGGAATGTCACACGTCTGTGACTATCACAACTGTGAAAGGTGATCATAAAGCACCACTGCATCCGCTTGTAAGTTGACGTCCTTTACAAATGGTAGCCATTGATCATCTGAAGGTAGAGGCCAGCAGGACAGGCCATAGCTACATCTTAACCATCATCGATCAATACACCAGTGGCCGTCATTGTGAAGGATTTAACTGCCCAGACTACACAGCGGTGGAGCAGGGAGAGGTAAGTATTGAAACTTGCAAGTGCTGTGGCCATGACCAAGCAGGGGGGCACACTCGTGGTCGACGGTACTGGCACAGGGCCCCTCATAGTATGATGGTGTGTCTGATGGTGAGTGGGACCCCCACCGTCAGAGACACTGTATTGTACTATGAGGGGCCCTGTGCCAGTGCTGTCGGCCATCTGTGAGCCCATCCACCTGTTCAGAGCAACGGCACTCGCCCGGGTGCGCCAGGTGTTGACCCCAGCCCTTGGGGGGGTGGGCAGCCCAGTTAAGTAGGTTTAAAAAATAACATATGCTTATGTGTAGGCTGGACATTCAGCTGCTGCAAATGGCGGAATTGGGCAAGTCCGAGGAAGAGGAGGACAAAAGCGAGGCAGTTTTCTGGCAAACTATGTGTCATCAGGGGAAGGTGGGACAAAATCCTTTGAAACCCATGCATGGTTCATTTTAATGAAGGTTAGATCATCAACATATTTGGTCGACAGACGGGTCCTTTTTTCTGTCAGGATTGATCCAGCAGCACTGAAGACTCTTTCAGATAACACACTAGCAGCAGGGCAAGCAAGCTCCTGTAAGGCATAGTGTGCCAATTCAGGCCAGGTGTCCAGTTTAGAGGCTCAATAGTCAAAGGGGAATGACCTGTGAGGGAGAACATTGATATGGGAGGAGAAGTAGTTTGTAACTATAGTTGACAACTGCTGTCTCCTGTAACTTTTCATCGATGCAGTATTAGCAGTCGTGTGAGCGGTACTTGAGAAATCATTCCACAACATGGTCATTAAACTCCTGTCTCCAACGCCACTTTGGCTGTGTGCACCACGAACACCTCTTCCATTGTGCCCACAACGGCTCGTGGGAGAACCAGCACCACTGCTGTGTACTGGGAAAGCCTCAAACAAACTGTTTACCAGAGTTGCTTGTTTGTTAGCCAATATTATCTCCAGGTTCTCCTGTGACATGATGCTGTGTATTTTGCCTTTGTAGCATGGATCGAGGATGCTGGCCAGCCAGTAGTCATCATCCTTCATCATTTTGGCAATGCAAGGGTCCCTTTTTGGATCCGCAAGGCATAACCGCACATGTGGGCCAATGTTCCAGGTGTCAATAATGCACTGCCACTGCTGGTTGGAGGAGCACTTTCTGGCAAATCCACATCCCTACAGTCACGCACAAACACTGTACCTGACATTGGAACGCCAACATTTTCTCTTGCCCCCTGAGAAGCATCCTCCTGCCCAAAATAATCATCCCCCTCATCCTCCTCCTCCTCCTCCTCTTCCTCTTCTTCCTCCACCTCATCCAGGACAGTTCCCTGACCAGACAATGGCTGACTGTCATCAAGGCTTCCCTCCTCCTCCTGTTTCTCCTCCTCTGCTGCAGACGCCAGATCCTTAATGTGCATCAAACTTTGTATGAGTAGACGCATAAGTGGGATGCTCATGCTTATGATGGCATCGTCTGCGCTTACCAGTCGTGTTCATTCCTCAAAATACTGAAGGACTTTACAGAGGTATTTCAGCTTTGACCACTGCACACCCGACAATTCCAAGTCTTCCCTCAAACTGCCTGCCCGTGTATCATCCCACAAATGCATTACAGCCTGCCTCTGTTCGCACAGCCTTTCAACCATGTGCAGAGTGGAGTTCCACCTTGTTGCAAAGTCTATGTTTAGGTGGTGCTTGGGGAGGTGGAGCAATCGCAGCAGCTTCTGCATACGACTGGAGTGTACGGCCTAGCGACGGATGTGCGAGCACAGTCCTCGCACCTTATGGAGCAGTAATGTTAACTCTGGATAATTATTAAGGAAGCATTGCACCACCAGGTTCAAAGTGTGAGCCAGGCAAGGTATGTGTGTGAGTTTTGCACGGCTATGGCTGCCACAAAATTACATCCGTTATCACTGACTACCTTGCCTGCCTCAAGATGTAGACTGCCCCACCATGACTCAGTTTGTCACTGCAAATAGTCGGCCAGTACCTCCGCGTTGTGTCTGTTGTCGCCCAAAGACATCATCTTTAACACTGCCTGCTGACGCTTACCATTAGCTGTTCGATAGTGGGACACCTCGTGTGCAACACTGCCAGCTGTGGATGGAGTGCTCGTGCGACTGCGCTCTGTGGACGAGCTTTCGCTTATGGAGGAGGAGGAGGAAGGTCGAAAGCCTACAGCCAACTGTTTCCTATACTGTTGGCTAGGCAGCACTGTTCCACCGCCGCTGTCCCCTGTGGAGCCTGCATCCACCACATTAACCCAGTGCGCAGTGATGGATACGTAATGGCCCTGGCCATGCCTACTAGTCCATGCATCAGTTGTGAGGTGCACCTTTTCACTCACTGACTGTTTGAGTGCATGGACAATGCGGTCTTTCACATGCCGGTGGAGGGCAGGGAGGGCTTTTCGAGAAAAGAAGTGCTGACTGGGTTGGTCATATCTGGGACAGCGTAGGCCATGAGCTCGTGAAAAGCTTAGCTTTCAACCAAACGGTAGGGCATCATCTCTAGTGAGATTAGTTTGGCAATGCAGGCGTTCAAGCACAGTGTACGCGGATGAGAGGATGAGTACTTTCTTGTCCTACTCAGAGTGTCTGGTAGGATGAGCTGGACTGGAGAGCTGCATATGGGGGAAGTAACGGTGGACCAAATGGAGTGAGAGGGGGTTGGTGATGGTATTTCTGGTGATGGCCTAGATTCAGTGTTGTGTTGCAAAACCATTGTGATTCCCTGACTGCTTTGGCCTTGCGACGACACCTCCACATTTAGTGCTGGTGGTGTGCTTAACGGTAGCGGTGGTCTTACAGTGGGGGAAGCGATGGAGCATTGCTGGCTACCTTCAGTCGCAGCAGGTGCACATGTGGTACCTGAGGTTTTGTAGTCCGTCGACGCTTGCAAGTGCATGTTGATCAAATGTCTAAGCATGCAACTGGTATTCAAATTCCTTAGTTGTTTACTTCGGCTAAAAGTCTTTCCGCACTTCTTACAGGTAACCTTTGCCTCATCAGTAGGATTTTGGACAAAGAAGTGCCACATTGCACTCTTCCTACTATGGTATACATTTTCTGGCCTTGCACGCTGTGCTAAGTTGACCGTCTGGCCAAGTTGTCCTGCAACTCTTTTAGATTTTGTTCCACATTTTTGGACAGCTACGGGCCTGGCAGATAACCGCTGTTGCAATGTCAATGCCTGCTACGGATCCTTCTCCTTATCTGAACTATTACCAGCGCCACCCTACTCCCCCAATGGATGCCAATCCAGGTCAAGAAGTGGGTCATCCATCACCTCCTCTTCAAAGTCATCTGCACCTTCCTGTTTACCTTCCTCTGTGTCACCGTGTAAGGTGGTATAGTATGCGGGAAGGGGCACCTGAGTTTCATCAGGGTCAGATTCTGGCTCAGTAGACTGCGAGGGCAATGTAGTGCTCTGGGTCAATGTACCAGCAGAATCATCTAGCAGTGGCTGTGCATCAGTGCACTCCATGTCAGATTCATCTTGGACTGGGGAGTTCACTGGATAACCCAGGCATGGTATGTGAAAATAGTTCCATAGAGTAATCTGAAGTGTGGGCTGCCACATCCTTAACTTTTGGTGGGGGTGAAGGACACAAGGAAAGGTGTTTTTCCTGACCAGAACCCTGCACTGATGACTCCGTGCTTGCAGGTTTCCAACGTTCAGAAGAGGAGGCAATAGAGCTGGTGGCTGTTTCGGCAATGTACGCCAAAACCTGTTCCTGATGCTCCGGCTTTAAAAGCGGTTTTCCTACTCCAAGAAAAGGGAACCTTACAGGCCTTCTTGGGCCAGATGATGATGCAGGCTCAACACCTCCTGCCTTAGCTGCTATTGTTCTTTTGCCAGAACCAGCCGATGCACCACCACCATCAGTACCAGCTGCGCCCCCCTGCCCACGTCCACGGACTCTTCCACCATACTTCCCCATGTTTGGGAAAATGTACCAAAAATACCAGCAGAGAGATGGTACTGTATGAGGAGCGTCCAGCTGTGTAAGGTGTAATAAAAAAATTAAATCTACATATATATTTTGTTAGTCACAAACGCTCTCCCAGTATGTATTTGACCGTAATCCAACAAGCAGATATACGGAACTGTATCAGAAGTGTACAGCTGTATGCATTTTTTGTGTAACTAACAATCTCCGTATATGCATTTACGGAATGTCACACACACGCGCTGACTCTGTATAGATGTGACTGTAATGTGAACGGCAGATATACAATACTGTTTGAGAATCGGACAGCTCTATATGGTGTCTGCATGGAAAATTGTCAATCTTCGTCTATTTTTATACGGAGTGACACACGCTGTCTGTCTAGTTTTGACTGCTATCAAACAGCAGATATACAAAACTGTTTGAAAAGCGGACAGCTCTCTAAGGTGTAGGTCTGGAAAAATGGAAAATCTCCTTGGCTTGTTTTTCCAGAGTCACACCCAGATAGCTTGTATTTGTCCGTGATACCAGCAGGTACACGGTAGTGTGTGAGGAGCGTACACCGCTATACGGTGTCTGTATGGAAAATTGTTAATCTCCGTCTATTTGTATATGGACTAACACATGCTGTCTCTGTCTATTTTTGACCATAATCAAACAGCAGATATACAAAACTGTTTGAAAAGCGGACAGCTCTCTAATGTGTAGGTCTGGAAAAATGGAAAATCTCCTCGACTTGTTTTTCCCCAGTCACACACAGATAGCTTCTATTTGTCCGTGATACAAGGCGGTACACGGTAGTGTGTGAGGAGCGTACACCGCTATACAGTGTGTGAAAAAATGAACGCTCGGTAACTCACCAGAACAAAATAATAAAAGTTGGAGTGCTTTGAAAAATGCAGTTTGAACAGCAGTGTGCACAAGGCAATGCAGCTATCAGGTAGCCTTAAAAGGCCGCCTAATCACCACCAGCGCTGCTGCACACAGCAAAAATCCTCCCCTTTCACTGCACACTAACTGTACAGTGAAAAACACTATCAGCAGAAGCAATTTTTTTTCTTCTTCCCTGCCTAACTCTCTCCCTATTCAGAGTCAGCAGCAGCACCTCTCCCTATTCTAAGATCGGCAGAAGTAAGATGGCTGTCCGCGGTCACGGCCTTTTATAGCCACTGTGACGCCACACAAAGCCAGCCAATCACTTCAATGCCCTTCTCTAAGATGTTGGTGGCCGCTGCCCATGTCATCGCGTTGCCCACAGTGTGCGTCCACCTTTATTGGCTGAGAAAAGGCGCTGGAAGCAGTATTTGAAACATGACTTTGCGCTCAGCTCGGCGACCTCATGACCGACCTCACACTATGGTCGGATTTCGATCGGCGAAACCCGACTTTAGCTAAAGTCTGCGTTTTTTGAATTTGACAGACCCGTTTCGCTCATCTCTAGTCCTAGGTCATGGGTCTTCCAACAGAATTATGACCCCAAATATACTTTAAAAAACACACAGAAATGAATGGAAACAAAGTGCTGGAGAATTCTGAAGTAGCCAGCAATGAGTCCAGATCTATATCCCGTTGAACACCTGTAGAGAGATCTTAAAATTGCTGTTGGGAGAAGGCATCTTTCAAATATGAGAGACCGGGACCAGTTTGCAAAAGAAGAGTGGTCCAAAATTCCAGTTGAGCAGTGTAAAAATTTGTTGATGGTTATAGGAAGCAATTGATTGCATTTATTTATTCCAAAGGGTATGCAATAAGACATAAGGTTGAGGGTGCCAAAAATTTTGTTCCATCCATCTTTCGGGTTTTGTGTGAAATGATGTCTAATTTGTCTTTCTTCTCTGTTTCTTGTGTGTTGTTCCAATTCACATAAAGGAAATGTGTATAGCAAAACATGTGTAATTGCAAAAATTTTCTTTGAGAAATACTTCATTTTGTGGAACAATTTCAAGGGGGCCAACACTTTTGGCCAAGACTATAACTGCGAATTTCAATAAATTAATCTCGAACTTGGTTTTCTGCAGATTGATCCACTTATTTTTAGCAGTGGTTGATGGTTTACACGACTGAATTTGAAAATACCTTTTAAGGTTCTAACAGTTGACTGACCTTCATGTCTGAAGGTAATGATGGACTGTTTTTTCTCCTAGCTGAGTTGTTATTGCCAGTTTTTGACTTAGAAAAGTGATAGAATGTAGCTCAGTACTGTATGAAACTGTGCACCAACTCTGCCTTTGCAAAATGCAACTTATGGTCACAAACACTTTCTGAAATCCGCTGAATTTACAAGTGAACTCTTGCTGACAGAAGCCAGTTTGAGTGACTACCTTAAGAAGCTGCTTGAGAGAATGCCAGGGGTTTTTAAAGCTTTACTCAGAGTAAAGGGGGTATTTTGAGAATTCTAAGGTTTAGCAAACATTCCGATTTGCTTTACTCGTGTTTTTTTACTTCTAGTTTATATATGCATTCCTTCTTGGTTTTGTTACCTTCAGTCTTCATCTACAATGTTCACATTCCAATAAGAAAAAGGAAAACCATTGCATTAAAACTTTTGTCTAGACTTTAGACTGATACTTTTTATATACTGAAATGATAGCCATTAGACAAATATAGCATTGGAATAGTGTAAAAGATATTTAAAGCATAAGCTTTTAAGTCTTTCACAAACATGACATGGCAGAAGGGCACAACTCATCTATGTTCTCCTTTGTGCTTGCTTTGTTCTTTTCAAAAGTGCAAGCAGGGAGGTATAAATATCCATAAAAAGGAAAATAGCATGTGCACCATTCTGTTTGTGCCTTCAAGATGATCACAGGGCAAGGAGAAAGTAACCTAGCGCATTGTTTCTATTTCTTTGATTCAAAGAATCAATTTATGTGCAGAACTCTTAAAAAAAACAAGTATTACTCATACAGTACAAACTAGTTCACTCACCTTTGTCAGTTTTGCCTTTAGGCACAACAATTACACCAACTTGTACTGTAGTTAAATAAGTTCTTGTTACTGCTTATTCACACTGTTTCTTAGAACTTGAAGACTGGTGATTTTATGTGGGTCAAAGAGAATGGAAATGTCTTGATCCTACAAGAGAAAATAAATAGACTATAGATTTTTTTGAAGTTTTACTTTGTGTAGTTAATAATATTTTCGGATCAGAACAGGAACCTTCATCAGTTAAAACATCAGAAATGTTAGCACTTTTGCAGCAAAAAGCATAAATCTAAAAAATAAAAGTACAAACATCAATATCTACACAATAAATAATAAAAACTCAATTCTTATACTTTATTATACACTGCTCAAAAAAATGAAGGGAACACTTAACAGCAGAATATAACTCTAAGTAATTCAAAATTCTGTAAAATCAAATTGTCCACTTAGGAAGCAACACTGATTGACAATCAATTTCATATGCTGTTGTGCAAATGGAATAGACAACAGATGGAAATTATTGGCAATTATCAAGACACCCTCAATAAAGGAGTTGTTCTACAGGTGGGGACCACAGGCCACATCTCAGTACCAATGCTTTCTGGCTGATGTTTTGGTCACTTTTGAATGTTGGTTATGCTTTCACACTCGTGGTAGCATGAGACGGACTCTACAAATTATACAAGTGGCTCAGGTAGTGCAGCTCATCCAGGTTGGCACATCAATGCGAGCTGTGGCAAGAAGGTTTGCTGTGTCTGTCAGCGTAGTGTCCAGAGGCTGGAGGCGCTACCAGGAGATAGGCCAGTACACCAGAAGACTTGGAGGGGGCCATAGGAGGGCAACAACCCAGCAGCAGGACCGCTACCTCCGCCTTTGTGCAATGAGGAACAGGAGGAGCATTGCCAGAGCCCTGCAAAATGACCTCCAGCTGGCCACAGATGTGCATGTGTCTGCACAAATGGCTAGAAACCAACTCCATGAGGATGGTCAGAAGGCCCGATGTCCACAGATGGGGGTTGTGCTCACAGCCCAACACCATGCAGGATGCTTGGCATTTGCCACAGAATGCCTGGATTGGCAAATTTGCCACTGGCACCCTGTGCTCTTCACAGTTGAAAGCAGGTTCCCACTGAGCACATGTGACAGACGTGAAAGAGTCTGGAGATGCCGTGGACAGCAATCTGCTGCCTGCAACATCCTTCAGCATAACCGGTTCGGCAGTGTGTCAGTAATGGTGTGGGGTGGTATGTCTTTGGAGGGCTGCACAGCTCTCCATGTGCTCACCAGAGGTAGCCTGACTGCCATTAGGTACCAAGATGAGATCCTTAGACCCCTTGTGAGACCATATGCTGGTGCAGTTGGCACTGGGTTCCTCCTAATGCAGGACAACGCCAGACCTCATGTGGCTGGAGTGTGTCAGCAGTTCCTGCAAGATGAAGGCATAGAAGCTATGGACTGACCCGCCCATTCCCCAGACGTGAATCCGATTGAGCACATCTGGGACATAATGTCTTGCTCCATCCACCAACGTCACATTGCACCACAGACTGTCCAGGAATTGATGGATGCTTTAGTCCAGGTCTGGGAGGAGATCACTCAGGAGACCATCCGCCACCTCATCAGGAGCATGCACAGGCGTTGTACAGTAGGAAGATCAAAAAGGCACGTGGAGGCCATACACAATACTGAGCATCAGCATGTATCAGCCTGTAATTTGATTTTCCACTTTGATTTTGAGGGTATCATTCCAAATCCAGACCTCCATGGGATATTCATTTTGATTTATATTGATAATTGTAATTATTTATTGTTATGGGAACATTCCACTATGCAATGAATAAAAATTTGCAAATGGAATATTTCATTCAGAGATATCTAGGATGTGGTATTTTAGTGTTCCCTTTATTTTTTTGAGCAGTGTATTTTTAACTTTTTATGGTATACATTGTAAAGTGCACTAAAAATGGATATGAATAGAACTTTAGCTATATATATTTTTTTGTAAATCTTGAACTTTGCGTTTGCTATTAGATGGATTGTTCTCAGTAGGAGAAACAAAGTAATATTTTGTAGTTTTGATACCTTTTAATGGCTAGCAAAAATAAAATAAGTAATGTTACAAAGCAAGCTTTAGCCTTCTTAGGTCTCTTCATCAGGTATGGCATAACAATTGGAAGAAACACAAATACATACATAAGCAGATCAGATACATGGCATAATGAATGGACATTTTAAAAAAACTGAGCTCAGAGAGTGACTCTTTCATTATTTTAGATAAGTGGGCGTAAAAATTTTATTGTCCCAATATCCATGTAAGATCAGAGGTCTGGTGCCCTCACTGTCTCTGGAGCAGATTCCTCAGATTTTGTATTAAGTCAGAAATCTATGTTAACCCCTTCACTCTGAAGCCTGTTTTCACCTTCCTGACCAGGTTAATTTTTACAATTCTGAGTTCTGACCAGTGTCACTTTATGAAGTCCTCTAGAACGCTTAAATGGATCCCGGTGATTCTGAGAATGTTTTCTTGTGACATATTGTAATTATGATAGTGTTAAAACTTCTTTGATATGACTTGCCTTTATTTGTTAAAAAATGGAAATTTGAAGAAAACTTTGAAAATTTTGCAATTTTCAAAATTTTATTTTTATGCCCTTAAATCAGAGTCATATTGCACAAAACAGTTAATAAATAACATTTCCCACATGTCGACTTTACATCAGCACAATTTTGAAAACTTTTTTGTGTTAGAAATTTATAAAGGTTAAAATTTGATCAGCAATTTCTCATTTTTACAGGAAAATTTGCAAAATTATTTTTTAGGAACCACCACACATATGAAGTGACTTTGAGGGACCTATGTGACATAAAATACCCCAAAATGACACCATTGTAAAATCTCCACCCCTCAAGGTACTCAAAACCACATTCAAGAAGTTTATTAACCCTTCAGGTGCTTCACAGTAATTTTTGGAATGTGGATGAAAAAAATAAACATTTACTTTTCTTTCACAAAAAAAATTCCTTTAGACCTAATTTGTTTACTTTTGCAAGGGTAACAGGAGAAAATAGACCACACATTTTGTTGTGCAATTTATCCTGAGAATGACGATAGCCTATATGTGGGGGAAATCTACTGTTTGGGCGCACAGCAGGGCTTGGAAGAGAAGGAGCGCCATTTCACTTTTTGAATGTTAAATTTTCTGCATAATTAGCAGTCGCCATGTCATGTTTGGAGAGCCCCTGATGTGCCTAAACAGTGGAAACTCCACACAATTGACACCATTTTGGAAACTAGACCCCTCAGGGAACTTATCTAGATGTGTATTGAGCATCTTGATCCCCCAGGTGCTTCATGAAAGTTTATAACATTTAGCCATGAAAAAAATCACATTTTTCCCAGATAAATATTTTATAGCTCCAAATTTTGCATTTTCATAAGAGTAACAAGAGAAATTGCTCCATACAGTTTGTTGTGCAATTTATTCTGAGTGCGCAGATACCCAATATGTGGAAGAAAACAACTGTTTTGTGTGCACTGTGGAGCTTGGAAGGATAGGAGCGCCATTTGACTTTTTGAATGTAAAATATGCTGGAATAATTAGTGGTTGCCATGTCACGTATGGAAACCCCCCTGATGTGCCTAAACAGTGGAAACCCCCCACAAGTGACACCATTTTGGAAACTAGATCCCTTAGGGAACTTATCTAGATGTGTATTGAGCACCTGGAACCCACAGGGGCTTCACAGAAGTTTATAATGTAGAGCCATAGAATTAAAAAAAATCATATTTTTCCAAAATAAATCTTTTTTAGCTCCATATTTTGCATTTTCATAAAGGTGAAATTGCTCCATAAAATGTGTCATGCAATTTCTCCTGAGTACACCGATACACCATATGTGGGGGAATACTACTGTTTGCATAGTTTGGAAGGGAAGGAGTACAATTTGACTTTTTGAAAGTAAAATTTACTGGAATAATTAGCGGTTGCCATGTAGCATTTGGAGAGCCCCTGATGTGCCTAAACAGCAGAAACCCCCTTCAAGTGACACCATTTTGGAAACTAGATCCCTTAGGGAACTTATCTACAGATGTAGTGATGATTTTGACTCCATGGGTGCTTTCCAGAAGCAGGCAGCAGTGGATGTTGCTGAGTGAAAAATGCAAATTGCCTTTGTAGTGACCAGTACATTATGCCTAGCTCATGCTTCAGGACATATGCACCTGTAAATTAGGCAGGCTGTCATCACTACAGAAGTGCCAAACATGTGGGCTCTAAATGTTGTTTAGGCACACTGGGGCTCAGAAGGGAGGGGGGGCATTTGGATTTGGGAGTGCAGAATTTGCTGTATTTCTTTTGGGTAGCGTGAAGCCATTACAAGACCTTTTGCTACCAGTATGATGGAAGCCCCCTATATTTCCATTAACAGATGGCAGATCTGAGTGGGGACTTGCTTTTTTGGTGGATTGAGTTGAAGCTTTTATTGGGAATATTTTAAATAACATTAGGGATCACATTTATCCTCCGCTCTACGCTGAGTACTTTGGGGTTTACATCTAAATCTCTGAGTGATGTGACGGATGAAACCTTCGAGGGATCCATTCACTATAATGAGGCAGCAGATTTACTCTGGATTCTGTCTGGCCTCTATTAAGCAGAAGTGCACAAAACTGTGGCCTTTTTTGCAACCCTAAAAAGACGGACACCTCCAGATCACAGGTCCTATGGCGCCCACAGTGCCTCCATCTGCCTCATTATAGGGAATCTTCCGCCGGTGTAAGCGCTCAGCGCAGGATAAATGTGCAATGAACCTTACTGAGATCTTTGGGAGGCAGAATGAAAAAAATCAACCTCAAGTAAAGAATTGGTTTTATCTTTTTATGCTGTTCCTGATGCAGTATAAGTGATTAGGTGACTTTATTCTTTGGGTCGGTGCAATTACAGCGATATCTGATTTATATCGGGTTTTTATATTTGACAGCTGTCACACACTAAGAGGCTTTTTATTGCAAAACTAGTTTTTACATCACATTTTGAGAACTATAATTGTTTCATATTTTGGCAGACAGAGTCATGTGAGCGCTTGTTTTTTGTGGGATGAGCTGCTGCTTTTATTGGTAAAATTTTTGGGGACATGAAATTTTTTGATTGCTTTCTATTCTGATTTTTGGGGGACAGAATGAACAAAAACCAACAATTTAGGAATTACTTTTTGCTTTTATACTGCACTGCAAGTGGTAAAATTAGTAAGACAACTTCATTCTTCTGGTCCGTACGATTACAGCGATACCTCTTTTATATCATTTTATGTTTTGGTGCTTTTGCACAATAAAAACTATTTTATCGAAAAAATTATTTTTACATGGCTTTATTCTGAGAGCTATAACTTTTTTATTTTTCCACTGATGGAGCTGTATGGAAACTAGTTTTTTGTGGGACAAGATGACATTTTGAGCGGTACCATATTTATTTACATCGGTCTTTTTGATTGCGTTTTATTGCACTTTTTGTTTGGCGGTTTGATGATAAAGCATTGTTTTTTGCCTTTTTTATGGTATTCACTGAAGGGGTTAGTTAGTGGGATAGTTTTATAGAGTGGGTCGTTATGGATGCGGCGATACCAAATATGCGTACTTTTATTTTTTTTATTTACATAAATAAATGTATTTTTCGGAAAAAAAAATTTGTTTTCTTTATTTGGGAATCTAAAAAACATAGTTATACACATGCTAATATTTTCATTTTTACTTTTTTACATTGTCTCAGTATGGGACATCACTATATGTCAGATTGCTGATTAGACACTTAGCACTAGACATGAGCGACTTTGCCTTTTTTAGGGTCGAGTCGGGTTTCATGAAACCCAACTTTCTCAAAAGTCGGGTCGAACGAAATCGGCCGACTATAGGGAAAAGTCAGAGGCCGACTGAAACACGAAACCCAATGCAAGTCAATGGGGAAGCAAATTCCGCAGGGAGTGGAGGACAGTAAACACACCTACAGTGCCCATTTCAATGCCAAAAACATCAATTCTTGTTACTGAAGCTTGTCAACCTTAATTTACTTCATAATAATAGTTGCGCATTGAAAATAGGGGGTTATTTGGCTAAAGTTGTGGGGGGGGTAGAGCTGGCTCCAGGTTTTCGTGTGCCCTGGGCCAAAGAGTTTCAGTGCGCCCCTTTAACACATACCACAACTCATGATGCTCTGATACGGCACAGAAATATAGGTATAGTACAATGACAAATACTTCACTGCTTACATGACATGACTGATCTATTTTAAATTGTACAATAGCTCAAAAAGAGGACAGTATATTACTCCATACAGTATTATGGCCACTACAATGTGCACCATACAAAATAATGAGCCCCATATATTTCTCCATACAGAATAATTGGCCACATGTAATGTTCCATACAGTATATGATGAGCTCCACATAATGATACAGTATATGATGGTCCCAATGGTAGATGCTCCAGTGTGTTAGGGGCCAAAATAATGCTCCACATATAATGGGCTCCATTTCTAATGCTTCAGTGTATAATGGGCCCCGTAAATGCCGCTCCAGTGTCTGATGTCCCCCATCTGGAATGCTCCAGTATATGATGGGCCTCATGGATGATGCTCCAGTGTATGATGGGCCCTAATAATGCTCCATATATAATGGGCCCCATTTCTAATTCTCCAGTGTATCATGTGCCCCATAGATGCTGCCCCAGTGCCTGATCTGCCCCATTTGGAATGCTCCAGTATGTGATGGGCCTCATGGATGATGCTCCAGTGTATGATGGGCCTCTTGGATAATGCTCCAGTGTCTTATGGGCCCTAATAATGCTCCATATATAATGGGCCCCATTTCTAATGCTCAAGTGTATCATGTACCCCATAGATGCTGCTCCAGTGTCTGATCTGCCCCATTTAGAATGCTCCAGTATATGATGGGCCTCATGGATGATGCTCCAGTGTATCATGTCTCATATTTTGAATGCTCCAGTATATGATGGGCCCCATTTTTAATTAACCCAGGCATGGTATGTGAAAAGAGCTGTGCCAAATTTTGTGGCTGTAGCTGCGACAGTGCAGATGCCAATCCCGGACATACACACACACATACATACATACACACACTTGAGCTTTATATATTAGATGAGTCATACACAGACGCTCACAGGCTCAGTATGGATTACCCAATAAAATCAAAAGGTGAAAAAGGGTACAGTATCACCAGATACAAGGTATATATAGTATAGTGTAAAACATTCTGAATCTCCATATACATTTCAGGAGGCAGACACAAATGCTCTCAGGTCCAGTATGGATTACACAAGAATATGAAAAGCTGTAAATGGGTAATGTAACACAAGCGTACAGCTGTATACAGTGTTGGCCAAATTTGAAATCTCGGTATGTATTTCCGGAGTCACCCTTAAACGCTCACTCAGTCTGAGTTTGACTATAATAAAAAATGTTGTAAAAAAGGTACTGGATAACAAGATAGCAAGTATATATATTGTAGGGTACAATTGAAATCTCCATATACATAGTCCCATAGTCAGTCTCAGACACTCACTCAGTATGGATTTGACCGTAATACTAAATGTCGAACAAAGGTACTGTATAACAAGATACAAGCTGTATCGAGTATAGGGTAAAAATTGGTATCTCCGATTCACCGTATATATAGAAGGCGTAAACCACACACGCTCACTCACTATGGATGATATAGTAATACAAATTTTTTAACAAAGGTACTGTATCAGCACATACCAGGTGTATCCAGTCTAGGGGTAATTGTAAACTTCCATCTATACTTCCGGAGTCAGACACAGACACTCACAGGCTCACTATGTATTACACCAGAATTTAACAAGTAGAAAAAGGGAAAGGTAGTCGAAGCGTACAACAGTATACAGTGTTGTGGTACTTTTAAATCTTCGTATATATTTCAATCTCAGTAAGCCAGTCCAGACTCTCTGCTACTGGAAACTAAATGGATACAAGTACAGACAGAAAGTCGAGTGTTAGCAGAAATTTGGGAATTACTCATTGCGGGAAAACCTCCCGGTAGATGTTGCAGAGGTGATGCAGACCCTCAATTACTGTGTCTGTGGAGACAGTGAAAACGGTTCTTTGCTGAAAAAAGGATTGCTTTATCGCAGTAGCGTGGATCACATCACCGTTACTCGTCTCCATCAAATTTTGATCACAAGGAGAGATGTAGACATGGTCCTCACTGCCTATCATGATGTGTCTGGTCATTTTGGAGTGCAAAAGACAGAAGCCACAGACTGTAGGTGATTCTATTGGATTGGCATGAGAGGAGACATTGAAAAATGGCAGGAATGTCACACATCAGTGACTATCACAACTGTGAAAGGTGATCATAAAGCACCACTGCATCCGCTTGTAAGTTGATGTCCATTACAAATGGTAGCCATTGATCATCTGAAGGTAGAGGCCAGCAGGACAGGCCATAGCTACATCTTAACCGGCATCGATCAATACACCAAATTTCTAGTGGCTGTCCCTGTGAAGGATTTAACTGCCCAGACTACACAGTATTGCAACTTGCAAGTGCTGTGGCCATAACCAAGCAGGGGGGCACACTCGTGGTCGACGGTACAGGCACAGGATCCCTCATAGTACGCTGGTGTGTCTGACGACAAGTGGGCCCCCCCACCATCAGAGACACTGTATTGTACTATGAGGGGCCCTGTGCCAGTGCCATCGGCCATCTGTGGGCCCATCCACCTGTTCAGAGCAACGGCACTTGCCCGGGTGCGCCAGGTTTTGACCCCATACATTGGGGGGGTGGGCAGCCCACTTAGGGAGGTTTAAAAAATGGCATATGTTGATGTGTTGGCTGGACATTCAGCTGCTGCAAAGGGCAGAATTGTGCAAGACCGAGGAAGAGGAGGACAAAAGCGAGGCAGTTTTCTGGCAACCTATGTGTCATCAAGGGAAGGTGGGACAAAATCCTTTGAACCCATGCATGGTTCATTTTAATGAAGGTTATATCAATAACATTTTGGGTAGACAGACAGGTCCTTTTTTCTGTCAGGATTGATCCAGCAGCACTGAAGACTCTTTCAGATAACACACTAGCAGCAGGGCAAGCGAGCTCCTGTAAGACATATTGTGCCAATTCAGGCCAAGCGTCCAGTTTAGATGCCCAATAGCCAAAGAGGAATGACCTGTGAGGGAGAACATCGATATGGGAGGAGAAGTAGTTTGTAACCATAGTTGACAACTGCTGTCTCCTTTCACTTTTAATAGATGCAGTATTAGCAGTTGTGTGAGCGGTACTTGAGAAATAATTCCACAACATGGTCATTAAACCCCTGTCTCCAACGCCACTTCGGCTGTGTGCACCACAAACACCTCTTCTATTGTGCCTGCTACGGCTCGTGGGAGAACCAGCACCGCTGCTGTGTGCTGGGAAAGCCTCAAACAAACGGTTTACCAGAGTTTCTTGTTTGTTAGCCAATATTATCTGTAGGTTCTCCTGTGGCATGATGTTGTGTAATTTGCCTTTGTAGCGTGGATCGAGGATGCTGGCCAGCCAGTAGTTGTCATCCCTCATCATTTTGTCAATGCGGGGGTCGCTTTTTAGAATCCGCAAGGCATAATCGCACATGTGGGCCAATGTTCCAGGTGTCAGTGGTGGGTGGAGGAGCACTTTTTGGCAAATCCACGTCCCTACAGTCATGCACAAACACTGTACCTGACCTTGAAACGCCAACATTTTCTCTTGCCCACTGAGAAGCATCATTCTGCCCAAAATAATCATCCCCCTCATCCTCCAACTCCTCCTCTTCTTCTTCCTCCACCTCGTCCAGGACAGTTCCCTGACCAGACAATGGCTGACGGTCATCAAGGCTTCCCTCCTCCTCCTCCGCTGCAGATGCCTGATCCTTAATGTGCGTCAAACTTTGCATGAGCAGACGCATAAGTAGGATGCTCATGCTTATGATGGCGTCGTCTGCACTTGCCAGCCGTGTGCATTCCTCAAAACACTGAAGGACTTTACAGAGGTCTTTCAGATTTGACCACTGCACACCCGACAATTCCATGACTTCCCTCAAACTGCCTGCCCGTGTATCTTCCCACAAATGCATTACAGCCTGCCTCTGTTCGCACAGCCTCTCAACCATGTGCAGGGTGGAGTTCCACCTTGTTGCAACGTCTATGATTAGGCGGTGCTTGGGGAGGTGGAGCAATCGCTGCAGCTTCTGCATATGAGTGGAGTGGACGTTTGAGCGACGGATGTGTGAGCACAGTCTTCGCACCTTATGGAGCAGGGATGTTAAATCCGGATAATTATTAAGGAAGCACTGCACCACCAGGTTCAAAGTGTGAGCCAGTCAAGGTATGTGTGTTAGTTTTGTACGGGCTATGGCTGCCACAAAATTACGTCCGTTATCACTGACTACCTTGCCTGCCTCAAGATGTAGACTGCACAGCCATGACTCAGTTTGCTGCTGCAAGTAGTCGGCCAGTACCTCCACGGTGTGTCTGTTGTCGCCCCAAAACATCATCTTTAACACAGCCTGCTGACGCTTACCACTAGCTGTTCGATAGTGGGACACCTCGTGTGCAAAACTGCCAGCTGCGGATGGAGTGCTCGTGCGACTGCGCTCTGAGGACGAGCATTCGCTGATAGAGGAGGAGGATCGAAAGCCTACAGCCAACTGTTTCCTATACCGTGAGCTAGGCAGCACTGTTCCACTGCCGCTGTCCCCAGTGGAGCCTGCATCCACCACATTAACCCAGTGAGCAGTGATGGACGCGTGATGGCCCTGGCCAAGCCTACTGGTCCATGCATCTGTTGTGAGGTGCACCGTTCCACTCACTGACAGTTTTAGTGCATGGACAAGGCGGTCTTTCACATGACAGTGGAGGGCAGGGATGGCTTTTCGAGAAAAGAAGTGCCGACTGGGTAGGTCTTAGTGTGGGACAGCATAGGCCATGAGGTCGCGGAAAGCTTCGCTTTCAACCAAACAGTAGGGCATCATCTTTAATGAGATTAGTTTGAGAATGTAGGCGTTCAAACAAAGTGTACACGGATGAGAAGATGAGTACTTTCTTGTCCTACTCAGAGTGTTGTGTTGCAAAACCATTGTGATTCCCTGAGTGCTTTGGCCTTGCGACGACACCTCCATATTTAGTGCTGGTGGTGTGCTTAATGGTGGCAGTGGTCTTACATTGGGGGAAGTGATGAAGCGTTGCTGGCTACCTTCAGTTGGAGCAGGTCCACATGTGCTACCTGAGGTTTTGTAGTCCTTCCACGCTTGCAAGTGCATGTTGATTAAATGTCTAAGCATGCAACTGGTATTCAAATTTCTGAGTTGTTTACCTCAGCTAAAGGTCCTTCCGCAATTCTTACAGGTAACCTTTGCCTCATCAGTAGGATTTTGGACAATGAAGTGCCACACTGCACTCTTCCTACTATGGTATACATTTTCTGGCCTTGCACGCTGTGCTAAGTTGACCGTCTGACCAAGCTGTCCTGCAACTCTTTTAGTTTTTGTTCCATGTTTTTGGACAGCTACGGGCCTGGCAGATAACCGCTGCTGCGATTTCAATGCCTGCTGCGGATCCTTCTCCTTATCTGAACTATTGCCAGTGCCACCCTCCTCCCCCAATAGATGTCAATCCGGGTCAAGAACTGGGTCATCCATCACCTCCTCTTCAAAGTCATCTGCACCTTCCTCTTTACCTTCCTCTGTTTCACTGTGGAAGGTGGTAGTATGCGGGATGGGGCACCTGGGTTTCATCAGGGTCAGATTCTGGCTCAATAGACTGCGAGGGCAATGTTGTGTTCTGGGTCGATGTACCAGCAGAATCATCTAGCAGTGGCTGTGCATCAGTGCACTCCATGTAAGATTCATCTTGGACTGGGGAATTCTGGATTTGACTGGATAACCCAGGCATGGTATGTGAAAAGAGCTCCATAGAGTAATCTGAAGTGTGGGCTGCCGCATCCTTAACTTTTGGTGGGGGTGATGGACACAAGGAAAGGTGTTTTTCCTGACCAGAACCTTGCACTGATGACTCCGTGCTTGCAGGCTTCCAACATTCAGAAGAGGAGGCAATAGAGCTGGTGGCTGTTTCGGCAATGTACGCCAAAACCTGTTCCTGATGCTCCGGCTTTAAAAGCGGTTTTCCTACTCCAAGAAAAGGCAACCTTACAGGCCTTCATAGACCAGATGATGATGCAGGCTCAACACCTCCTACCTTAGCTGCTATTGTGCTTTTGCCAGAACCAGCCGATGCACCACCACCATCAGTACCAGCTGCGCCCCCCTGCCCACGTCCGCGGCCTCTTCCAACATACTTCCTCATGTTTGGGAAAATGTACCAAAAATACCAGCAGAGAGATGGTATTGTATGAGGTAGATCCAGCTGTGTAAGATGTATTAAAAAAATTAAATCTAAGTATATATTTTATTAGTCACAGATGCTCTCACAGTATGTATTTGACCGTAATCCAACAAGCAGATATACGGAACTGTATCAGAAGTGTACAGCTGTGTACATTTTTTGTGTAACTAACAATCTCCGTATATGTATTTATGGAGTGTCACACACACACACACACACACACACACACACACACTGACTCTGTAATGTATAGATGTGACTGTAATGCGAACGGCAGATATACAATACTGTTTGACAATTGGACAGCTCTATACGGTGTCTGTATGGAAAATTTTCAATCTCCGTCTATTTTTATACGGAGTGACACAAGCTGTCTCTGTATAGTTTTGACCGTAATCAAAACAGCAGATATATGAAACTGTTTGAAAAGCGTGCAGTTCTATAAGGTGTATGTGTAGAAAAATGGAAAATCTCCTCAGTTTGTTTTTCCAGAGTCACACATAGATAGCTTGTATTTGTCCGTGATACAAGCCGGTACACGGTAGTGTGTGAGGAGCGTACACCGCTATACGGTGTCTGTATGGAAAATTGTCAATCTCTGTCTATTTTTATAGGGACTGACGCACGCGGTCTCTGTCTAGTTTTGACCTTTATCAAACAACAGATATACGAAACTGTTTGAAAAGCCGACAGCACTCTAAGGTGTAGGTCTGGAAAAATGGAAAAACTCCTCGGCTTTTTCTTCCAGAGTCACACCCAGATAGCTTCTATTTGTCCGTGATACCAGCCGGTACATGGTAGTGTGTGAGGAGTGTACACCGCTATACGGTGTGTGAAAAAATGAATGCTCGGTAACTCACCAGGACAAAATAATAAAAGTTGGAGTGCTTTGAAAAAAGCAGTTTGAACAGCAGTGTGCACACGGCAATGCAGCTAGCAGGTAGCCTTAAAAGGCAGCCTAATCACCACCAGCGCTGCTCCACACAACAAAAATCCTCCCCTTTCGCTGCACACTAACTGTTCAGAGAAAAGCACTTTCAGCAGAAGCAGTTTTTTTTTCTTCTTCTCTGCCTAACGCTCTCCCTATTCAGAATCAGCAGCAGCAGCATCACCTCTCCCCATTGTGAGATCGGCAGAAGTAAGATGGCAGTCGGCGGTCACAGGCTTTTATACCCATTGTGACGCCACGCAAAGCAAGCCAATCACTTCAATGCCCTTCTCTAGGATGGAGGTGGCCGCTGCCCATGTCATTGCGTTGCCCACAGTGTGCGTCCACCTTTATTGGCTGAGAAAAGGCGCTGGAAGCAGTATTTGAAACACGACTTTGCGCTCGGCTCGGCGACCTCATGGCCAACCTCACGCTATGGTCGGGTTTCGATCGGCAAAACCCGACTTTAGCTAAAGTCGGCTATTTTTGAATTTGACCGACCCGTTTCGCTCAACTCTACTTAGCACTGTACAGCATCAGGTGCTGCTCTTAGCAGGCACTCACAAACCAACTCCCTGCAGGACCCAGAATGACCCTGTGACCATCTTGCGGCATCGCATTGTCCTGAGGGAAGCACACAGGGAACTGATTCCCTGCGTGATGCTTCTCTAAAAGGGTTAAATGCCCGCGATCAGTGCTAGCACTGATCGTGGGCAATTGATGTGGGGTGTCAGCTGTCATATTTAGCTGACACTCGCACCTGATCGCCACTGCACTCAGCGTAAGGCCGCACGATCGGTGTGCCGTACTAGTACTGCTGTTTGCAGGAATGCACCTCCTGCAGAGCAGTACTAGTATGGCGCATGTTGGGAAGGGGTTAATCCTGTGTGGAGGCTATCAAAGACTGTCATAAATTTTCGTTCACAGACCTGTCAGTGTTTTTGTAATTTGAAGTTGCATTTTAATATAATAACTTTCATATTGTTTATATTATGTCCTGGACCTCAGAAATGTTTAGCCACAGATTAATGTTTTTTTTCTATAATCATGTGGCGATTAGTTTTCTTCCTTGTCCTCAGTTTCTGTCCTGTTTCTTCAACATAGAGACCCCCAGGAGGACAAGTAGTGCGCAAAAATAAGTACACCACATTGGAAGAGGAACATGCGAATTTCCCAGGAATCTTATAAAGTAGTCCTGCTGTGCATTCTGGATATGTATCCAGTCTGCGGTCATTACATGACTGCAGCTCTTGCAACTCTTTACATTGCAAGGATAGGTTCCTATTGGTGTATCAGAGGGCATTGAACTTCAGATCATAATATTTCTTAAATTTGGAGGTTGTCTGTAGCATAGCAAAAGAGGGTTTTTTAATATTATTTTTAGCAGGTCATCTTTGTGTAGAATGTGGTGAAGTTTCTTGCCAGCTTTTCTGAGGTACACGACTATTTTCTTCTTTCTCTCTATATTGAAGTAGTTGACTTCTAGTGATGTGGCTCTATTAATCTGATCATCAATAAAGGTGGGGTGGTAGCCTTGGTCTAACCCCTTTCTGAAATTGGACGTACTATCCTGTCCACGTGACCCAGGCCGGAATGGCCGTAGACTGGATAGTACGTCATCGAGATCAGCTGCGCTCACTGGGGGAGCGCAGCTGATCGCGGCCGGGTGTCAGCTGATTATCACAGCTTACACCCGACACTATGTGCCAGGAAAGGTCACGGGTAGTGTTGAGCAATACCACCTGATATTGAAAAATATCGGATCAGATTGGATCGGCCGATATCCAAAAAGTATCGGGTATCGCCGATTCCAATCCCGGAAGTCCCATTCAAGTCAATGGGACAGAAATATCATAATTAAAAAAACCCTTTCTTTCCTTGTAGGTTAATTCTACATAAAGAAAAACAACAAATAATAATGTAGAATGTATTGGGGGAGGTGTAGGAGACATTAAAGCCATAGAGGTTTAGCCCAATCAAATGGAATAGCAGGAATTATTTTTTTATTTTAAAGACGTTCGGAGTTACAAAGATATTGACTATATTAACCTCTTTTATATTTTGTCAGATATGTATGTTTCACTACTTCCATGCTCTTCACCTTCTTTTTTACTTCTCCCACACTTTCTCCTTCATCATCCTCAGCAGCAGCATCTTTTTCATAACCTTCTTCTTCACCTTATTCATCTTCTTCTTCTTCACCTTCTTCCTATTATTCTTTTTTTTTACATTCTTCATATTCTTCTTATTCAACTATTATTCTTCTTCGTATTCTACTTCTTCATCTTCTTCCTATTCTTCTTCTTCTTCTTCATCATCATATTGTTATTTGTGACAGGCATTCCTGTAGTTGTTATCTATAAAAGTTTGAAGATTACACCTTCCGTTCTGCCTGTCACAAAAGATTTACAACAGGATTTGTCCGCGTTTAGTTTTGCCTGCAGTAGCAGGCATTTTCCAGGGGCACCACGAGGAGGAACGGACTCACCCCCATACACTGCTTAGTCTTCTTCTGCTTATAATTTAGATAATATCATTTGCTCTGATTTTTAGTCTTATGCATAATGTTCTTCTGCTTTTGGTTTTTCTGCTTCTTGGTCTTCTGTCTCTTGTGGTTCTGCATCTTGGTGGTTGTCTCCATGTTCTTTGTCCTCTTGGTCATCTTCTTCAGGGTCATCTTTTTGGTCTTCTTCGGTGTGGTCTTCAGGGTCGTCGTCTTCTTCAGGGTCGCCATCAGGGAGATCCAGAGTGAGAACCAAAAACCATTTCCACAAGCTCGAACTTGGAAAAGTAGCAGAAAGTACAAGAAGGCTGAGGAACTGCTGAGAACCAGCTGACGGTACTGGAACCGGGATGGTTAGCAGAAGGAACAAGAGCAAATGGAACTAGCGAGGACCAGCTGACGGTGCTAGAACCCAGAGGGGCAGCATAAGGATCACGAGCCAATGGCACAACTGTGGACCAGCTGACGGTGCTGGAACACGGTTACAAAGCAGGAGGTACCTGTGCCAGAAAGCACTACCAAGGACCAGCAGACGTTGCTGGAACTCGGCTACCGAGAAGGAGGCACCTAGGCCAAAGGTTCTGCCTGGAACCAGCTGATGGTGCTGGAACCCGGATGGGTGGCAGAAGCTGCAAGAGCAAATAGAACTAACGAGGACCAGCTGACGGTGCTGGAACCCGGAGGGGCAGCAGAAGGAACACGAGCCAATGGCACAACCGTGGACCAGCTGACGGTGCTGGAACACGGTTTCTAAGCAGGAGGTACCTGTGCTACAAAGCACTGCCAAGGACTAGCAGACGTTGCTGGAACTCGGATACCGAGAAGGAGGCACCTCAGCCAAAGGCACTGCCGAGAACCAGCTGACGGTGCTGGAACCCGGATGGGTAGCAGAAGGTACCCATGATAAACAAAGTTGCAAGGCCGCGAGCAGGCCGCAGTTACCGAAACCCACAGTCCTACAGGGGGTGCTTGTACTATTGGCACTACGGAACCAGCCTTTATTACCAGAACCCGCAGCCCACATAGGAAGCACCGAAACTGCAGGCACCATAGACTCGGCTAACCCGACCGCAGCACGACCGGACAACAAAGTGACATTGACACTACCCGGAAACAGCAGGCGTGCTGGAACCAGGATGGGCAGGAGGGAGTACCCGTTGCCAAAGACACTTCTGAGCAGCAACTGGCGATGTTGGAGCCCAGAGTCAATCAGGGTGCAGGCTGAGGCCTAATTTCATCAAGTTTAATATCTGTTGTAGACCACTACTGATTTTAAACGTGCTCCAACTAGGCCTCTGGCTCCACTCCACTCTGTCTCTAGTATTTCCCCTGGCCTCCAACCCCGCCAGTTGCTGCTCAGAAGTGGCGTCTGCACAATCAACACTTGTTCCTGTGTTACTGGGGTTCAGTAACGTCAGCTGTTCCCCTGATGTGTGTCCAGCAATGTCTCCTGCTCTGTCCACATTCCCACTACTAGCCCAGGATCAATCATGCAGCAGGCTGAGGCCTACTTGGAGCAAGTTGAAAATATGATCTAGCTTGAATGTGGAGGTAGCAGGAGATATTGCCGTCCACACAGCAGGGGAGCAGCTGCCGTTACTGAACCCCACTAACACAGGAGCTAGTGTTTTTCTCTGTGCGGACAGCACTTCCGAGCGACAACTGGCTGTATTGAAGCCCAGGATCAATCATGCAGCAGGCTGAGGCCTACTTGGAACAAGTAGAAAATCGGATGTTGTGTCAATGTGGAGGGAGCAGGAGACTTTGCCGTCCACACAGCAGGGAAGCAGCTGGCATTACTGAACCCCACTAACACAGGAGCTAGTGTTTTTCTCTGTGCGAACAGCACTTCCGAGCGACAACTGGCTGTATTGAAGCCCAGGATCAATCATGCAGCAGGCTGAGGCCTACTTGGAGCAAGTTAAAAATATGATCTAGCTTGAATGTGGAGGCAGCAGGAGATATTGCCGTCCACACAGCAGGGGAGCAGCTGACGTTACTGAACCCCACTAACACAGGAGCTAGTGTTATTCTTAGTGCGGACAGCACTTCCGAGCAACAACTGGCTGTGTTGAAGCCCAGGATCAATCATGCAGCAGGCTGAGGCCTACTTGGAGCAAGTAGAAAATCGGATGTTGTGTCAGTGTGGAGGGAGCAGGAGACTTTGCAGTCCACACAGCAAGGGAGCAGCTGGTGTTACTGAACCCCACTAACACAGGAGCTAGTATTTTTCTCTGTGCGGACAGCACTTCCGAGCAACAACTGGCTGTGTTGAAGCCCAGGGATTACAGTTCAGGTGGTAGAAACATGAACACAACAGGAGACCTGGATACTGTTGCCAACCAATTATTTATTCTGGAAGAGGACTGGCAAATTCTGGCGAGATCCAGGCCTTGTTCATTTTTAGAAAAATAAGCCGGTCAACGTTATCGGAGGATAGTCGCGTGCGACGGTCTGTTAGCACACCACCTGCGGTACTAAAGATGCATTCCGATAATACACTGGCAGCAGGGCAAGCCAGCACCTCCAATGCATACTGGCTAAGCTCTGGCCATGTATCCAGCTTAGAGACCCAAAACTTGAAGGGGGAAGAGCTGTCTGGGAGTACACTGACAGGGCAAGACATGTAGTCTGTCACCATCTGACAGAAACGTTGCCTCCTGCTGACTGGAGCCATCTGTGATGGTGTAGACATTTGTGGCGCACACAAAACTTTGCCACATTTGGGCCATACTGGTCTTGCCTTGTGCTGAGGCGCTGCCTCTGCTCCCTCTTTGCGCAGAGCTTCCTCCACTGCCTCAATGCACAGAGTTGCTTTGAAAAGCACTAGCAGCACTGCTGTCGGGTGGAATGGAGAACATGATGGACTGCACCAGTGTGTCTTGGTACTCCCGCATTTTACGCTCCCGGTTCAACGATGGTATGAGGCTTTGTAAGTTTTCCCGGTAGCGAGGATCTAAGAGGGTGTACACCCAATAATCAGCGGTGTTGAGAATGTGGGCGATGCGGCGGTCGTTTCTCAGGCACTGCAGAATGAAATCAACCATGTGCTGCAGACTCCCAACTGCCAAAGAAACGCTGTCCCCTGCTTGAGTTGTCATCTCTGCCTGCTCTGCATCACCCTACCCTCGCTGTACATACTGACTAGAGTATTGTGTACCTCCCTTCTCTGGAGAGATGTCTTCCTCCTCCATTGACTCCTCCTCATCCTCCTCACAAAGTGTCCCCTGCCTAGGCCTTTGTGAGGAACCACGTAGCGCAGACTGTCCAGAAGCAGAGGGCATTTGTGACTCCTCATCCTCCACCTCTTCCAAAACCTCCTCCCTTAGTGCTTGCAGTGTTTTTTGAAGCAGGCAGATAAGAGGGACAGTCATGCTGACTAGTGCATCATCTGCACTTGCCATCCGCGTGGAATCATCAAAGGCACGCAAAACGAGGCAGATGTCCTTCATAGAGGCCCACTCAGTGGTGCTGAAATGTGACTGGCGCACAGTGCGACTTGTTTGCGCCTGATGCAGCTGGTACTCCATTACTGCTGCCTGCTGCTCACACAACCACTCCAACATATGTAACATTGAATTCCACCTGGTGGGTAGGTCACATATGATGCGATGTTCCGGAAGGCGTAATCGGCGCTGCAGAGCAGCAAGGCGCGATCTTGCCGTGCTGGAACGCCGCCAGTGAGCGCACTCTATGCGGACCTTGTGCAGCCGTGCATCAAGATCCGGATAGTCCCTCAGAAAGCTCTGCACGACCAAGTTCAACACATGTGCCAGACATGGGATGTGAGTGAGGTTGCCTAGGCCCAGAGCTGCCATTGTCACTTACTACCAAACCTGGCTGCAGATTCTCTGGCACAAACCACACGTCGCTCTCCTGCTTGATGGAATTCCAGAGCTCCTGCGCTGTGTGGCTTCGATTCCCCAAAGAAATTAATTTCAGTACGGCCTGTTGACGTTTGGCCATTGCTGTGCTCATATCGGTCGCTCTGTTTCTGAGGAACTTGAGTAGGAGGAGGAGTCAATGTGTACAGACTGGATTCCTGCAATCCGTGGAGTTGGCAGAACACGTACAGCGCCACTCTCCAGATCTGTACCCAGCTCCACAACATTGACCCAATGGGCAGTGAGGGAAAGGTATCGTCCCTGTCCATGGTTACTGGTCCACACATAGGTGGTCAGGTGGACCTTGCTACTGACGGTGTTTAGTAGCGCATGTTTTATTTTTCCCTCCACATGCTTTTGCAGGGCAGGGACGGCTTGCCTGCTGAAATAAAAAGCAGCTGGGCACAGTGTATTGTGGGACTGCCAATGCCATGAAGTTCCGGAAGGTGTCAATCTCCACCAGCCTGAATGAGAGCATTTCAAGGGCCAGTAGTTTGGCAATGCCAGTATTCAGAGCCTGTGCTCGGGGATGGTTTGCCGAGTATGGCCGCCTTTTATCCCATGCCTGTGCTACCGATGGCTGTAGAGTGACCTGGGAGTGTGAGGATGACTGGGAACGTGGTGCTGTGGGTGGAATGTCACTGGATCTCCAGACAACAGTGCCAGAGGTTCTTCCTGTCATCTGCAAATGTCATCTGCAACCGTGTCAAACAAGGACCACACACTGCAAGTCTTGGGAGCGCCCGTTTTGGCTTTTGGAAGAGGAATGCTCCTAACGGGTGCCGAAGTGGAGGCTACAGGCAACCAAGTCTGCCCCCTCCCTCTCCCTCCTGTTTTGGCCATTCTGGGAATCTCTTCCTCAGAGCTGCTCCCATCACCTTCCTGTTCCTCACGCCATGAGGGGTCAAGGACCTCATCATCTACTCTCCCCTCTTCAAACACCTGCTTCTCCTGGGTTTTCTCGTCAGCACCGTACGCACCAGAAAGTGGCACCTGAGTCTCGTCATCATCTGATGCGTACTGAGGTGTGCTGACCATAGGCACTGGCCCACCCGCCTCTTCAGATTCAGAGGGACAAAGAAGTTGCGCATCACTGCATACTCCCTCTTCTTCACATTCTTGAATGCTGCTTGGCTGGCCCCCTCTTTCCAAGACAAAAGATTCAGAGAACAGAAGTAGAGATTGTGATGGCTCCTGTCCAGGGCTCTCTGACTGCCTGGGCACTTTGGCAGGTGGTGAAGAGACAGATGGTTGCTCTTCAGTGCTCTGGCCCTGAGAGGACGTGGAAGTCATTGAAGTCTATGCGTTAGCTGCCATCCATCCGACAACGGCTTCAATTTGTTCCTCCCGCAGCAGTGGGGTGCGGCGAGGTCCTACAAAGCTACACATAAAGGACTGTTGCCTGCTAAAACTGGGGGATGCTGACTCACTGGTGCCTGCAGCAGGCACAGAATCCCCACGTCCTCTCCCTGCAGAATCCCCACGTCCTCTCCCTGCAGAATCCCCACGTCCTCTCCCTGCTGAAACTCCACGCCCACGTGCCTTACTCCCTGCCTTCTTCATCTTGGTAGACTGATAACGATAGGCAGAAAAGTACAAAGGGGGGCTTAGTGTGCTTATTCCTGAACAGCTGGTAATAGGTATAAGAAACACAAATTTTATGAAGTGTGTGTGTGGACTACACTTTAATATGAGCTAATGTGGCCTACACAACTGTCAAATGGAGTGTTTGGTGAACTTTATTTTGTTTTTTTTTTCAAAAAAACAAAAAGGATGTGACCAAAGATTTGAAAGCGATAGTATCACAAACTTTTTGGAGCTATTACAATGAAGGAAGGTAACCTACAATGCAAAAGATGAGGCTCCAAAAAATAGGGTAATACTAATCTGGCTGCAGCTGAAGGGCACAAGCCAGAAGAAAGGCTCCTGTATCTACTCCTATATAGTGTTTGCAACCAGCCAATGTAGATGGATACGGATGGATGCACACTAACAGGAGAATGAAAAATGAGCTGCTATAAAAGAAAAATATGTGTGAGGCAGTGACGCACGCTGAGTGACCTACAACCAGACGTAACTGCAGGACACACTACTCAGCGTGAGCTGCACTCACACACAGAGACCTCTCAGACAGCCGTGAGCAGTGCAGATAAATGGGCACTAGCACTGAAAGGCTGCAGAGAGGCTCCGTTGTCTACTCCTATAGTGTTTGCAACCAACGTACAGTATATGGATACGGATGGATGCACACTAATAGGAGAATGAAAAATGAGCAGCAAAAAAAGAAAAATATGTATGAGGCAGTGACACACACTGAGCAGCCTACAACCAGACGTGGCTGCAGGACACACTACTCAGCGTGAGCTGCACTCCTTCAGACTGCTGTGAACACTGCTGCAAGGCAAAAGAAAGCTACAGTGGTGGATTATGTAGCCTGGGTAAAGCACACTATGATTGTAAAAATCGCTATCTCTAACTGTCCCTCACAGTCTTGAACAGCAGCCTGTCCCTAACTGAATTCACAGCAGAGTCAACCCGAAATAGCGGCGGCTTTTATAGTTCATCATGACATCATTTCAGCAGCCAATCACAGCCATATCATTAGTTAACATGCCTACATGCCTAACAGGATGTGCCCACACTTCTGAGGATTGTCATTGGCCTAATAAAATCAAACTCGCTAATAGCATTATGGGAACTTCCGATTCCGGTATTCAATATGCTAAAAGTATCGGAAGTCAGTATCGGAATTCCGATACAGTGAATATCGGCCGATACCCGATACTTGCGGTATCGGAATGCTCAACACTAGTCACGGTGCCACCCCCGGCACATTAACCCCTGACACACTGCGCTCAAACATGTTCGCAGTGTACCGGGGGGCTCCCCGGAACCCCCTCGGAACAACAGGATGTGCTCGAGTTGTTCCGAGGGCCTCGTTCCTGCAGGCCCCAGATCCAATATGGGCGCAGGGGCCCTCGTGGTACCGCAGGGAGGCGGCTTTCTCAGTGCCTGCTGAGCGCAGGCGCTGAGAATGCCTCCTGCAGTACCTGTTAGATCGTTGAACTGATAGAGTGCACAGCAAAGTGTCAGATCAGCGATCTGACACTATACAGTGATGTCCCACACTGGGACAAAGTAATAAAGTAAAAAAAAAAAAAAAAAGTATAAAAATATTTTTTTTAAAATTCCTAAATAAATGAAAAAAATTCCTTAATAAATTATTTTTTTGTAAAGAAAAAAACAATAAAAGTACACATATGTAGTATCGCCACGTCCGTAACGACCCGCCCTATAAAACTGTCCCACTAGTTAACCCCTTTGGTGAACCCTTTAAAAAAAAAACAAGGCAAATAATGCTTTATCATCATACCGCCGATCAAAAAGTGCAATAACACGCGATCAAAAAGATGAATATAAATAAACATGGTACCACTGAAAATGTCATCTTGTCCTGCAAAAAATGAGCCACCATACAGCATCATCAGCGAAAAAATAAAAAAGTTATAGCTCACAGAATAAAGCGATGCAAAAATAATTATTTTTTATATAAAATTGTTTTTATTGTATAAAAGTGCCAAAACATAAACAATTATATAACTGAGATATCGCTGTAATCGTACTGACCCGAAGAATAAAACCGCTTTATCAATTTTACCACACACAGCATGGTGTAAACGCACCCCCAAAAGAAATTCATGAAATGCTGGTTTTTGTTCATTCTGCGTCCCAAAAATCAGAATAAAAAGCGATCAAAAATGTCACGTGCCCCAAAATGATACCAATGAAAACGACAACTCGTTTCACAAAAAATAAGACCTCACATGACTCTGAGTCAAAATATGGAAAAACTATAGCTCTCAAAATGTGGTGATGCAAAAACTATTTTTACAATAAAAAGTGTCTTTTAGGCTGGTTTGACACTAGCATTTTTTTAGCGCTGCTCTTCATGCGCGTCAATGCGCATGCATCCTACCATACCTACCATCCTATCATAAACATGGGGGCGCATTGTCTAGCATATGCACGCGTTCCTATGCGTTTTCGTGTTCATGCGTTTTTTGTAGTGTGCACCTAGGTGCTCCGGACACAACCTGTTGCATTTTTGGTCCATCCGACCTGTCTCAAAAAAACGCATGCACACGCTTGCGCAAAGAATGCGCAAAAAAAATCACATTACAGTCTATGGGAACGCAGGTGTGCGTGGACTGTGCAGCTGGTGGTGTGGCACCAAGGTGGCGTCCCCCCTGGCTGGTGCGATGAAGCCTGCAGTGCTGCTGGAATAGGTGGGGAACGGTGCCATGCTCCAAGCAACTGATGCCACTGGAGGGTAGTGGGGATGAGGGGACGGGGTTGGGGTGATGTCACCACAGCTAGGGAAAGGAAGGGAGCGCGAGTGGGTTAAAAGTGTGCCAACACGTTTCTAAAGTACACGGAACTTCCTCGTCAGGGCTAACAGCCCCCATGGCACCCGACCCTTTATATGACCTGACCCTCACCTCCCCCACCTCACACCTCCATAGAGGATACATTGTGCGAAGCACTTGATAAAAATGTCATTGTAAGTGCATGGGTCTGAGACTAGCCTATGTAAAACCAAAGGAGAAGTATTGATATTAAAATTCAATATTTTATTTAAATAAATACATTAAAAGTTGATTGATTATTAATCAATACATATATGATAATGCCCAGTATCAGAGAACGAGACAAGGCGGTGACCATGGTCCAAAAACGCCTTGTGCATGGATTACCACTCCATATGCTAATCTTAAAAAGGAGAAAACGGAGTAACGGATACAAAATATATGCAAAAGTATAAATTTTATTAATACTCACATCAAGTGCTGACAAGTATACAAGTTGACTAAAATAGGGGGGATAAGCCCCAATGATACAACAATCAGGACAGACAAGGACAGGGTAAATAAAATGATACCAGTGCTCGAAATCTACATGGCACAACGTTCAGTCAGCCCATGGGCATTGCACATAACAGACATGTGTCTAATGGTAAAAGATAGTCAAATATGGCATACTCAATTAAATGTGTATTGTACATAGTTGTACATGTCCAGAGCGCCAAAAAAAAAAAAAAAACCATCCAGAGGGGTCAATGTGCAAGTCCAATGGACACTGAACATAAATGAATCAATGACATGTGGAAGGATTCTTACATAGTAAATAACATATGTATCAACATATCAAAACTGCGCAATTGTGCCAGAGAGAACCCGGGAGACGACCCGCCCAGCGGTCCAAATGACCGAAGTGTGGAAACAAGTAAAGGCAGGCTGCTTACCGGGGAGCAGAGGAGGTGAAGGCCCATGCAACGACACCCGACGTACGTTTCGCGCCCGCCACAGGCGCTTTATCAAGGGAGTGTTGACTGAGGTGAACCACCATGTTTTTATGCAGAAAGACCTCCCACTTGAAAGCGGTCACATGGGGCAGGTCTACCAACCAAAGGCAGCGGACAGAGCATGCGCAGTGCAGCTCACTCAAACCAGGAAGTGATCAATAGTATGGTCACAAAAAAAAAAAAAAAAAAAAAATATGGCGGGACAAAACCGCACTCATATAAAAACTAGATAGCATCGTTACCCTAGACGCCTGCGCAGTGTATTGCGTTGACAAAAAGTGTCAGAGCTCAATGAATGATAAAGATGTAATCAGACCATAATAGTGGCGCATACTCAGTGCAACACCTCAGTCCTCCAGGAGATGGGGCAGGCGTCACGCGTCAGGGAAAACAGAGGGAATTTAACCCCGTGTATAACCTGAGGCGGGCAGACGCCCAAACCCATATCGGAGCAACGGGTGAGCGCAGGTATGCGCACTAAGGTCACAGCATAAAGAATCAGGAGAAGAAAATTAAAAAAAAAAAAAACAAAAAACAAGTAGAAAATAAAAAATAAATTATAAACCAAGACAGACCATGGAGGAAATACAGTAAAGATAGTGACATCAATCATAATTGGGGCAAACAATATAAACACATTATATGATAGTGTATGCTACCAAAAATCCAGAGCACCAGTAAGGATTGTAAAGGCACACAATAAGATTGATGCAACAGTCCAGAAAATCTTTTTTTTTTTTTTTTTTTTTCCCCCCTTCTCTCCTTCTCTTTCCCCCTTCTTCCTTTCTCTTCTTCTTATATAGTAATAGACGAGTGACCCGAACACGATGGAGTGTCCGCATTCTCCATAATATCAATATGCCGTGAAACGATGATGAAGGTAGATATTCTTTCCAGATCCAACAGATAATAAACGCAGGCGTGGGTACGGACATCCAGAATAGAGGGGTCCACACCACACAATGGTACCAGTGAGTCCACATGTAGCCAACACAGAAAACACAGGGAAACTAAAAAAATATATAAAAAGACAAAAAGTTAAAATCATACAAACCGAATGTTGATGGGGCCTAAAAAAATGAAACAATGGTGAGTGCAGCGGAGACAGCAGAAGCTATAAAAATGAGGAGAAACTCAGAGATTCGTTAAGTCCTTTGGGGGTCATAGTATCCAGGGCGACGATCCACTTAGCCTCTCTCTGGGCCAACGCCTTTTTGTAATTTCCAGCTCGGATTCCCAAGTGTACACATTCAATACCTCTTACCATGAAGGACCCCGGGTCACAATCATGGGAGGATCTGAAGTGACGTGGGATGGTCTTAAGGGTAGTAGGATCGACCACTGTCTTGGCCGCCCGAATGTCCCTAACATGCTCACGAACTCTCACACGTAATTCTCTTGATGTGAGGCCCACATATATCAGTGGGCACCCACATGTCGCGTAGTATATGACATTAGTACTACTGCAGGAAATGTGTTGTTTGATGTGAAAATCTTTTTCACCATCGGAGGACTGAAAGGAGGAGCAGCGAAGGACATTCGGGCAGGCAACACAGTGGCCGCAAGGAAAACACCCCCGAGTTGGACCAGTAGATCCAAAGGGGTTCGTTGTCGTCGCGATGTAATGGCTCTTGACCAAAAAATCCCTCAAGTTTCTACATCTTCTTGAAGTCATCAGAGGACGATCACCGATAACCTGGCCCAGAGATGGCTCCGAGCCAAGAATTGCCCAGTGTTTGGCCAAAATGCTCCTCATGTGTTCCCATTCATGATTGAAGGTAGAGATGAAACGTATTGGGGCAGATCCACCTGACTTAGCAGATCTCCCAGTATTATCACGCCTCGGATAAAGCAAGTCCCTACGGGCAGTAGCCCTGGCTCTACTGTAACCCTTTCGTATGCTCCTGTTACTATATCCCCGGTTGCGAAAACGAGTCTGTAGGTCCCTAGCTTGCCTTTCAAAACCATCCTCGGTGGAGCAGATCCGCCTCATCCTGAGGAACTGACCGACAGGAACGGCCCTGATGGTAGAGGTGTTATGTGCGGACTCGGCATGGAGTAAAGAGTTGACAGAAGTGGGCTTCCTGTACAAGTCAGTCTGGATCCGGCGTGTATCGTCGATCTCCAGTGTGACGTCCAGGAAGTCAATAGTTTTAAGATCATATTTAAATGTCAATCTAATGTTAAAAGTATTAGCATTGAGCCATGCCATGAAGTCCCCGAGCTGCTGCAGTGTCCCGTCCCAAAAAAATAAAACATCATCGATATAGCGGTGCCAGCACAGCACATGGGAAGCGGCCGGCGCGCCCTCGTCGCCAAAGATGGATCTCTCCCAGGCACCCAAGAAGAGATTAGCGTACGAGGGCGCACAGGCCGCGCCCATCGCCGTGCCGCACCGCTGACGATAGAATTGATCTTTGAATACAAAAAAATTGTGGGTAAGGACAAACTGCAGCAGCTCAAGGAGTAGTCCACACATCGGGCCGTCCAGGTCGGACATCCCCAGGAAGAGGCGGACCGCATCCAAACCGAGGGTATGGTCAATACATGTATAAAGGGACTCTACGTCCGCGGTCACCAGAAAGGTATGACCGTCCACAAGGACGCCGTCAACCCGCGTGAGGACGTCCGTTGTGTCTTTAATGTAAGATGGTAATGATTCAACCAGTGGTTTGAGGTAGAAGTCAAGAAATTTACATACTGGGTCGCAGAGCCCTTCAATACCAGACACAATCGGACGGCCAGGCGGCTCGACGGCGTCCTTGTGGATCTTAGGCAAGAGATAGAAGGTGGGTGTCTTTGGGGTTCGGACCATCAGCCCCTCAAAGACCGTTTTGGTTATAATACCCCCCTCCAAAGCTCGAACAAGAATACGCTGAAGGGAGAGCGAGAAGGAGGCAGTCGGGTTATAGGATAACCTTTCGTAAGTATTACGGTTTCTCAATTGCCTATGTGCCTCACGTTCATACATATGTGTAGGCCATACCACGATATTCCCCCCCTTGTCAGCAGGTTTGAAAACCACCCCCGAAAGTGATTGTAATTCGGAGATAGCCTTCCGCTGTCTCCATGTGAGGTTGTCAAATTTACGTCTAGATGGTAATTTTCGGAAATCCTCTGCGACTAGTTTTGTAAAAATGTCGATGGCGGGACTGAGAGACAGGGGGGGGAATCTCGTGGATTTCGGCAAAACGTGTGGAGGAAACTTACTCCTACTTGGTGGTGTCTGCTCATCGAGAAGATCCTCCAAAACTCGAAGTGCCTCCATCTCACTCTCCGTCAACGACTCCTGAGAGATATTCTTATGGTGTAGCTTGCGTAATAGTAGCTTTCTGGAGAACAGGTGAAGATCCTTCAGTGCTACAAAAAAGTTAAAAGGATTAGTGGGGGAGAAAGTCAGTCCACGACTCAAAACCTCCAACTGGGGTTGTGTAAGAGCATGTGTTGAGAGGTTAACTACCTGAAGGCCACCAGCTGAGTAATCAGTAAAATTGCGTCCGGTGTATGTCTTCTTTCTGGCAGATTGCCGTGTAACCACACGTTTAGTTACGGGGTCAGAGCTGGAGCTGAGGGTACCACCTGGATGAGACAGCTGCACCGATGCCTCGTCGTCAACAGAAACAGTGGATTTAATAGATGTAGATCTAGATCGAGAACGTGACATACTCCTATATAACTGTCTGGATCTATCAGGAGGATGGCGCCATCTGTACACATGGGCCGTTAATTTATCCTGTATATCTCGTTTGAGTTTCTTCGTCTTGGTTGCTTGTGTTTCTTGGGCCCATTTTTGGAGGTCAACATCAAGTTCATCGTTAAACTTTTTGAGTGATTCCCCAGTTAAGCCTTTTTGTAAATCCAATTGAATAATTTCGATCTCACTCTCGAGAAGAGTAAGCGTTTTTTTATTTTGTGTTTTCAATAGGTCCAAAAAACCCATAGAACATACATTGGCCAACTCCTCCCACTTGGCTTTGAAATCATCATCCTGAATGGGGAAAGAGGGGAAGACCTGGATACGCAGACCCCTAGGGATAAGATTATTCTGAATATATTTGTCAAGAAATTCATGGTTCCACCATATGCGTGTGCGTTTCCTGAGCAGATCTCTGAATTTCAACATAGCTGCTTGCATATCACCGCTGCAACCACCAGTGTCCCCGCCACTACTGTCCTGGAGAGCATCATTAAGCTGCGCACGCCACGTCGTGTCGCGTGCACGAAAATCCATATTCGGGCAGGAAAATTCTGTGAAAAACACAGATACAATCAATACATATATGATAATGCCCAGTATCAGAGAACGAGACAAGGCGGTGACCATGGTCCAAAAACGCCTTGTGCATGGATTACCACTCCATATGCTAATCTTAAAAAGGAGAAAACGGAGTAACGGATACAAAATATATGCAAAAGTATAAATTTTATTAATACTCACATCAAGTGCTGACAAGTATACAAGTTGACTAAAATAGGGGGGATAAGCCCCAATGATACAACAATCAGGACAGACAAGGACAGGGTAAATAAAATGATACCAGTGCTCGAAATCTACATGGCACAACGTTCAGTCAGCCCATGGGCATTGCACATAACAGACATGTGTCTAATGGTAAAAGATAGTCAAATATGGCATACTCAATTAAATGTGTATTGTACATAGTTGTACATGTCCAGAGCGCCAAAAAAAAAAAAAAAAAACCATCCAGAGGGGTCAATGTGCAAGTCCAATGGACACTGAACATAAATGAATCAATGACATGTGGAAGGATTCTTACATAGTAAATAACATATGTATCAACATATCAAAACTGCGCAATTGTGCCAGAGAGAACCCGGGAGACGACCCGCCCAGCGGTCCAAATGACCGAAGTGTGGAAACAAGTAAAGGCAGGCTGCTTACCGGGGAGCAGAGGAGGTGAAGGCCCATGCAACGACACCCGACGTACGTTTCGCGCCCGCCACAGGCGCTTTATCAAGGGAGTGTTGACTGAGGTGAACCACCATGTTTTTATGCAGAAAGACCTCCCACTTGAAAGCGGTCACATGGGGCAGGTCTACCAACCAAAGGCAGCGGACAGAGCATGCGCAGTGCAGCTCACTCAAACCAGGAAGTGATCAATAGTATGGTCACAAAAAAAAAAAAAAAAAAAAATATGGCGGGACAAAACCGCACTCATATAAAAACTAGATAGCATCGTTACCCTAGACGCCTGCGCAGTGTATTGCGTTGACAAAAAGTGTCAGAGCTCAATGAATGATAAAGATGTAATCAGACCATAATAGCGGCGCATACTCAGTGCAACACCTCAGTCCTCCAGGAGATGGGGCAGGCGTCACGCGTCAGGGAAAACAGAGGGAATTTAACCCCGTGTATAACCTGAGGCGGGCAGACGCCCAAACCCATATCGGAGCAACGGGTGAGCGCAGGTATGCGCACTAAGGTCACAGCATAAAGAATCAGGAGAAGAAAATTAAAAAAAAAAAAAACAAAAAACAAGTAAAAAATAAAAAATAAATTATAAACCAAGACAGACCATGGAGGAAATACAGTAAAGATAGTGACATCAATCATAATTGGGGCAAACAATATAAACACATTATATGATAGTGTATGCTACCAAAAATTCAGAGCACCAGTAAGGATTGTAAAGGCACACAATAAGATTGATGCAACAGTCCAGAAAATCTTTTTTTTTTTTTTTTTTTTTCCCCCCTTCTCTCCTTCTCTTTCCCCCTTCTTCCTTTCTCTTCTTCTTATATAGTAATAGACGAGTGACCCGAACACGATGGAGTGTCCGCATTCTCCATAATATCAATATGCCGTGAAACGATGATGAAGGTAGATATTCTTTCCAGATCCAACAGATAATAAACGCAGGCGTGGGTACGGACATCCAGAATAGAGGGGTCCACACCACACAATGGTACCAGTGAGTCCACATGTAGCCAACACAGAAAACACAGGGAAACTAAAAACCGAATGTTGATAGGGCCTAAAAAAATGAAACAATGGTGAGTGGCGGGGACACTGGTGGTTGCAGCGGTGATATGCAAGCAGCTATGTTGAAATTCAGAGATCTGCTCAGGAAACGCACACGCATATGGTGGAACCATGAATTTCTTGACAAATATATTCAGAATAATCTTATCCCTAGGGGTCTGCGTATCCAGGTCTTCCCCTCTTTCCCCATTCAGGATGATGATTTCAAAGCCAAGTGGGAGGAGTTGGCCAATGTATGTTCTATGGGTTTTTTGGACCTATTGAAAACACAAAATAAAAAAACGCTTACTCTTCTCGAGAGTGAGATCGAAATTATTCAATTGGATTTACAAAAAGGCTTAACTGGGGAATCACTCAAAAAGTTTAACGATGAACTTGATGTTGACCTCCAAAAATGGGCCCAAGAAACACAAGCAACCAAGACGAAGAAACTCAAACGAGATATACAGGATAAATTAACGGCCCATGTGTACAGATGGCGCCATCCTCCTGATAGATCCAGACAGTTATATAGGAGTATGTCACGTTCTCGATCTAGATCTACATCTATTAAATCCACTGTTTCTGTTGACGACGAGGCATCGGTGCAGCTGTCTCATCCAGGTGGTACCCTCAGCTCCAGCTCTGACCCCGTAACTAAACGTGTGGTTACACGGCAATCTGCCAGAAAGAAGACATACACCGGACGCAATTTTACTGATTACTCAGCTGGTGGCCTTCAGGTAGTTAACCTCTCAACACATGCTCTTACACAACCCCAGTTGGAGGTTTTGAGTCGTGGACTGACTTTCTCCCCCACTAATCCTTTTAACTTTTTTGTAGCACTGAAGGATCTTCACCTGTTCTCCAGAAAGCTACTATTACGCAAGCTACACCATAAGAATATCTCTCAGGAGTCGTTGACGGAGAGTGAGATGGAGGCACTTCGAGTTTTGGAGGATCTTCTCGATGAGCAGACACCACCAAGTAGGAGTAAGTTTCCTCCACACGTTTTGCCGAAATCCACGAGATTCCCCCCCCTGTCTCTCAGTCCCGCCATCGACATTTTTACAAAACTAGTCGCAGAGGATTTCAGAAAATTACCATCTAGACGTAAATTTGACAACCTCACATGGAGACAGCGGAAGGCTATCTCCGAATTACAATCACTTTCGGGGGTGGTTTTCAAACCTGCTGACAAGGGGGGGAATATCGTGGTATGGCCTACACATATGTATGAACGTGAGGCACATAGGCAATTGAGAAACCGTAATACTTACGAAAGGTTATCCTATAACCCGACTGCCTCCTTCTCGCTCTCCCTTCAGCGTATTCTTGTTCGAGCTTTGGAGGGGGGTATTATAACCAAAACGGTCTTTGAGGGGCTGATGGTCCGAACCCCAAAGACACCCACCTTCTATCTCTTGCCTAAGATCCACAAGGACGCCGTCGAGCCGCCTGGCCGTCCGATTGTGTCTGGTATTGAAGGGCTCTGCGACCCAGTATGTAAATTTCTTGACTTCTACCTCAAACCACTGGTTGAATCATTACCATCTTACATTAAAGACACAACGGACGTCCTCACGCGGGTTGACGGCGTCCTTGTGGACGGTCATACCTTTCTGGTGACCGCGGACGTAGAGTCCCTTTATACATGTATTGACCATACCCTCGGTTTGGATGCGGTCCGCCTCTTCCTGGGGATGTCCGACCTGGACGGCCCAATGTGTGGACTACTCCTTGAGCTGCTGCAGTTTGTCCTTACCCACAATTTTTTTGTATTCAAAGATCAATTCTATCGTCAGCGGTGCGGCACGGCGATGGGCGCGGCCTGTGCGCCCTCGTACGCTAATCTCTTCTTGGGTGCCTGGGAGAGATCCATCTTTGGCGACGAGGGCGCGCCGGCCGCTTCCCATGTGCTGTGCTGGCACCGCTATATCGATGATGTTTTATTTTTTTGGGACGGGACACTGCAGCAGCTCGGGGACTTCATGGCATGGCTCAATGCTAATACTTTTAACATTAGATTGACATTTAAATATGATCTTAAAACTATTGACTTCCTGGACGTCACACTGGAGATCGACGATACACGCCGGATCCAGACTGACGTGTACAGGAAGCCCACTTCTGTCAACTCTTTACTCCATGCCGAGTCCGCACATAACACCTCTACCATCAGGGCCGTTCCTGTCGGTCAGTTCCTCAGGATGAGGCGGATCTGCTCCACCGAGGATGGTTTTGAAAGGCAAGCTAGGGACCTACAGACTCGTTTTCGCAACCGGGGATATAGTAACAGGAGCATACGAAAGGGTTACAGTAGAGCCAGGGCTACTGCCCGTAGGGACTTGCTTTATCCGAGGCGTGATAATACTGGGAGATCTGCTAAGTCAGGTGGATCTGCCCCAATACGTTTCATCTCTACCTTCAATCATGAATGGGAACACATGAGGAGCATTTTGGCCAAACACTGGGCAATTCTTGGCTCGGAGCCATCTCTGGGCCAGGTTATCGGTGATCGTCCTCTGATGACTTCAAGAAGATGTAGAAACTTGAGGGATTTTTTGGTCAAGAGCCATTACATCGCGACGACAACGAACCCCTTTGGATCTACTGGTCCAACTCGGGGGTGTTTTCCTTGCGGCCACTGTGTTGCCTGCCCGAATGTCCTTCGCTGCTCCTCCTTTCAGTCCTCCGATGGTGAAAAAGATTTTCACATCAAACAACACATTTCCTGCAGTAGTACTAATGTCATATACTACGCGACATGTGGGTGCCCACTGATATATGTGGGCCTCACATCAAGAGAATTACGTGTGAGAGTTCGTGAGCATGTTAGGGACATTCGGGCGGCCAAGACAGTGGTCGATCCTACTACCCTTAAGACCATCCCACGTCACTTCAGATCCTCCCATGATTGTGACCCGGGGTCCTTCATGGTAAGAGGTATTGAATGTGTACACTTGGGAATCCGAGCTGGAAATTACAAAAAGGCGTTGGCCCAGAGAGAGGCTAAGTGGATCGTCGCCCTGGATACTATGACCCCCAAAGGACTTAACGAATCTCTGAGTTTCTCCTCATTTTTATAGCTTCTGCTGTCTCCGCTGCACTCACCATTGTTTCATTTTTTTAGGCCCTATCAACATTCGGTTTGTATGATTTTAACTTTTTGTCTTTTTATATATTTTTTTAGTTTCCCTGTGTTTTCTGTGTTGGCTACATGTGGACTCACTGGTACCATTGTGTGGTGTGGACCCCTCTATTCTGGATGTCCGTACCCACGCCTGCGTTTATTATCTGTTGGATCTGGAAAGAATATCTACCTTCATCATCGTTTCACGGCATATTGATATTATGGAGAATGCGGACACTCCATCGTGTTCGGGTCACTCGTCTATTACTATATAAGAAGAAGAGAAAGGAAGAAGGGGGAAAGAGAAGGAGAGAAGGGGGGAAAAAAAAAAAAAAAAAAAAAAAAAAAAAAAGATTTTCTGGACTGTTGCATCAATCTTATTGTGTGCCTTTACAATCCTTACTGGTGCTCTGGATTTTTGGTAGCATACACTATCATATAATGTGTTTATATTGTTTGCCCCAATTATGATTGATGTCACTATCTTTACTGTATTTCCTCCATGGTCTGTCTTGGTTTATAATTTATTTTTTATTTTTTACTTGTTTTTTGTTTTTTTTTTTTTTAATTTTCTTCTCCTGATTCTTTATGCTGTGACCTTAGTGCGCATACCTGCGCTCACCCGTTGCTCCGATATGGGTTTGGGCGTCTGCCCGCCTCAGGTTATACACGGGGTTAAATTCCCTCTGTTTTCCCTGACGCGTGACGCCTGCCCCATCTCCTGGAGGACTGAGGTGTTGCACTGAGTATGCGCCGCTATTATGGTCTGATTACATCTTTATCATTCATTGAGCTCTGACACTTTTTGTCAACGCAATACACTGCGCAGGCGTCTAGGGTAACGATGCTATCTAGTTTTTATATGAGTGCGGTTTTGTCCCGCCATATTTTTTTTTTTTTTTTTTTTTGTGACCATACTATTGATCACTTCCTGGTTTGAGTGAGCTGCACTGCGCATGCTCTGTCCGCTGCCTTTGGTTGGTAGACCTGCCCCATGTGACCGCTTTCAAGTGGGAGGTCTTTCTGCATAAAAACATGGTGGTTCACCTCAGTCAACACTCCCTTGATAAAGCGCCTGTGGCGGGCGCGAAACGTACGTCGGGTGTCGTTGCATGGGCCTTCACCTCCTCTGCTCCCCGGTAAGCAGCCTGCCTTTACTTGTTTCCACACTTCGGTCATTTGGACCGCTGGGCGGGTCGTCTCCCGGGTTCTCTCTGGCACAATTGCGCAGTTTTGATATGTTGATACATATGTTATTTACTATGTAAGAATCCTTCCACATGTCATTGATTCATTTATGTTCAGTGTCCATTGGACTTGCACATTGACCCCTCTGGATGGTTTTTTTTTTTTTTTTTTTGGCGCTCTGGACATGTACAACTATGTACAATACACATTTAATTGAGTATGCCATATTTGACTATCTTTTACCATTAGACACATGTCTGTTATGTGCAATGCCCATGGGCTGACTGAACGTTGTGCCATGTAGATTTCGAGCACTGGTATCATTTTATTTACCCTGTCCTTGTCTGTCCTGATTGTTGTATCATTGGGGCTTATCCCCCCTATTTTAGTCAACTTGTATACTTGTCAGCACTTGATGTGAGTATTAATAAAATTTATACTTTTGCATATATTTTGTATCCGTTACTCAGTTTTCTCCTTTTTAAGATTGATTATTAATCAGTTGTGCGACAAAAATGTAGCTGCCCAACATATAGAGTCTGCATAAAAAATTTAGAAAAACAAGATTAATAGCGCTAGGAATGTGTAAATTTATTAAAAAATAGTATAAATAGTAAAAATAGTATAAATATTAAATATTGAATAGCCTTTCCGAGCTCTGCCATGTGCCGAAACAGCGGTTCCCCCCTCAGGTATCAGCGTACTCAGGACAAATTGCACAATAACTTTTGCAGTCCAATTTCTCCTGTCAGGCCGGGGTCACACTAACCGGCGCAAAATACGGTCCGTAGTTTACAGGCGTAATACGGATGAATGACCCCTAAATAGTGCTCCGTAGGTCATCCGTAAGCAAAGGTGTGGTTGCGTATTTTGCGCATGTCTGCATCCGTATGTAATCCGTATGGCGAGATTTTCTCGCCGCCTTGCAAAATGGACAAATAATGGAGCCCTATGACAGGGTTTATAACAGAAACGAAAGAATAGATATAGACACATAGAATTCATATATATATATATAAATATATATATATATATATATATATATATATACAGTCATATGTTAAAGTTTGGGCACCCCTATCAATGTTAACCTTTTTTCTTTATACCAATTTTGGTTTTTGCAACAGCTATTTCAGTTTCATATATCTAATAACTGATGGACTCAGTTATATTTCTGGATTCAAATGAGGTTTATTGTACTAACAGAAAATGTGCAATCTGCATTTTAACAAAATTTGACCGATGCAAAAGTATGGGCAGCTCAACATAAAAGTGACATTAATATTTCGTAGATCCTCCTTTTGCAAAAATAACAGCCTCTAGTCGCTTCCTGTAGCTATTAATGAGTTCCTGGATCCTGGATGAAGGTATTTGTGACCATTCCTGTTTACAAAACAATTCCAGTTCAGTTAAGTTTGATGGTCGCCGAGCATGGACAGCCCGCTTCAAATCATCCCACAGATGTTCAATAATATTCAGGTCTGGGGACTGGGATGGCCATTCCAGAACATTGTCATTGTTCCTCTGCATGAATGCCTGAGTAGACTTGGAGCGGTGTTTTGGATCATTATCTTGCTGAAATATCCATCCCCTGCGTAACTTCAACTTCATAACTGATTCTTGCATATTACTGTCAAGAATCTGCTGATACTGAATTGAATCCATGCGACCCTCAACTTTAACAAGATTCCCGGTGCCGGCATTGGCCACACAGCCCCAAAGCATGATGGAACCTCCACCAAATTTTACCGTGGGTAGCAAGTGTTTTTCTTGGAATGCTGTGTTTTTTAGCCTCCATGCATAACGCCTTTTTGTATGACCAAACAACTCAATCTTTGTTTCATCAGTCCACAGGACCGTCTTCCAAAATGTAACTAGCTTGTCCAAATGTGCTTTTGCATACCTCAGGCGACTCTGTTTGTGGCGTGCTTGCAGAAACGGCTTCTTTGGCATCACTCTCCCATACAGCTTCTCCTTGTGCAAAGTGCGCTGTATTGTTGACCGATGCACAGTGACACCATCTGCAGCAAGATGATGCTGCAGGTCTTTGGAGGTGGTCTATGGATTGTCCTTGACTGTTCTCACCATTCTTCTTCTCTGCCTTTCTGATATTTTTCTTGGCTTGCCACTTCTGGGCTTAACAAGAACTGTACCTGTGTTCTTCCATTTCCTTACTATGTTCCTCACAGTGGAAACTGACAGGTTAAATCTCTGAGACAACTTTTTGTATCCTTCCCCTGAAAAGCTATGTTGAATAATCTTTGTTTTCAGATCATTTGAGAGTTGTTTTGAGGAGCCCATGATGCCACTCTTCATAGCAGAATCAAATAGGAGAACTACTTGCAAGTGGCCACCTTAAATACCCTTTCTCATGATTTGATACACCTGGCTATGAAGTTCAAAGCTCAATGAGGTTACAAAACCAATTTAGTGCTTCAGGAAGTCAGTAAAAAGTAGTTAGGAGTGTTCAAATCAAGAAAATGATAAGGGTGCCCATACTTTTGCACCGGTCAAATTTTGTTTAAATGCAGATTGCACATTTTCTGTCAGAACAATAAACCTCATTTGAATCCAGAAATATAACTGAGTCCATCAGTTATTAGATATATGAAACTGAAATAGCTGTTGCAAAAACCAAAATTGTTATAAAGAAAAAAGGTTAACATTAATGGGGTGCCCAAACTTTTACATATGACTGTGTATATATATATATATATATATATATATACCCACAAGTCATTGAGATAAACATATATAAATATATATATTTATATTTCACAGAGTTCTTCATAGCAGAATAGCCGCTAATTAAATTGCCGGCTTCTATCAAATCCTTCCCCAACCCGACATGAAATGACACATGGTTTACATTCAGTAAACCATTTAATTTAATTGTTTTTTATATGTCCCTGACTAATAATTAGATGCGGGTTTGTGTGCAAAATTTGGGAGTTGTAGTTGTTATTTAAAGGGGTTAATTCATTTATAAAAAATGCGTGGGCTTCCCATTGCCCTGTAGCGGTGGCAAATGGGTTAATCTAACAAAGGGTTAATGTAACCTTACAATCAAATGGTGACATTAACCCTTTGTTAGATTAACCCAATCGCCACCACTATAGGGCAAAGGGAAGCCCATGCATTTTTTAACAACGAATTAACCCCTTAAAATAACAACTACAACTCCCATATTTTACACACAAACCCTCATCTAATTATTAGTCAGGGACATATAATAAAACATGAAATGAAATTCTTTACTGAATGTAAACCATGTGTCATTTCATGTCGGGTTGGGGAATGATTTGATAGAAGCTGGCAATTTAATTAGCGGCTATTCTGCTATGAAGAACTCTGTGAAATACAAATATATATATGCGGCTGATGGGAGCAAACCCATAGAGAATCATTTGTCCGTGTGTAATGTGTGCTCTTAGCGCCTCTCACTCGTCCGTATTCCTCGCCAGTGTGACCCCGGCCTTACCCTTGGTAAAATAAAAAAATTGGACCTGAAGTAATTTTTTTGTGAAAAAAGTTAAATGTTAATTTTTTTTAAACATTCAAAAAATTCCTGTGAAGGGTTAATAAACTTCTTGAATGTGGTTTTGAGCACCTTTAGGGGTGCAGTTTTTAGAATGGTGTCACTTTTGGGTATTGTCTGTAATATAGACTCCTCAAAGTGACTTCAAATGTGATGTGATCCCTAAAAAAAAAGTATTGTAAAAATGAGAAATCACTGGTCAAATTGTAACCCTTATAACTTACTAACAAAAAGAAAAATTGGTTCTAAAATTGTGCTGATGTAGAGTAAACATGTGGGAAATGTTACTTATTAATTTTTTTGTGTGCCGTATCTCTGTGATTTAAGGGCATAAAAATTCAAAGTTGGAAAATTGCAAAGTTTTAAAAATTTTGACCAAATTTCCATTTTTTTCACAAATAAATGCAAGTTATATGAATGAAATTTTACCACTAAGGGAAGTTTCACATGTCCAGATAATTCCGGTACCGGAAAAACCGGTACCGGAGCTATCCGTGTCCTTGTGTCCGTGTACATATGAAGCCATATGTGTCACATCCGTGTGCTATCCGAATGTCCGTGTGTACCATCCGTGTGCTCTCTGTGTGATGTCCATGTGTCCGTGTCCGTGTATTTGAAAAATTAGTTTTAATGTTAACCCTTTGACTTTTAAAAACGCACACGGATCGCACACGGACAGCACACGGACCGTGTTTACATGGACGCATTGCCTTGTATGGGTCCGTGTGATCCGTGCTGTTGCACAAAAACGGACATGTCAGCGTGTTTTGCACACGGACACACGGTCCGTGAAAACACGCTGACATCTGCATAGACACATTCATTAGAAGGTGTCTACGTGGGTCAGTGTCTCCGGTACGTGAGAAAGATGTCACTACACGTACCGGAGACGCTGACGTGTGAAACTGCCCTAACATGAAGTACAATATGTCACGAGAAAACAGTGTCAGAAAAACTTTGATCCATGGAATTGTTCAAGAGTTATGACGTCATAAAGGGACAATGGTCAGAATTGTAAAAATTGGCCCGGTCATGAACGTGCAAACCACCCCTGGGAGTAAAGGGGCTAAAAATGTCTTTTTAAGTTAAGTGTTAATCTCTGTATGTTGAGTTGGAACAGATATGATTATATCTGAGAGCCTGGCTGTAGACAATGGACTTTTTAATGTTTTTCAAGTGGAAGCTGTCCCATCTGAGGCATGTGGGCAGGTCATTGATTTCCAATACACAGATGTCTAGATTGAACCAATTTGAATTTTTATGATGGTATCCAGAAAGTTGATTTCTGTATTACAATACTCCAATGTCAAGTTTACCATGGGATGAAAGGTATTGAATCTTTCATGGAATTTTATAATTTCTTGTTTAGACTTAGATTTAGTCCAGATTATTAAGATGTAATCAATGTAAATAGGCCAAGGGTTTGATGGCGTAGGATGATAAAAAGTCATTCTGCAGTTTAGCCATGAAAAGGATGGCACAATGGGGTGTCATTTTGCTGCCCATAGCAGCTCCTCAATGAAACAGAAAACATTAAGAGTGAGGATAAATCTGGTGAGCTTTAATACAGCTGTGGCAGGCGGCTAGTCCACCTTTATGTGGGATTTTACAATATAGGGATTCCACATTCATGGTGGCTAAAGTGGCACCCTTGAAGAAGGGACCTACTGTAGATAGCTTTTTCAAAAGGTCTTTGGTGTAAATAACTGGCTGTTTCTCTTACCAGTGGTTTATGAACATTCATTACCCATCCTTATGTGAGTGTTTTCATCTCTGAGAGGATTGACCTCCCTAGGTTGACTGGCTTATCAATCTTGGGAAGTATATAAAAATTCCTATCCTAGCATTCTTAGGCTATGTGCACATGGTGCGGATTCTGATGTGGAATTTATTTCCGCGCAGATTTTGCTAAATCTGCAGGTGAAATGACCTGCGTTTTACCTGCAGTTTTAGTGAAGATTTAGTGCAGTTTTTGAGCGGATTTCCCCTGCAGTTTCCGCCTGCAGATTTCTATAATGGAGCAGGTGGAGAGCTGCGGCAGAGCCGCACAGGAGAAGCGATATGCTGCTTCTTTTATTCTGCACCAGATCTGCGCAGAAAAATCCGCAGCATGTGCACAGCGTTTTTTGTTTTACATAGCCTTAAATGGTACTGTACATCACGTGCTGTTCTGTTGCTTTCCTGCTGCGGTTTTGCAGGGCCAAATCTGCTGCAGAACTACACAGAATCTGCACCGTGTGCACAGGGCCTTAGGTATAAAGTCCAAAAGGTTTTTGGAATCTGTACACAAAGGACAATCTTGGACTTCCATTAAATCAATATATTGTTACCTTTTTGATGTATACATCTAAGGGGTCAAAAATGCAATGAGAACATTGCCTTACAAGTGTAATTTGTTTATGACTTTTTTGGTAGTTTTGATGTTTAGCACATCCACACTCTAAAACTGTGAAATGTGTCCATATCAAAAATATATTTAAAGGAAACCTGTCATATCCGCAAATGCTATTAGCCTGCAGATATAATTTTAATCTGCAGGTTAATAGCATTCCATTGTTGACTATACTCCTTAAAGAAAGTGCAGCTACTAGGAGGAAATTAACTTTTTTCCTCCTGTTAGCCGCTGGTTTTCAGTCACAGAGGCATGTCCAGAGTCACCAATCAGTACATAGTGAGCATTGGCTGCAAGCATGTCCTTACACATTGCTTGACAGCTCACTGTAAGCAAAACCACTGCATAGAGAACTGTCAGGCTGAGTGCAGACGTACTTTTTTGTCCTGCGGATTTTTTCGCGCAGGATTGAAGAAATCCGCAGGGCAAACGACCTGCATTTTTCCTACAGATTTCTTCCATTTTTAATGCGGTTTTTGTGCGGTTTTCCCCCTGCGGATTTTGAGACAGGGGAGGTGGAAAACCGCACAAAAGAAGTGACATGCTGCGGATTTTGTACCTCAGGAAAACCGCGCGGAAAAATCCGCAGAGTCTGCACAGCGGGTTTTTTTTTCATTGATTTACATGCTACTGTAAATCACACTGCGGATCAGCAGCATTTCTGCTCGGTAAAATCCGCTGCGGATCCGCAGGAATTCTGCATCATGTGCACGCAGCCTCAGGATGTGTGCACATGCTGCGGATTTGCAGCGGTTTTGGCGCTGCGGATCCGCAGAAGTTTCTGCTGCATTGTACAGCACCATATTATCCTATGGAAAATGGAAACCGCAGTGCAGACGGTGTGGATTTTTCAGCGTGGATTTGCTGCAGTTTCTAATCCGCAGAGAGAATTGACATGTCAATTCTTTCTGCGGATTCCGCTGCAGTTTACCATCTCCTCCATTGTAGAGGTGATAAACCGCAGGACAAAACCGCAGGCTAATCCGCAGGTCTTTTGACCTGTGGATTTTGCTAAATCTGCACGGATCAATCCGCAGCAGAATCCGCAGCGTGTGCACACACCCTCAATCAAAGTTGCAGGGTGTGTTTAAAGCCACTGCTCACAAAGCTTTGAGCAATGACTGTAAGCATTTCATGCTGACTTCTATGACTGAAAGCTAGCCGGCTACGAAGAATAATGCAATTGAACCCTCCAAAGCTTTTTACATTGCTATCCAGGTCATAGAAAGTTGATTAAGCCAATGATACTTTGATATCCATATCCAATGTCTTGCATACTCTTCTTTAGCATTCATCTCACACAACCGGTGTGAGTGTAGAGGAAGTACAGCAGTTATGATAGTACTGTGAGGAGAACTGCCAGTATTTGTAACTGGACAAAACTCAGTGAGAAAAGCAGATGGTCTGTCATTCCATGTCTCACACAGCAGAACCTGCTTTCCTCATCTTACTGCAGACTTTTACCTGATTGCAACTAACACTTATTCAGCTTCCATTTTGCAGGCAGTATGTGTGGGGAAGAGGGCAGAACAGCTGAACTGACAGCACTGTGAGAGGAGAAGTACATCTGTGTATATTGAGACAAAGCTCAACTGTGCTGTACTGTTTGTTTAATTATAACTAAGTACTGCAGTAAGATTAGGAGAGCAGACCATCAGTCATTACATGTCTCACACTGTTAATGCTCTTTATCATATAAAATAAGCTCTGTAGGCAGATATCGCATTGAGATCTGTGCCGGGCCAGAGATCTTAACAATTCATTTACATATTAAGAAAAATGTGGAGTTCTTTGGAATAAGACATTGGATTATAGATATCAAGGTATCCCTTTATTTAGCTTCCAATAACCTGAGTGCCCATATTGATGGCTTTTGAGGGTGGATCCTACTGACAGATTCCCTTTAACAAAAGAAAACTCACACTTTTACTCTGGTAATTACATTTTAGATGGCATTATGAACCTTCTAAGCAACAAAGTTAGATATCAATTCACAAAGAGGGTTAATTTTTCAAGCTTTTGAAAAAATGTATGCAGCTTTTTCTTCATACCTGTAGACAGCTTATTCAGTATAGCAGGTGCAGGTGATTTGCTTTGGTCCACTTCATTCCTTCAAATCCAACAAGACACAACAAAAAAACAGCTTGGATTCAGTCACCATTACTTCCATTGATTGCAGGTGTGTTCTGGGAAATTCTCTTGTGGAAAAGATATTAGACAGGATAATCCATCACGTAAATGAGTATACAAATCCCAAGTAAGGTAAAACCAGCATCAACAGTACTTTCTTCAACTTGAATTTCTTTACTCACTATGCACCATATATGAGGAAATGTATTCTGCTCTGTAACATAATTTCAATATAATCCATTTTTGCCCATGTTAATACACATTTTAATTTTCACTAAGTGACAATATTAAATAACCCCACATGTATATATCTAAAGAAATAATAAAGCTCATGAACCCCAAGTGTGTCAATGACATGACAGAAGATGTGTGAAACTTTTTTCAATTTAAAAAATTTCAAGAAAATCACATTCAAATCAGACAATAATATTCAAAGACATTCCTATATATATAAGAAAAGAATTGTCTTGCTATTCAAATGTATTTGCCTACATATTTATTTATTGTTTTAAGATGCCTTCTCTGTCTTGCACTTTGCAATGACATTGGAAAAAAATGAAAATGTCAAAATGTTCTTGGTTTTGTTGACAGCCGAAAGCTAACTTTTGAGGATGACCACCTACCCTCTATACCACATGTACAGTGGGGAAAAGAAGTATTTGATGCACTGCCAATTTTGCTAATTTTCTCACTTTCTAACAATGGAGAAGTCTGTAATTTTTATCTTGGGTACCCTTCAACTGTGAGAGACAGAAACTAGAAATTAAAATTAGAAAATGAAATTGTATGATTTTTACATAATTGCATTGCATTTTATTGCATCAAATAAGTCTTTGATCACCTACCAACCAGCAATTATTCTGGCTCTCACCTCGTGAGGTAATGATGATTCTGAGAATGGTGAGGAATCAGTCCAGAACTACACAGGAAGACCTTGTCAATGGCCTAAAGAGGGCTGGGACCATAGTCTCAAACATTACCGTTAGTAACACACTACGCCGTTATAGTTTAAAATCTTGCAGGGCCTGCAAGGTCCTCCTGCTCACATGTCCAGTCCCGTTTGAAGTTCGGTAATGACCTTCTGGATGATCCAAAGGAGGCATGGGAGAAGGTCATGTGGTCACATGAGACCAAAAGAGAACTTTTTGGTATCAACTCCACTTGCTTTGTTTGGAAGAATAAGAAGAAAAAGTGCAATATCAAGAACACAGTCCCAACCTTGAAGCATGTTGGGGGAAACATTATACTTTCTGCAAAGGAGACAGGACAATGGCACGCATTGAAAGGAAGATGGATGGGGTCATGCATCGTGAGATTTTGGCCAAAACCCTCCTTCCCTCAGTAACAGCATTGAAGATGGGTCGTGGTTAGTGTCGAGCATTCCGATACCGCAAGTATCGGGTATCGGCCGATACTTGCTGTATCGGAATTACGATACCGACTTCCGATATTTTTTCAATATCGGAAGTCGGCATCGGAATCGGAAGTTCAAAGTTGATTGACAGCCTGACGTCATCATGATGCGCGGTGTGTGCGCATCATGATGCGCCGTCATTTCGGGCCTTCCGGGGGGTCTCTGCCGGCCTGCCGGGGGGCTGTGTGGACTGCCCGGGGTCTGTACCGGCCTGCCGGGGGGCTGTGCCGGCCTGCCGGGGGGCTGTGTGGACTGCCCGGGGTCTGTACCGGCCTGCCGGGGGGCTGTGCCGGCCTGCCGGTGGTCTGTGCACCCTGTGGGGGTCTGTACCGGCCTGCCGGGGGGCTGTGCTGATGTCCGGGGGTCTGTGCAAGCATCATCCGATGGGACTATAAGTCCCATCTGGCGATGCCTGCTACCATGACAGTGATTGACACATTAGCCAATGATGGGACAGTAGTAGTCCCATCATCCGGCTAATGTGTTAAATGTTAAAAAAAAAAAAAAAATACTACATACATACTACATACATACTACATGCATGCTACATACATACTACATGCTACATACATACTACATATATACTACATGCATGCTACATACATACTGCATGCTACATACATACTACATACATACCACATATATACTACATACATACTACATGCATGCTACATACATACTACATACATACCACATATATACTACATACATACTACATGCATGCTACATACATAACACATATATACTACATGCATGCTACATACATACTACATGCTACATACATACCACATACATACTACATACATACTACATACATACTACATGCATGCTACATACATACTACATGCTACATACATACTACATATATACTACATGCATGCTACATACATACTACATGCTACATACATACTACATATATACTACATACATACTACATACATACTACATGCATGCTACATACATACTACATACATACTACATACATACTACATGCATGCTACATACATAACACATATATACTACATGCATGCTACATACATACTACATGCTACATACATACCACATACATACTACATACATACTACATGCATGCTACATACATACTACATGCTACATACATACTACATATATACTACATGCATGCTACATACATAACACATATATACTACATGCATGCTACATACATACTACATGCTACATACATACCACATACATACTACATACATACTACATGCATGCTACATACATACTACATGCTACATACATACTACATATATACTACATGCATGCTACATACATACTACATGCTACATACATACTACATATATACTACATACATACTACATACATACTACATGCATGCTACATGCATGCTACATACATACTACATACATACTACATGCATGCTACATACATAACACATATATACTACATGCATGCTACATACATACTACATGCTACATACATACCACATACATACTACATACATACTACATGCATGCTACATACATACTACATGCTACATACATACTACATATATACTACATGCATGCTACATACATACTGCATGCTACATGCATGCTACATACATACTACATGCTACATACATACCACATATATACTACATACATACTACATACAATACATTCATACAATACATACATAGACATACAGTACATATAACATAGAGTAACATACTTACCAATACTTGTCACATTGTTCCCCGAAGCCATTGTCTTTTAAAGGAATAAATATTAACATAACAAACCACAAAAATACTCACCCACGATCCGAAGCAGTCCACGAGTGTGTCCCACGACGATCTTGGGTAGAGAACTGCAGCATCAGCTGATGCCGCCGTTCTCTACGGGCTGCAGGAATCCAATGACGGAAGGTAGGTATCCTTCCGCACTGTATTCCTCCGCCACTTAAAAAAAAAAGTCCCTAGTCTCACTTTATGCCATTGCTGCGTGGGAAATTCCCACACAGCAATGGCATAAAGTGAGACTAGGGACTTTTTTTTTTTTAAGTGGCGGAGGAATACAGTGCGGAAGGATACCTACCTTCCGTCATTGGATTCCTGCAGCCCGTAGAGAACGGCAGCATCAGCTGATGCTGCAGTTCTCTACCCAAGATCGTCGTGGGACACACTCGTGGACTGCTTCGGATCGTGGGTGAGTATTTTTGTGGTTTGTTATGTTAATATTTATTCCGTAAAAGACAATGGCTTCGGGGAACAATGTGACAAGTATTGGTAAGTATGTTACTCTATGTTATATGTACTGTATGTCTATGTATGTATTGTATGAATGTATTGTATGTAGTATGTATGTAGTATATATGTGGTATGTATGTAGCATGTAGTATGTATGTAGTATGTATGTAGCATGCATGTAGCATGCAGTATGTATGTAGCATGCATGTAGTATATATGTAGTATGTATGTGGTATGTATGTAGCATGTAGTATGTATGTAGCATGCATGCAGTATGTATGTAGTATGTATGTAGCATGCATGTAGTATGTATGTAGCATGTAGTATATATGTAGCATGTAGTATGTATGTAGCATGCATGTAGTATATATGTATGTATGTAACATGTAGTATGTATGTAGCATGCATGTAGTATGTATGTAGTATGTATGTAGTATGTATGTGGTATGTATGTAGCATGTAGCATGCATGTAGTATGTATGTAGTATATATGTGGTATGTATGTAGCATGTAGTATGTATGTAGCATGCAGTATGTATGTAGCATGCATGTAGTATATATGTAGTATGTATGTAGCATATATGTAGTATGTATGTAGCATGTAGTATGTATGTAGCATGCAGTATGTATGTAGCATGCAGTATGTATGTAGCATGCATGTAGTATATATGTAGCATATATGTAGTATGTATGTAGCATGTAGTATATATGTAGTATGCATGTTGCATGCATGTAGTATATATGTAGTATGTATGTTGCATGTAGTATATATGTAGTATGCATGTTGCATGCATGTAGTATATATGTAGTATGTCTGTTGCATGTAGTATATATGTAGTATGAATGTAGCATGTATGTAGTATGTAGTATGAATGTAGCATGTATGTAGCATGTAATTTTTTTTTTTTTTTTTTTACATTCAACACATTAGCCAGATGATGGGACTACTACTGTCCCATCATTGGCTAATGTGTCAATCACTGTCATGGTAGCAGGCATCGCCCGCTACAGACCCCCGAAGCCTGCACAGCCCCCCGGCAGGCCGGCACAGCCCCCCGGCAGGCCGGCACAGCCCACCGGAGCCTGCACAGACCACCGGCAGGCCGGCACAGCCCCCCGGCAGGCCGGCACAGCCCACCGGAACCTGCACAGCCCCCCGGCAGGCCGGCACAGCCCACCGGAGCCTGCACAGCCCCCCGGCAGGCCGGCACACACCACCGGAGCCTGCACAGACCCCCTGGCAGGCCGGCACAGCCCCCCGAAAGGCCCGTACAGACCCCAGAGAGGCTGTACAAGGCAAAAACAGGGTTTTTCTTATTCCGATACCGGAAGTCCCATAGACTTGAATGGGACTTCCGGTATCGGAATCGGCGATACCGATACTTTTTTTTAAGATCGGCCGATCCATTCCGATCCGATACTTTGAAGTATCGGACGGTATCGCTCAACTCTAGTCGTGGTTGGGTCTTCCAGCATGACAATGACCCAAAACAAACAACCATGGCAAATAAGGACTGGCTCCTTAGTTGCCCACATCACAGAAAGGTTGGTTTTGGCAACAGGTTTAGAATTTGCATGTATTGCATATATTTAGCTTTTGCCAGATACTGTATATCTGGATAGTAGTTACATCTTATATTGACTTATGGCCCTCTTGTCTGAGGCTACATTGTAGACCTGGCTATAGGATCACATTACTTTCTTCAGACTAGTGTATGTATTACGGAAGCAATTATATCTGATATCAGGTTACATTTTTCTTTCTCTATGTTCTATTTGTAGGTCCTTTGATTGATCATTTTATTATGCACTATTGCACCTTATATGAATGTTGAGAAAGAATTGTGCCTTTTTCATATTAAAGAAATATATGTATATTTTTTTTGTATCCCTTTCCCTCCTCATTTATGGTGGGCAATAAATTTTGAATACTATCTCATTTTTTTGTGCACTTTACTAGGTCATAATTATTATTTGTAACTGTTCATCTGTAGGTCCTTTTATGGATCACTTCATTATGCACTATTGCACCTTATATGAATGCTCAGTAAAAATTGTGCCTTTTCAGATCAGGGAGATATACATATATATATTTATTTTTTTGTATTTTTTTCCCCTCCTCATTTGTGGTGGGTAATAAATTTTGAATATTATCTATATTTTTTTGTGCATTTTACTAGGCCACAATTACTATATGCAACTGTTTACATATTGCCACTTTTACCCTTCCTTATCTGTGTGTGCTAACTGGGTGTTGTTGATTCCCTTATATCTCAAATCTTGTGATTGATTCATTATAAACCTATATTTTATCAACTTTTGGATAACAATAAAATTATATATTTTATTTATTGCTCTTGGCTCCATTTTTCTTTGGTGTATAAGGACTGGCTCCGTAAGAATCATTTCAAGGTCCAGGAGAGGCCTAGCCAAATAGAAAATATTTGTTGGGAGCTGAAATTCAATGTTGCCAAGTGACAGCCCTGAAACCTGAAAGATCTGGAGAAGATCTTCATGGAAAAGTGGGTTAAAATCCCTGCTGCAGTGTGTGCAAACTTTGTCAAGAACTACAGGAAACATCTGACCTCTGTAATTGCAAGCAAAGGCTTCTGTACCAAATATTAAAGTTTATTTTCCTATTGTATCAAATATTTATTTCATGCAATAAAATGCAAATTAATTAAGTAAATATCATACAATGTGATTTTCTAGATTTTTTTTTAAAGATTCTGTTTCTCACAGTTGAAATGTACCTGCGATAAAAATTGCAGACCTCTCTATTTTTTGTAGGTGGGCAAACTTGCAAAATCGGCAATGTATTAAATGCCGATGTATTATATCTATTTACTAGCTGAAGAGCCCGGCGCTGCCCGGGCATAGTAACTAACTGTGGTTAGTTATAGCAAATTATAATTATCCTCCATCCCATAGTCCCGCAGCCATATACCCATCATACATATCCACGATCCCATAGGCCCATGCCCATATACCCATCATACATATCCTACATCCCATAGTCGAGTGCCCATATACCCATCACACATCCTCCATCCCATAGTCCCATGCCCATATATCCATCATACATATTCTCCATCCCATAGTCCCATGCCCATATACCCATCACACATCCTTCATCCCATAGTCCCATGCCCATATACCCATCATACATATTCGCCATCCCATAGTCGAGTGCCCATATACCCATCATACATATCCGCCATCCCATAGTCCCATGCCCATATACCCATCATACATATCCTCCATCCCATAGTCCCATGCCCATATACCTATCATACATATCCATGATCCCATAGGCCCGTGCCCATATACCCATCATACATATTCTCCATCCCATAGTCGAGTGCCCATATACCCATCACACATCCTGCATCCCATAGTCCCATGCCCATATACCCATCACACATCCTTCATCCCATAGTCCCATGCCCATATACCCATCATACATATTTGCCATCCCATAGTCGAGTGCCCATATACCCATCATACATATCCTCCATCCCATAGTCCCGTGCCCATATACCCATCATACATATCCTCCATCCCATAGTCCCATGCCCATATATCCATCACACATCCTCCATCCCATAGGCCCATGCCCATATACCCATCATACATATCCTCCATCCCATAGTCCCGTGCCCATATACCCATCATACATATCCGCCATCCCATAGTCCCATGCCCATACCCCCATCATACATATCCTCCATCCCATAGTCCAGTGCCCATATACCCATCACACATCCTCCATTCCATAGTCAACCATTATGACATCATAATGAGCAGCGGGGCTTGCAACCTATGATGACATCAGCGTCGCCATGGCAACCATTGTGACATCATAATGAGGGGCGGGGCTTGACGTGCACACACTGTTTCCCCAGTATGTAGATAGGGGCATTATGACATCATAATGAGGGGCGGGGCTTGACACGCACACACTTTTTCCCCAGTATGTAGACAGGGGCAAAATTGTTTGGTGAATTGGAACGCGTGAGGTTAAAATTTCGCCTCACAACATAGCCTAGGACTAGAGTTGAGTGAAATGGGTCGAAAAAATTGAAAAGTCGCCGACTTTTGCCAAAGTCGGGCTTCATGAAACGAAACCCGACCTTAGCGTGAGGTCGGCCACGAGGTCGGCGACTTTAGCGCCAAAGTCGCGTTTAAAAAGATGCTTGAGCGCCCTTTTTGCAGCCAATCAGGAAGAACGGACACTGTGGGCAACGTGATGACATAGGCAGCGGTCACCACCATCTTGGAGAAGGGCATGCAAGTGATTGGCTTGCTTTGTGGGGCGTCACAGGGGGTATAAAAGGGCGGGGACACCGACCGCCATGTTACTCATGCTGATCTCAGAATAGGGAGAGCTGCTGCTGATTCTGTAGGGAGAGTGTTAGGCAGGGAAAAGATGCCAAAAACTAATTCTGCTGCTAGCGATTTTGCCAGTACAACACACCAGTCACTGTGCAGTGCAAGGGGAGGCTATATTTTGGTGCATCAGCTCTGTTGGTTATTAGGCTGCCTTCTAAGGCTACCTGGTAGCTGCATTGCTGTGTGCCCACTGCTGAGCAAACTGCTTTTTTCAAAGCAATCCAGATTTTATTGTTTTGTCCTTGTGAGTTACTGAGCGTTCATTTTTCACACACAGTACAGCGGTGTACGCTCCTCTCTCAGTACCGTGTAACGGCTGTTATCATGGCCACAGTGAAGCTATCTGTGTGTGACTCTGTAAGGATAAGTCGAGGAGTTGTTCCGTTCTTACAGACCTCCACCTTATAGTTTTGTCTGGTTTTCAAACAGTTTAGTATATTTGCTGTTTGATAACATTCAAAACTATAGAGAAACAGCATGTGTCAGTCCGTATACTAAAACACGGAGCTTGACAATTTTACATACACTGGACAGCAGTGTACGTGCATGCTCCGCTCTCAGTACCATGTAACGGCTGTTATCACAGCCACAGTGAAGCTATCTGTGTGTGACTCTGTAAGGATAAGTCAAGGAGTTGTTCCGTTCTTACAGACCTCCACCTTATAGTTTTGTCTGGTTTTCAAACAGTTTAGTATATTTGCTGTTTGATTACATTCAAAACTATAGAGAGACAGCGTGTGACAGTCCGTATACTAAAACACGGAGCTTGACAATTTTACATACACTGGACAGCGGTGTACGTGCACGCTCCTCTCTCAGTACCGTGTAACGGCTGTTATCACGGCCACAGTGATGCAATCTGTGTGTGACTCTGTAAGGATAAGTCGAGGAGTTGTTACATTCTTACAGACCTACACTGTAGGGAGATTTCAGTTCTGCCCAATTCTATATACAGCTTGTAGTTTGTCATACTCCAGGCAATTTCTTCTGGTCACATTGCGGTGTTAAATAAACAGGGCCTGACTGAATCCCACAGTGTCCTGAAGTGTAGAGACATTCCAATTCTACACAGGCCTCTATACACCCTTCTAACAGCATAGAGAATCTGCCTGTCATATTGCGGTGTTAAATAAACAGGGCCTGACTGAATCCCACAGTGTCCTGAAGTGTAGAGACATTCCAATTCTCCCCAGTACTATATACACCTTGTACCTTGTCTTACAGTACCAGAGAGTTGGTGTAAATTTGGGTAAGTTTTTCCAAAAAATGAGGAAGTGTGGTGGAAGAGTCCGTGGAAGTGGGCGGGGGTTGGCAGCTGGTAATGATGGTGTTGGTGTTGGTGGTGGATCTGCTGGTAGTGGCAAAAGCAAAATAGCACCTAATACTGGAGGTGTTGAGGCTGCGTCATTGTCTGGCTCCACAAGGCCTCGAAGGCTCCCTTTTCTGGGAGTAGGTAAACCGCTTCTGAAGCCGGAGCTTCAAGAACAAGTTTTGGCTTACATTGCTGACTCAGGCTTCAGCTCTATCGCCTCCTCTTCTGAAGTTTTAAAAAATAAAAGCACTGAGTCATCATTGGAGGCTCATGGTCATGAACCACACCTTTCCTTGTGTCCTTCACCCCTACCAAAATTGAAGGATGCGGTAGGCCACACTACAGATTACTCCATGGAGCTGTTTTCACATACCATGCCTGGGTTATCAAGTCAAATCGTGAATTACCCAGGCCAAGATGAATCTGACATGGAGTGCACTGATGCAAACCACTGCTAGATTTATCTGCTGGTAAATTCACTCAGAGCACTACATTGTCCTCGCAGTGTACTGAGCCAGAATCTGACCCTGATGAAACTCAGTTGCCCCCTCCCGCATACTATACCACCATACACGGTGACACAAAGGAAGGTGCACATGACATTGAAGAGGAGGTGATGGATGACCCAGTTGTTGACCCAGATTGGCATCCATTGGGGGTAGAAGGTGCCGCTGCCAATAGCTCAGATGAGGAGGAGGAGCATCCGTAGCATGCATCGACATCGCAACAGTTGTTATCTGGCAGGCCCGGAGCAGTCCAAAAACGGGTTACAAAAACCCAAAAAATTGCAGGACAGCTTGGCCAGACGGTCAAAAAAGCACAGCGTGCAAGGCCTCAAATTGTCTTCCCTAGTAGGAAGAGTGCATTGTGGCACTTTTTTGAACAAAATCCTCATGATCAGGCAAAGGTAATCTGCAAGAAGTGCGCAAAGACCTTTAGCCGAGGGAAAAATCTGAGAAATTTGAATACCAGTTGCATGCTAAGACATTTAACCACCATGCACTTGCAAGAGTGGATGGACTACCAAAACTCACGTACCACATGTGCTACTGCTCCCAAAGAAGGTAGTCAGCATCGCAACATTGTTTCCCCCACTGTAAGTCCACCGGTTAGCACACCACCAGCAGCAAATGTTGAGTTGTCGACACAAGGGCAAATCATTCAGGGAATCACACTGTTGTTGCAACGAAAGACTGAATCTAGGCCATCAGAAAGAACACCAACTACATCACCATCATCAACCCTCTCTCAGTCCGCCATGTCCACCGCTACTTCCACCATATCCAGCTCTCAGGTCCAGCTCACCCTACCAGAGACTATGAGTAGGACAAAAAAGTACTCATCCTCTCATCCGCGTACACTGGCTTTGAACACCCACATTGCCAAACCAATCTCGTTAGAGATGATGCCCTATCGGTTGGTTGAAAGCGCAGCTTTCCGCGAACTAATGGCCTACGCAGTTCCATGCTATGAACTACCCAGTCAACACTTCTTTTCTCGCAAAGCCATCCCAGCCCTCCACCTTCATGTGAAAGACCGCATTGTCCATGCACTCAAGATGTCAGTGACTGGAAAGGTGCACATCACAACTGATGCATGGTCCAGTAGGCATGGCCAGGGCCGTTATGTGTTCATCACTGCACACTGGATTAATGTGGTGGATGCAGGGTCCACAGGGGACAGCAGTGGTGGCACAGTGCTGCCTAGCCCACGGTATAGGAAACAGTTGGCTGTAGGCATTTGACCCTCCTCCTCCTCCTCCAGAAGCCAAAGCTGGTGCACAGAGCGCAGTCGCACGAGCACTGCATCCGCAGTTGACAGTGTTGCAAACGAGGTGTTCCCCTATCAATCAGCTAGTGGAAAGCGTCAGCAGGCTGTGTTGCAGATGATGTGTTTAGGCGATAGTCACACCGCAGAGGTACTGGCCAACTACTTTCAGCGACAAACTGAGTCATGGCTGGGCAGTCTACATCTTGAGGCAGGCAAGGTAGTTAGTGATAATGGCCAGAATTTTGTGGCAGCCATAGCCCTTTCAAAACTCAGACACATACCTTACTTGGCTCACACCTTGAACCTGGTGGTGCAGTGCTTCCTCACTAATTATTTGGATTTAACAGGCCTGCTCCTTAAGGTTCGAAGACTGTGCTCGCACATCCGCCGGTCGCCGGTACACTCCAGTCGTATGCAGAAGCTGCAGAGATTGCTCCACCTTCCCAAGCACCACCTAATTATCGACGTTGCAACAAGGTGGAACTCCACTCTGCACATGGTTGAGCGACTGTGCGAACAAAGGCAGGCCGTAATGCATTTGTGGGAGGATACACGGGCAGGCACTTTGAGGGCAGACATGGAGTTGACAGGTGTGCAGTGGTCGAAGTTGAAAGACCTCTGTAAAGTCCTTCAGTGTTTTGAGGAATGCACACGGCTGGTAAGCACTGACGATGCCATCATAAGCATGAGCATCCCACTTATGCATCTGCTCATGCAAACTTTGACGCACATTATGGAGCAGGCGTCTGCAGCCGAGGTTGATGAGGAGGAAGAGGAGGAGGGAAGCCTTGATGACAGTCAGCCATTGTCTGGTCAGGGAACTGTCGTGGATGAGGTGGAGGAAGAAGAGGAAGAGGAGGAGGATGATGATGGGGATGATTATTTAGGGGAGGAGGATGCTTCTCGTGGGGCAAGAGAAAATGTTGGCTTTGCAAGGTCTGGTACAGGGTTTGTGTGTGACTGGAGGGATGTGGATTTGCCAGAAAGTGCTCCTTCACCCAGCACTCGCAGTGCATCATTGACACCGGGAACATTGGCCCACATGTCAGATTATGCCTTGCAGATTCTAAAAAGGGACCCCCGCATTGCCAAAATGATGAACGACGATGACTACTGGTTGGCCAGCATCCTGGATCCACGCTATAAAGGCAAATTCCAAAACATCATGCCACAGGAGAACTTTGACCTAATATTTGCTAACAAACAAGCTACTCTGGTAAACCGGTTGGTTGAGGCATTCCCAGCACACAGCAGCGGTGATGGTTCTCACACGAGCCGTAGGGGCTGGGGGCAACTTGGAAGCGGTGTTGGTGGTGGACACATCAGAAGTGGCGTTGGAGACAGGGGTTTCATGACCATGTTGTGGACTGATTTTTCAAGTCCCGCTCACACGACTGGTAATACTGCATCGATTGAAAGTGACAGGAGACAGCACTTGTCAAGTATGGTTGCAAACTACTTTTCCTCCCATATCGATGTTCTCCCTCACAGGTCATTCCCATTTGACTATTGGGCAGCTAAACTGGGCACCTGGCCTGAATTGGCACAATATGCCTTACAGGAGCTCGCATGCCCAGCTGCAAGTGTGCTATTGGAAAGAGTCTTCAGTGCTGCTGGATAAATACTGACAGAAAAAAGGACCCGTCTGTCGACCCAAAATGTGGATGATCTAATGAACCATGCATGGGTTTCCAAGGATTTTGTCCCACCTTACCATGATGACACATAGGTTGCCAGAAAAATTGGATTTCTTTGGTCCGCCTGTTCCTGGGACTTGACCAATTTCGCCTTTAGCAGCAGGTGAATGTCCCACATCAACATATGCCATTTTCTAAACCTCTCTACCTGGGCAGCCTCCTCCCCCCAATGGCCGGGGTCACCACTGAGCGCACGCAACCGTGCAAGTGCCATTGCCCTGGACAGGTGGGTGGGCTGACTCGTGGGAGCGGGCACTGGCACAGGGTCCCTCATAGTGCAATCAAGTGTCTCTGACGGTGGTGGTGCACACCCGCCGTCAGACACACCGCCGTACTATGAGGGGCCCAGTGCCAGTGCCGACACCCACGAGTGGGCCCCCCTTGCTTGGGCAGGGCCCCATCATTTGCAATGTTTACCTCTCCCTGCTCCTCCGCTGTGTAGTCTGGGCTGTCAAATCCATCACTGGGACTGGCACTTCAAATTTGGTGAACTGATAGAAGATGATGGTTAAGACGTAGCTATGCCCTATCCCGCTGGCCGGGATCCAGCTTCAGATGATCAATGGCTTCCATTTCTTATGGACGTCGACTCACAATGAGATACAGTGGTGGTTTCTCATCAGCTTTAACAGTTTTCCTACCCACAGACGTGACATTCCTGCGCACATTTTTAAATTTGCCCTCCCTCTCATGCCAATCCAATTGAATCGCCTACTGCCTGTGGCTTCTGTGTTTTGCACTCCAAAGTTACGTGACAGATCATGATAGGCAGTGAGCACCATGTTTACATCTCTCCCTGTGATCAAAATTGGATGGATATGAGTAACGGCGATGGGATCAACGGTACTGCGATACAGCAATACTTTCTTCACAAAGAAAGGTTTTTGCTGTGTCCACACACTAATTAATTAAGGGTCAGCATCGCCTCTGAGAATTGTGACGGACGTTGTTCCCGTGAATAGTAATTCGTAGATTTCTGCACTCACTAGACTTTAGGTAAATAATTGTATGCATCTAATTTCCTATTGCAGAGAGTCTGGGCTGTCTTACTGAGACAGAAATATAAATGAAGATTTAAAAATACCACCAAAAGTGTATCAAGGTGTACGCTTGAAATAAATTTCCTTTTTTCTAGTTTTTAGATTGTTGTGTAATCCATGCAGAGAACACGGAGATTTTAAATGTTTAAACTATGCTCTATATACCTGCTATCCAGTGATAATGTACCTTATCTCAACTTTGTACAATCTGGTCTAATCCATACTGGGCCTGAGACCGTTTGAGCCTGCCTCCTGATCGATACACATAGGTTTTTAATGTGTAAACTATGCAACATATATACGTGTTATCCGGTGAAACTGTACCCTTTATCAACTTTCTCGAATCTTGTAGAATCCATACTGGGCCTGAGAACGGCTGCAGAGCTGTTAAGCAAGCTACAGCACCCGTGGTTTGGACACGTAATGTTTTGCATTTTTTCTGGAATGGCGGTTAGGCCGAAATCATGATGAAAAAAAGCTACTTTTCATATAAAAGCATTTTTTACTGTATGATAGCAGCAAAATCTAAAAAAAAAATATAATTCTGTAATCACTGTAATTGCACTGACCCAAAAAATTAAATCCACCTCATCACTTATACCGTACGGTGAACCATGGAAAAATAAAAATAATAGCTATTCTTGCACTGCTCACCGCCTGGAGTGTTTTTTGTACTACTTTACAACAGCCATCTCATTGCCATTACTAGGCTCCAAAAAGATTTTTTTTCTGGACTGGTGTATATTTTGTTTTAGTGTGGGAATTAAAAAAAATGGCATCAGCTGTCTTGTTGCCATTTTTAGGCCACAAAAATTATTATTCAGGCCTGGTGTCCTGGTGTTTTTTGTACTACTTTTACAAAATCAATATACTGTATCGCATCAGCCATCTCGCTGCCATTTCTGTACCCCAAAAATATTTTTTCTGAACTGGTGTGTATTTTTTATTAGCCTGAGAAATACAAAATTGGCACGTTTTAGCATTTCTAAACCCAAAAAATGATATTTCATGATGAGTGCATGTTTTCTAGTAGTCTGAGAAATAAATAATTTGCATTAGCCTACTCATTGCCATTAACAGTCCAACTAAATAATTTTTCAGTAATGGAATCTATTTTCTAGTAGTCTGGGAAATAAATCGTTGGCATCAGCCATCAACCATCTGATTGCCATTACTAGGCCAAATAAATAATTTTTCAGGACTGGTGTGTGTTTTCTATTAGTCTTCTAAAAAAAAATAGCCACCAGCCATCTCGTGGCCATTTCTAGGCCAAATAAATACATTTTCTTGCCCTGTGTGTTATTTTTAATAGTCTGTGAAATAATTCGCATCAGTTGGCTCATTGCCATTTCTAGGACAAACCAATAATTTTACTTTACACTTATTTTTTTACACACTACTCTTTAATACACATCAGTACTCTGCCTCACTTTTTGCAAGTAGTTTGTTTAAAAGAAATCTACTCTGCATCAGTCTCTTTCTTTCCTATTTGTGGGCATAAAAAAATTACCTTAATTCTATCAATGTCTATACAAGTAGTGCTTCAAAAAAGTTGCTTTATTCTACAGCCGTCTTTTTGTGAGCAGTGTGTCTAAAAATTTTTTCTAATGTACCTCTGTATCTGTGCAAGTTGTAGCTGTGCCTAAAAATCTTTGCCTTTAAGCCTCTGCTACCCTGCCTCTAGAAGTACTGTGACAAAAAGGCTCTGAGTGTACTGTGCTTAAAAGCCTCTAGGATTACTGTGCCAAAAAGTCTATCCATGCACTCTGCAACAGTGTGAGAGTAGTATACCTAAAAAATAATAATTCTACTCTGCTGCTGTGTATGTATGAGTTGGGTGCCTAAAAAATAGTTATATTCTGCACCTGTGTCTTTGAGAGTACTGTGCTTAAAAACAATGTTTCTACTATGCAACCATGTCTGTGGGAATACTGTGCCAGAAAAACCTGTGTGTGTACTCTGCACACATCTTTGTCTGAGTACTCTAAAAAAAGCCTCTGTGTGGGTACTCTAAAGAAAAAAAAAAGGTGCTTCAGAGAGTACACCCACACATGCTGTTTTGCATATTTTGGCAGACCACAAAACATTGTGACTGGAAAATAGAACAAACATATTGTGGTTCAGGCTAACAATGGCTGGTATACTTCTATATTCAGCCAAAGGTACAGATAAGTCCTGTGGGATCCACACCTGGTTCTTTAAAACGTGAGCTTGTCCACATTGGCTGCGGACAGGCACATGCACCTGTATGTGATCACACCTCCTGCAGTGCTAAACACACGTTCTAACAGTACCCTTTAGGCAGGGCAAGTCAGCACCTCCAAGGTGTAAAAGGCAATCTCAGGCCATGTGACCAATTGGAGACCCAGAAGTTAAATGTGCCAGACCCATCAATCAGTATGTAGAGACGAGTGAAGACATACTCTTCTACCGTGTTGTTGAATCTATCATGCTCATGGATTTGATCCCTTAAGCTTGTGTTTTGTGGTCGACTTCTCTTTCCGCCGAGCAAAGTAGACACACCTTTTCTATGAGTGTCTAGGTTCTCTTTTATGGCTGCAGTCTGTTTAGCTTAACACAGGTGTTTCTCATTGTCTACCTATCACCTTTTGGGTGCAGTTTATATTCTGTTCCCCGGGCATTTCTTGGTGTTGATAGATTCATTTAGATGTTCTGACTTTGTATTGATGTTTGGAGAGTTTTGAGCTAAGTATTTTCACTTTTTTGTTTCTTTATTATACTTTGCACCTCTCTTATGTTTAACTTTAGTAAAAAAAAAGGCTGTATGTTTGTTAAGAGTAACTGCTTCATTGCTTAATTGGTATTTGGTTATTTATTCAATGTAACTTCATTCCTTTGTTCAGCACACTTCTCTTTTAGTTTCATACTCTGCTGTGCAGTCAGGTACTTTAGGAGGAATGAGAAGCTACTTCACAGCCGTTTAGGGATTTTTGGTCCAAGTTGTCTGCGGTTTCAGAATATCTAGTGTGTACAGGAACCGGCCTCAGTTGGGTTCTTTAGTGTCTTTCCTATTAATCCTGAGTGAGTTGCTACACAGGCATAACCTAAATGCTGCCTACTACAATAATAATACATTCGCCAAACCTAGCAAACTTGAACATCCACAAGTTTGCTCATCTCTAGTTTTTATTTCAAATCAATGAAATTTCACACAAAGGAGGTTGTGCAGTATATATGACAATAGTACATTTTTGAAAACCACAATTTGTACAAATGTAGTAGGCCAATTATAATTTTTATTTCAAACCAATAAAATTTCCCAGAAACCAATTTCTACAGCATATACTGTATGACAATAAGTCAATTTTTCAACAACAAAATTTGTACACCTGTAGCAGACCAATTTTTCTTTTTCATTTCGGACCAACAAAATTTCACGCATAGCAGGTTATACAGTATGTATGACAATAGCCAATAGACAATAATTTTTGGAACAAAAATATTTTGTGAACTGTATCAGGCTAAGCAGTTTTTGAAAGTTTTTGACCACTGTAATTTTACACAAACCATTCTAAACTGTATAGATAACTAATTGAATCAAGGAAAAATTTTTGGACTCTTTTATGGAGTTTTATCTACCCCTGTAATGTAACAATAACCTTGTTAAACTGTATGGATTACTAATTAAATCCATAATTTTTTTTAGCTTTTTTTTAGGTTTAGCAATCACTGTAATGTAAATCAAAGCACGTAATACTTCATAGATGAAAATTTCAATCCAGAAAATTTTTTGAACATAAATATTTTGAAAGCATAGTTGATGTACTCCTACACTCTTAAAAACTCAGGAAAAAATGTAAGGAAGGTAATACAATAATACTTTTCAGGCGTCCCCTTCTTCTCCTTCCACAGGAGGCTGGGAAGTCTGCTTTCACCAGCTTACTGGAGCCTGATTCAAAGGTGCCTGAGTTGTAAGTGACCCGGCTTTGGGAAGTTCCGGAGCCCGCGACATGAAGAAATGGGTGACAGCCCCGTGTCACTTGCACCATTGCCTGGTCCTGAATAGGAGTGTCACGTGGACCCGTCCTGTGTGATGCGACCAGCAGGCCGGTAGCTAGAACAACAGGACGCGGCACGTGATACTGTCATGTGTGACACGGCTCGCTGGCCGGTAACTAAAACAACAAGACAAAGGGAAGGGAAACAGTTACAACGGTGGGCCCTGCGATAGGGAAAGGGGATGTGGAGACCTCCTGCACTCCCCTGAGTCAGTGCCCCTAATGCTCCTAACGTTCCCTATGCCGGTTCCGCACCAGGCGCCGATCAGGAACCTGTCGCCCTAGCACACCCTACACCTATCCCTTGCTAGGGAGCTGGGTGGCGCAGGCACTGGCCCCACCGCTGTACTAATACACACTAAGGAAAAACACAAACAGGGAAATAACACTTAGCTTTACTCTGTTACACTTGCCCCTGGCAACAGAGTCCACCACCAGCATGTAGCTCTCCTCCTGAATCGCTGCCACCAAGCTCTGTCAGAGCTACAAGGAAATGCCCTATGACTCCTTTCACACCAGGGCTAAGACAGTGCTGCAAGGAACGCTCTCCTGCTCCTTCCTCCACCAAGGATGGTTGAAATGAACACTATCACCAACACTGATTGCAACACCTGTGACTCTTTTATAGCTGAGCCAGCAATCACACCTGCATTAATCATGTGCACTTAACTAAAGAAACTAGAGTGCAATGATGCTCACCACCACCGGGGGCAAAAACCAACCTTAAGCACAGCTTAGGGAAAAAAAAAGGATACCTGTTGTAGTGAAACCTCCACCAGGGGGAGCTGGTGAGGGAAGAGAGGTTATACACTAAGAGCAGCAACCCTGAGCAACAGCACAGGTGCCACAGGTAACGAGAGAGTATAGTCAGATGAACCGAGTCAGAAACTAGCAGGAGCAGACGTACCAGAAGGAGCAGCAAAACACGTAGTCAAAATACCAAAGCCGGGAGTCAGAAAGCCAGAACATGAGCACGGGGTCCAAAACGTGAGATGAAATACATGGTCTAAGCCATGGAGTCAGATGCCAGAGAGGGAACGTAACAGCAGAGACGAATACCAAGAGACGGGGTCAGAAATCAGTCCGGGTCATACACGTGAATATCAGTCAAAGGCAGGAGGATCACCAGGGTACAAGGGTCAGCGGCTCTAAACTGCAAGCTTGAGCTATCACTAACACTGGTCAGCAGGCTGTGAGAGATTTAAATAGCCCAGCTAGCTCCAGAACGAGGCTGAGGAGATTAACCCCCGCATGACCAGTCCGGAGTGAAGACAGCAGAAGATAAACTCCGGACTGGACCATGACACCTGTGCTTTTTATCAGTCCTGATCCAGCATGGATCATGACAGTACCCTCCCTGTTGTGAGTTCATTTTCCCCTTCACTGTTGATGTCTGATGAACTCCCTCTGCTGGTGAAGAGAGGTAGTGAAATTGATTGGGTTGAGAAGAACCTGTCATCTGAACAGGTGGAGCCTGATTGGACACCCGGAATCACTGAGTGGATATAAGGCAGCCGACGCCCTACAGGGGTGCTGGTGATCCTTTCTGCTCTGAGCTCTTGCAACCAGTTAGTCCTGTCTACTGAAAGCTAAGTTTTTGCTCTCTTATCTTTCCATGAGATTTTGTCTGTTTGCTTTGTGTTTTGTGTTCAGCCTGCCTTTGTTGGGACGGGCTGAGCTCCATTTTTGTCTCTGATCAGTTTATCTCTTTGCTCTGTTTTTGGAATATACCTGAGTGCTGATATAGTGATTTTGAAGTCTAGTGACTTCAGGGCCTTTTTCCCTATCAGACGGTTGGGACATTTTTGATAGGGTTTTTTGCGGATTGCAGCCAGCATCTTTTCTGTCCTTTCCTATTTAGTTAGTTGGGCCCCATCGTTTGCTCAACCTGTCTTTCTGTCTGTGTTTGTGTTTTCATCTGCTTTTCACCGACAATACATGTTGGGGGCTGTCTATTGCTTTGGGGTCTGCTCTGGGGCAGTTTAGATTTCCCCTTTCTTTCTTTAGGCTTATTTAGTTCTCCGGCTGTGAACGAGGGGTCTAGGGCATCGTAGGAACCCCCCACATCTACTGTTAGTTGTGGTGAATAGGATCAGGGGTCTGCAAACCGATAGCTACCAACCTCTCCGGTTTTCTGGACTTAGCTTGTGTTTTTGTTTTTTCCTCCTCCGGTGACTCATTCATAACACCTCCCCTTAATGAGGGGCCTCTGGACCCTCAAGACCGCGCCACATCAAGGAACCACCTACAGCGGGGACGCCCAGAACCAGAGTTCACCCCAGCAACTACCTGCATGTCAGGTTGATGAGAAACGAGCCCGCTGGTATTGGCAACATATGTTCTGGAGGCAACACACATCTCTGAAGCTCTGACCTGGGGAACGGGTTGTGTATGTGTCTGTTTGGTATGAGCTGGTAACACTCCACAACACACTTCCACTGGATGGTTTTTGGTGGCCACCCACACACGCTCGTTCACACACAGGTCCGGACCTGAACGTTTATTGCCACTCGTTCGTTTGTCACCACTTGGAGAACTCTTTCTGGGATTGACAACAGAGGCATCCCCCTGTGTCATCACACTCACACCCCCGCACCTCACCAAGGGGTACACCACCCTCCAACCCCTTCCACCACGAGGTCTGCACCTCCCAGGTTTGGCCAATGGTGAGGGTTGAGACTTGCCCCTACTCTCCTGCAGCACATCTGCTGCCCTCACCGGAGAGGAAGGGGTCCATTGAAGAGAGATGGCAGAGACAGTAGTTCCCAGGCAGCAGCCTTCACACGAGTGCCCCCAGCTGACCACTTCCCTCACCCGCCAATCTATTACCGGGTTGTGTCTCTTCAGCCAAGGGAGGCCTAAAACAATAGGAACTGGCCTTCCCTCCAAGACGTAGCAGGACAAGGACTCCTCATGATGTCCTATACGCAGATGGATATTCTCCACGACCTTGGTCAAGCTCCCCTGGCTCAGTGGAACAGAGTTTATGGCCCGGACGCTTATAGTTACGTTCAGATGGGGAGAACTTTCGGGACCAATTTATCCTATTTTTGTATGACCATTTTGACTATTGTTTGTATATACTTCTGTTTTCCTTTGTTTTTTTCCTTTTTTTCCTTTGTTATTTTTTCTGTTTTATATGACGTTTGGTTTTGTAATTATATTTACCCTTGTAGTAACTGAAGAAGGTCACATTGACTGAAACGTCTTTTTTCGTGTACTACAATAAACCGCCTTACAAATACCTTTAAGTTGAGTGCTAGGTTCATATTTGTTGGCACAGATAATTTGGCACGCAATGGGCAAGCCTTCAGGACATGACCAGTCTGCCCACAATACAAACATGCCGACCCCACTCTCTGAACCGTAGGCAGCTCCGAAAACAAACTAGCTCCTCCTACTTGCATGGGTTTGTCAGGAGACTTGGCATGAACTGGGTAGGCTCTCATAAAATGGCCAGGCTTCCCACAGGAAAAGCATACCCCCCTACCACGACGAGCCGCAGACACCCCCTTTTTTGCATCAACAACACCGGGCTGTCTGGGTTCCTCCGTCCGCACTGGTGGGTCCTCCTCCCTAGCGAGGACATCAGGGGGCACTTTTTGTATATGTCTTTCCCAAAGGCGTCTATCCACCCGGATGGCAAAGGACATGGCGGCCTCCAGCGACCTGGGGGCGCCGTACTGCACCAGAGTATCCTGCAACTTTGGAGACAAACCCTGCACAAATTGACTCCTAAGTGCAGGGTCTTTCCACTGAGTATTAGTGGCCCATCTCCTAAACTCTGAGCAGTACTCCTCAGCAACCCAGGCTCCCTGTTTACACCTACGGATTCGAGATTCCACCAGGGCGACGCCATCAGGATCCCCATACACAAGCGACAAAGCTGCAGAGAACTCATCCACGGACTCTAAAGATGGAGATTCGTCCGGTAGGGAGAAGCCCAGGATTGGGGATCCCCTTTAAGAAGGGACATAATGATTCCCACCCGTTGCTCTTCACTCCCTGATGAACGAGGGCGCAGCCTGAAATACAATTTACAGGCTTGCTGAAACACCAAGAATTGGTCTCTCCCTCCAGAAAATCTGTCAGGGAGGGATATTTTGGGTTCTGGCTGAGCCTGTCTCGGAACCAAGCCCCCAAAGCCCACCAACTGCTGCAGTTGCTGCACCAACTCACCGCGCAGCCCCCTAATATCTACAGTAAGGGTCTGCAGCATTTGGGCAAAGGTCTGAACTGGGTCCATGGCTCAGCAGAAAAAAAAGTTGCGGTTGGTGATAATATCACGTGGACCCGTCCTGTGTGACGCGACCAGCAGGACGGTAACTAGAACCACAGGACGCGGCACGTTATACTGTCCTGTGTGACACGGCTCACAGGCCGGTAACTAAAACAACAAGACAAAGGGAAGGGAAACAGTTACAACAGTGGGCCCTGCGATAGGGAAAGGGGACGTGGAGACCTCCTGCACTCCCCTGAGTCAGTGCCCCTAACGCTCCTAACGTTCCCTATGCTGGTTCCGCACAAGGTGCCGATCAGTAACCTGTCGCCCTAGCACACCCTACACCTATCCCTTGCTAGGGAGCTGGGTGGCGCAGGCACTGGCCTCACCACTGTACTAATACACACTAAGGAAAAACACAAACAGGGAAACACCACTTAGCTTTACTCTGTTGCACTTGATCCTGGCAACAGAGTCCACCACCAGCATGCAGCTCTCCTCCTGAATCACTGCCACCAAGCTCTGTCAGAGCTACAAGGAAATCCCCTATGATTCCTTTCACACCAGGGCTAAGATAGTGCTGCAAGGAACGCTCTCCTGCTCCTTCCTCCACCAAGGATGGTGGAAATGAACACTATCACCAACACTGATTGCAACACCTGTGACTCTTTTATAGCTGAGCCAGCAATCAAACCTGCATTAATCATGTGCACTTAACTAAAGAAACTAGAGTGCAGTGACGCTTACCACCACTGGGGGCAAAAACCAACCTTAAGCACAGATTAGGGAAAAAAAAGGTTACCTGTGCTTTTTATCAGTCCTGATCCTGCATGGATCATGACAAGGAGGTGGGGAACCCCGAGGACAATCTGATCTCTCGTGGGAAGTAGCCCCATCTCGAGCCACCTCGAAGAGCCTCTCCTAGGCTTGATTATTTTGTAAGAAGGGTTAATCCTGCTGCCTTCCTTCTCATATCATACCCACCACATACCAGTAATGTTGCTCCTCCATTTTAAGGAATGTGACCCTAATTCCAGCCATAAGCTCTTGCAGCCTTTGTAGTAAATGTTCCACCTCTGCTGCCAGCTGATTGAAGGAGATGTGATGATGGATACCAAACTCTTCGATGGACATCCATCTTCGCTGTCGGTGTTATGTAATGACCCCAGGATGCCAACTCTAGGTACCTTGTGGCTAGCGAGCCCACTAGCATGTCTCCAGCTCTGATCTGGCTTGACTCCTTCTCTCTTCCCACTAGCCTAGGCCCCACAGTCCATTTACTAGTTGCTGCATCCTGGCTCTCCCATCTGCAGTCTGCAATAACTCTAGCGGTAAGACTATGGTCTGAGTTTGTGCCTTGGTGGTTCTGGTTAAGGGGTCGGTTCTGGACCACAGGATCCTGCTAACTCTGCTGTCTCGCCAACTTCGTCTGGCTCTGATATTCCTCCGGTCGCTCCCTTGAGAGTCTTGCAGGATTCTGCCATCTTTGTCACCTTTTTGCTTACTTAGCACGTTACACTATATGGAGTACTAATTCAATCCCAAAAAATGTTTTAACCCTTTTTTTGAAGTGTTATATTCCCCCAAAATGTAACAAAAAGCACGTAATACTCTAAGGATGACTAGCTGAATCCAGAAAAGTAATGCTTTTTTGGAGTGTTATATGCCACTAAACCTTTACTGACAACACATAATACTCTAAGGATGACTAATTGAATCCAGAAAAATTTTGAATACTTTTTTATAGTGTTATACACCACTGAATTATAACACAAATCACATAATATTCTAAGAATCACTAACTGAATCCAGAAAAATTTGGGGATGCTTTTTTGGATGTTATATGCAATCAAAATATAAAACAAAGCTTTTATAAAGGTACGTGAAAACTCTACTATGCTCTCTTTTATGTGCCTTTGATTTAATTTGGAGTCATAAATAGAATTTGATTATTTACACCTGTGAAAAAAAAATTGTGTCATGTTCTTTAGGACAATGCAACTTTTGCCTCCACATGGGGATGGGACCACTGTAGCATGCGGCTGCTGCATCATGGAGACCCAGCATAAAAAAAAACATATCTACACAGACCCTGAATGTATAGTCTGGCTCCAAAACATAGATCCAAACACATTTGTTTCCCAAAATTATCACTAATTGCATTAATTAGACTTTCATGAACTTTCTATAAAATAATGAGGACATACAACTGTTGGGTATCATGTTTTCAGACTTATTTGGAATAAGTTATCCATGTGTACCATATAATAGCTGCTTCACAATATCTTCTATAAATAGCAAATGGTTTTTCTAATTTGCATAACAAGTTAAGCAAATCTTCTGATTTTTAAAAGCCAATCGTTAAAGGTCACTTTTGCACGAAGAATTGCTAAATTGCTGTGTCAAATTAACAGGCTGTTTTCTAATTACATTCATATATTACCGGAATGGCTTACATATTTTTATGGCTAAGTAACCTCGAATAGTAGTCAGAGGTTACATACTGAATAACCCTAATATGTTTTATAACAAAAATGTGCTAGACATCTTGGCACCTTTATTACATTACTACAACTCAGAGACACAAAGATTTAATATTTCTCAGTGTATCAGACACATAGATATTTTTTATGTAAATTCCAGCGCTCATTGACTCAATGTTTCCTTACCCCCAATCCAAGTGGGACCCCTCAGACTAAGGCCACACACTGAAATAGTCTGTCTTGCATCTCATAGCAGATCTGTAGTTATTCCACTGCCAAGTTGCATATGGAGTTCTATGATTTTGCTACATGGTCATTTTGTTGTGCTGATTCTTTACCCCACATGTGGATGAGGTGTTCAAAATACCATCAACATGTATTTTTGTGCTGAAGTATCCACAAAATTCTAAATGTGTGAATTAGAGAATCTGATATTGGGATATATACACCACATTCCTTCTGACTAGATGCACAGTGAAGTTAGGTGATGCCACCTGGCTTTTCTTTGGTCATTTACATATAGCATTTTATGTATACTTCTTTTTTCACAATGGACTGAAGTATTCCAAAATCTGTAGCACACAATTATCAGCTTAAAACATAATCTAATTTTGGGTGAAATAGAATATTAATGTGACTGTGAATTTTCCCAGCAGAACCCTGATCACAAGGGCAAAATTGTTGAAAACTCTCCAACCAAAATTCTTGGAACTTTATAAGTGAAATTATATATATATATTTTTTTTAATTATCAATTGTTTTCCAAAATTGTTCAGATATTTTGGATTTAATAGAAAAGGGCAAATTAGCAGGAAAATCTGTGTTCCCTAATTAGTGGAGCATTTGCACAATGAATGGGGCCAACGATATATATCTGACCAGGAGAACTCTTTCCACTCCCTGCAAAGTCCACATTTCCACACACTATGTTCCCTAATTGGTGCAACCTTTACACAATGAATGGTTGCCAACAATACCTCTGTACAGTAAAACTCTTTCAACTCCCTGCAAAGTCAATGCTTACACGTATGCACCCCCTGCATGAGGCAGGTCAAAAAGAAATATATTTTTTTTTAAAAGGGCAAAATTGTTGAAAATAATCCAACCACAATTCATGGACTTCTAAGACTATAATATTCTTTACCAAAATGATCATTTTTTTTTCCAAGTTTATTCAGAAGTTGTAATCGGGCCGTTGCCCAGTGAACACAGTGGATAGCTGTCTAACACAAGACCAAGTGACCAGTATGCGCTCACTGCAGAGTAAACACTTCCAAGTGTTCAGTCCCTGCACAAGCCCCTGCAAGTCAGAAATGGAAAAAATATCAGAAAGAGCCATATTGTTTAAAATTTTCAAAACCAAACTAAATAAAATAATATAAGTGCAATTTTCTTTCACAAAATTATTTTTATAAATAACTGAGGCAGCAGATCATTTATCTGCCGGTGCAAAAACTGGTGCACATCAGCAAAGTTGGACCACCTGAATAGTTAGGTTTAGTCTTACCTATACCCAGACCTTTGGCAAGAACAGACCCAGTTTTCTATGGGCGTTCTATGTTGTCCAGCTTCCAGAGTAATGACAGAGAAGGTGTTCAACGTGTCAGTTAAATTTGTTTTACCAAAGCAGAACAGGTTATCCACTACAAGTGTGACAAATCTAATATTTATCAAAAAGAATAAGGCATTGAATAGTGCAGACTGATTAAATCGGTCATACTATCAGTCATCCTGTCTGAATGTCATCTACACCGTTCTGCTACTGAGGGCTAACTTTTTAAAAGACTTGGTGAATACAAACCATTCCATATTCACGTTTAAAAAAGTGCAACTGTTTTGCCTCCAGCAAAAAAGGGTATATTTGTAAATGGATTGTTAAAGCCTTTGTAATTGCCTTACCATTTTGTGATCAGCATCCAGTTGTGGGCTCTCAACTAGAAGTGAAAAAAAACCCTGTCTTTTTAGAGGCCAATACTTCTTTTATTCAAAACAGTAGAGTACACCTGTTTTGTCATCTGATCATCTGATTGCTTCTGAAAAAGCAAATTGCATATATAATTAGGAAAGTGCAAAGCTCTTTTTACTTCCCAAATGGTGATTATTGATGCACCCAACCGTGCATGCATCTGCTCCCTAATAGAGATGAGCGAACTTGTTCGGAAAACATTCGCTAATCTCAAAGTTGACACGAACATTTCACATTCTAATTCATGTTTGGATTCCCAAGCATGTTCCTCAAAATTAGCAAAATTCATCCAAAGTTCAGTAAATGATCAAGTTTCCACAAAGGCTGTGTGCTGTCGGTCAGAGCACTGCGGGATCTTGCTGTCAGATGTTAACATGACCCAGCAGCGGTGACTGTGACCCATGGTATAAAGCTTATCCCAGGTCAACAGGTGTCGGTTGATGAGAGGCTACTACTCCCATCAGCCTGATTCAGCGTAGTCATCAGCCGGTGACTGTGCTCAAAAGTTAAAAAAAAAGATAAAATAAAGAAATAAATAATGAAGAAAAAACCACGTTACATACTCACCTTAAATCTAATCCCTGAAGCCCTTGTCTTCTGTAAAAAATAAAAAAACACCACATGCTCACCTGAACATCTAATCCCTAATGGCCATGTTACCTGGAAAAGAGAAAAAATAATTTTAATCATCACATCCTTCACATATCCACCATAATCCATACTGTCCAACGATGATTCAGATCACTGATGCGCCTTCTCTACCCTGTAGTCAGAGACATACTAACAGGAGCGTGTAATCACTCCTGCAGTGTACAACGCTGAGCTGCCAATAACTGATATCACTGGCATTTATCAGCTGATGAGCCCAGTGACCTCAGTTTTGGCTCCGCTGCATGAGAAAGTTACGGTACGTAAGTGAGATTACCTAGGCTCATCAGCTGATGAACTCCAGTGAACTTTCTCCATGCATCTCAGCGTTACAACCTACAGTAGTGATTACATGCTCCTGTCAGTGTGTCACTGGCTGCTGGGTAGAGCAGTCACATTACTGACTGCTCTACCAGTCATCAGAATCGTCGTGGGACATTATGGATTTTCTCTTCATTTCAGACAGGTGAGGAATATGGTTGTTTATTATTTTAAATCACTGGCTTCAGTGAACTGGACAATGACATGAGTCTGGTTTAATTTAGAGTCAATAAAGCAGTCTGTGTTATTATTTTAAATAAAGGATTTTATACCAGGTGTGTGTTTTTTTAATACAATATCACTATAGGGTTAGTAATGGATAGATGTCTTATAGATGCCTCTCCATTTCTAACCCATGTTTGATGTCACTGAACATTACAAAGGTGACATCAACCCCACAAATATGACCCCACTTGCCACTGCACCAGGGCAAGTGGGAAGTGCCAGACAAAGCAAAAGAATTGGCCTATCTAAAAGATGTGCCACTTCTGGAAGGTGTCAGGCTGCTATTTTTAGGCTAAGAGGGCCAACATCAATGGCTCCTTACCAGCCTGGGGAATACCAGCTTCCAGCTGTCAGCTTTAGCTTAGCTGGTTGTCAAAAAAAGTGGGGGACCTCCTGATGCCTTTTTTAAATTCTTTATTTAAATAATTATAAAAACAGCATGGGGACCCTGGTCTTCTTGATAATCAGCCTTGATAAAGCTGACACCTGAGGATTGCAGCATGCAATTGTCAGTTTTGCCTGGCTAGTAATCAAAAAAACAGGGGAATCCACGTCAATATAAAAAAAAGTTTATTGATAGCGCAATTGATGAGTCAATTGATGCCATTTTCCCTGGTGTCTGCCCCTAATTTGTGCTGTTTTGGCACCTTTTAGGCCCCATGAAGGAATTGTCTATGCATTTGATTTCCCTTCCATTGATTTCAATGCTTGGTTATGTTCGGCAAACATTGGGAAGTTCAGGGAACACAGTCGAACTGAACCTTAAAAGATTCGCTCATCTCTTCTCCATAAAAATGATAACTTTTAGAACATTTATACAATTTAAAAAAAGTTTGATACTGCAATGTGTTTTTAAATACGCTGTTGGTTACCTCTGGTTTTTATCTGTTTTCCCCTAGCCTGATAGGTGAAAGACATTTGAACATTAAAAAGCTGAGTTTCTATTACAGAGTTCTAAATGTGTTTAACTAAACTAAAAACTAAACTAAACTTGAGGCTTTTCAGTTATGCGACTGACATAAATTTATCCGCAGCCAATCAAATTTCAAGGGGGGGATGTTTGGCGAAGCCAGCAAATTCGAAAGATTCTCTTATTTCTCTTTAAGCATACCTGACTTGAACACTTCATTTGCTCTATCTGTCCTCAATGACCACAGCCCACTTCTGTGCAGTGCCTTTGCCTCAGCCTAGCAAGTAAAGTATTTCTCTATGAAGAGTCCCAGGACCAGCCTACATGATTCCTCTTCAGCACAACTTTGCCTGAGCTGTCTCAGAGATACCCAAATCCATAACTAAATCTCCTTGGAATTCTGGCCATGTCCATTGCAGCTGAGATCTCCTTCCTTATCTTTTCTCCTTGCCAAGATCAAGATGTTCTGTGGTAAGATCAAGACAGCCAATATATCCTGCACAATTACAGAGCTTGCTACATCAGAAAATGACTTTCTTGGATACAGTATTAATGCAACTCACCTCTTTTCTATTCCTTAAGTACTCATTGATTGACTCAACAGTAAATCATCTAATCTGCTAACAGCTAAATCAAATGGTCATTACTCCATGCTAATTCTCTTTGATCTCTCAGCAGCATTCGACACTGTGGATCATCAGCTCCTCCTCACTATGCTCCGTTCCAATGGCCTCAAGGACACCGTTCTCTCATGGTTCTCCTCCTATCTCTCTGACCGCTCCTTTACTGTATCTTTTGCCGGTTCCTCCTCCTCTCACCTTCCCCTTACTGTTGGGGTCCCTCAAGGATCAGTTCTAGGCCTCCTCCTCTTCTCCTTGTACACTGCCCCTATTTGTCAAACAATCAGTAGATTTGGTTTCCAGTACCATCTCTATGCTGATGACACCCAATTATACGCTTCTTCTCCTGACATCACACCAGCCTTTCTAGAAAACACTGGTGATTGTCTAAATGCTGTGTCTAATATCATGTCCTCACTATATCTGAAACTGAACCTGTCAAAGACTGAACTCCTGGTGTTTCCTCCCTCTACTATTGTACCTATACCCGACATTGCCATTTCTGTGTGTGGTTCCACTATTACTCCCCAGCAACAGGCCCGCTGTCTAGGGGTCATACTTGATTCCGAGCTTTCCTTTGCCCCCCACATTCAATCACTGGCTCGCTCTTGTCATCTGCACCTCAAAAACATTTCTAGAATTCGACCTTTTCTTACTTTTGACTCTGCAAAAACTCTTACTGTTTCTCTTATTCATTCTCGTCTCGACTATTGTAATTCTCTTCTAATCGGTCTCCCTCTTACCAAACTCTCCCCTCTCCAATCTGTCTTGAATGCTGCAGCCAGGATCATATTCCTCACCAATCTTTACACCGATGCCTCTACCTTGTGCCAGTCATTACACTGGCTACCCATCCACTCCAGAATTCAGTATAAACTTAGTACCCTCACCCACAAAGCCCTCCATAGCTCAGCACCACCTTACATCTCCTTCCTTGTTTCAGTATACCACCCTACCTGCGCCCTCCGTTCTGCTGATGACCTGAGGTTAGCATCCTCAATAGTAGAACCTCCCACTCCCGTCTCCAAGACTTTACACGTGCCGCGCCAATTCTTTGGAATGCACTTCCCAGGTCAATACGATGAGTCCCCAATCCCCACAATTTTAAGCGTGCCCTGAAAACGCATTTATTCAGACTGGCCTATTGCCTCAACACATTAACCTAATCTATCCCTGTGTGGTACAGCCAAAAGTTTTGCCATAACCAGATTTCCTGCATCATGTTCCCACATGCTTTATGCATCCATTAGCCCTCTGTGTCCGTACTGTTACACACTTAACATTATGGCTGGTCCATACAATCAGGGCAACTGTTACCACCCACCTTTTGTGTCTCCCTCTTTCCTCATAGACTGTAAGCTTGCGAGCAGGGCCCTCTTTCCTCTTGGTATTTGTTATAATCTACTGTATGTGATTATTGTTATGCTGTAATGTCTATTGTCTGTATCAATCCCCTCTGAAATGTAAAGTGCTGCGGAATATGTCGGCGCTATAAAAATAAAATTTATTATTATTATTAATAAATCACTTTCTTCTACTTCCCAAAACTTCTCCCTGAATTGTTGGATATCTGTATCTACACTATACTTTTACTTCCTCAATAGAAATGAATAAATCATACTTTTGCAGAACATAATCATACCGTGAACAATTGCTTGAATCAACACATGTAGAGAATACAAGAATATAACTCAGTACAGTTGCCATAATATCACTAATGTAAATGTCAGTCACTATAAAACCTTCACCAGAAATGCTGTAAATGAGAAAAGTTGTATCCGATATGGTAATTTTTAACACGTCTTTGACCACAGGAGAAAATAAAATGTTCTATGACTTTGTAATATAACATATATAAGGTTTTTAATTCTCCAAAATTGTGTCCAAACAAAGCTGTCTTGCTTTTTTAGGTTTCCATTTGCCTCGGTATTCGAACCAATCTCTAACTATAGCAGTGCGGATCCTATTCTTATTACACTAGTAGTAACATACAAATAATACAGGCACAGAGAGGAATAGTGAGAATAAAGATGTATATTTATTATTTACATTCTCCAAGACAAAACATTTTTTATGTATTTTTTGTTGTTGAGATCATCTCTGGATAAGAAAAAAAAAGATTCCATGCTAGGAACAGTATGCATCCTGTAAAATAAGCACAACATGTGCAGTCTTAAGCTTACTCAGATTACTATGCATGCAGATTTATAAGAATTACAAACAGCTAGATATCAGATGGATGTGCTTTGGAAAATATTTTATTCATGTCCATATTGACACACACATATTTGTCAAAATTTTAAAGACTCAAGAAGATACATTTATTTATAACATTAAAATCACCTGACTTATATTATGGAGTCCTTCCTCTTGTTGGCTATAAAGCTCTAACTTATAAAGACATGGACTCCACAAGGCCAATGAAAGCGCCCAGTCATATTTGGTGGCAAAATGTTAGAAGAAATCCTTTCAGCTCTGTAGTTTGTGACGGGAGATGTCTATGGGCCTCACTTGTTTGTAACGCCCAGAAATACTTCATCAGATTGAGAGTTTGGCCCATTTTGCAGTGTAGCACTGTACATTTTTCTTTTGATAAAGACAACTGCTATTAAAGAATATCCCTGACATGAAGTGGTGTATTTTGCTGTGTGCAACAATATTACATATTATTTGTCATGCTGTGACGGTCTTTGGTAAGGAAATGGAGCCTCCAACTGTCCCTGGAACTGGGACTCTTACTTTCCCTGTATGGGGGTACTCTTGAAGGTAGAGAGACCCAAGACTCCAACCTTACCATGCTCCAGTTTAACACTACCCTGTCCCCTCCCCCACCTGACGAGGCATGGGACAGAAATGTAAGCTAAACAAGACACAAAGACAAAACAGGGATACCAAAAAATCTCTATTATAAAAAGGCACTAACCACCAATAGGTGGGAGGATAGAGGCAGGGAGAAATTAACTAAATGAGAACAGGGACCAGGAGATAAACACACATGTACTACAACAAACCACAGAGACCTTCTACAACAACTCAACTCAAACCACTTAGCTTTATCACTCAAAACAGGAAAAAGAATCTTTCACCGGCAAGGACAAGAAGGTTTGACTAGGTTTTATATGAAGAGGTAATGACCAGATCAGAAGCAGTAGAAATATAGCTGCAAGTTTCTGATCAACATAAAATGGGTTGTTGACCTCTTCAGCACCAGAGGAAACTACATCCATTTAGTATGGGACACAAATCACACCATCTCTAAGGAAGACCTGTGATTCATTACCCGATGTGACCGCCTAACTCCAGGTCTTCCAGGGGAATGTTACACCCTTGTATTGTATTTTGTATAACAATATTTTATTTCATGTGCAACAATATGCACAGAAACATCCACATGAATGCCAATATCAGGACCTAAGGTTTCCCAGCAGAAGGTTTCTCAGAATGTCACACTGCATTCGCCAGATTGCCTTCTTCAGATAATTCACAGTGATGTGATCACTTTTTGAAAATAAACAGTGTACAAGTTATCCACATGATGTAAAAGAAAATGTCAAGCCATCCATTTCCATTGCTCCAATGTCTAGCTTTGACTATCTTGCCCATTGCAGTTGCTTTCAGAGATGGACAGGTGGACTAACCAATGCATAATGCCGTTTTGGAAATCCTTCACAATATGGATCATTTTGCTGAGGTTTTTGCACTTGCCCATTTTTCCTATAACACATGAACTTTAAGTTCTGTCTGGTGTGAATTGTGCACTTGTTGCCTGAGATACCCCTTGAAAGGTGTCATTATAATGAGATAATCAGTGTTATTCATGTCCCCTATTAGTGATTTTATGGCCGATCAGTGTATCATTTCATAACACTTCATTAAGTAATTGTACTGTAGAACATGTTAATCATTTCTTATCTTTGTATCTACTGTATATTTAGACATTTTACATTAAGTCACTTAAATTGCATGCAAGTTTAGAAAAAAGCACATACTTTTCTGAGTTAACTGAACCTAAAATTATATTCACACTTCTATTATACATGTCTGTGTTTTCTTAGATGGTACAAAAACTTGTAGCGTTTCATTGATCCATACCCACATCAGTTTTAAAAATGGATTCATGTCTCCAGTCCATGAGATTCTGAGCAAATCCTTTACTTTTCATCCATTCTGTGGATCAGACTCAGCCATTAAAGGCCATTGGGATCTATATAAAATGGCTAAAACACAGAAGATGTGCTTTGTACTTCAGAGCTCCATTTTAGTTTTAGCCATTTTTCACTGATCCCTTGTTACCTTGTTGAGTCAGTTGATTTAAAAAAGTTCAGACAGTCTACCTGCTTCTGCTTCAAAAAATGGATGCAGTCCATGTGTTGTCAATGCATCAAACAGGCCGCACATGGACAGTGCACAGATCAACTAAAGCCAATGTGCTAATACTAGTGAAACTATAAAGCAAAAATTGCATTGTACATTATTCTCACCTGTTTAGTGCATTTAATGGCAGACAGCACGTTGGACCATTAACAATGCAAATGATTGCATGGTGCTGCCACAATGTCTACAATTAGTGCATGTTACTGGCCTGACTACTACAAGAGCCTGAACCAGCCAAAAAGAGAGAGAGAGAGAGAGAGAGAGAGAATTTTTGTCCAGCAGCCAGAAAGAATTGCGGGTTAAAATAGTGTCTGGAGGATCCGCCAGGAAAAAAAACGGTGCAAGCTCCGTTTTGAAATCTTTGAGGATGATAACGGACAGCAACTTTTGGCGGAGCCGCAAAAAAAACGGATGCAACGGACGGCAATCCGTCACAATCCGCCCATAATGCAAGTCAATGGGGAAAAAAAACGGATCCTCAAAAAAAAATTGCGGATCCGTTTTTTTCAAAACCTGACGGATTGTGACTGATTGTAAAAAACTGAAGTGTGAAAGAGGCCTAACCTGTCACACCAGGCAATCCTGCATCCTCCCGCCCAGCTCCACGCGTCGCTCGTCGTCACAGCAGGAAGCGCCGCAGGAAGATGACGACGAGAAACAGTCCTGGACGTTCTCGTGTGATCAGCGATAACCAGCGGGGGAGTGGTCGGAAGTAAGTATCACACACAGCGATATCACTAGCAATATCTCTATAACGTCACAAGTTATAGCGATATTTCCAGCGATATCTCTTAGTGTGACATGCCCTTTACACCATGCCCGGTGGATAATCTGCACCATACACAGAAGATGCTGATTGTGTTACATAGGGGCATCTGTCTCAAACAGCACAGATTGGTGCTGTTAACCCTTTAAATGCCACTGTTAATTTCTGGTCCGATCATGGGGTGCTGATGGGTTGCCGTAGCTGAAAGAGGCCTGCTGAAGGCCCCTGTGCCTGCCATGCTGATAGTCCAATGAAGCCAAGCCACCAGGTATGCTTCAAACAAGTTCTTAATTTCATCTTTATATTTAAATGCTTTAGAAAAAACAAGTTGCTTGGTCATTTTTATCAGACATGAGCTCAGTATGTCCGAACTGCAATTTTTTGTTAATCAAAACTGTTAATCAAACTTAGAATTTTTTACAATTTTCCATTACATTGTATAGTAAACTAGAAGGTGTTATTCAAAACTAAAAACCATTCTGCATCGATAAAAGCCATCATGTGGCTGTGTCAACAGAAAAACAAAAAAAAGCTATGGCACATGTAAGAAAGGATTGAGAAAAAAAAATTGCAAATGATTGGTTGCAGCAGATAAGGGGTTAAACTGTACAAGAAATAATTCAATATATGCCTAAAAGCATATATTTATTTTTAGAATAAAATAGAGTGTACAAATAATCTAAAATTGTTTTGCTGTGAATGATTGGATGAATTACATAATATGTTTTTAGAGCCTGTATGTTATTTTATTTTATCTTTTAAGAAATCCAATATGCAAAGTACAACGAGCAGTTACCAATTAATTGGATGTGCAGACATTCTGAGGCTTAAAAACATGTTGACACAACAATTCTTGTGCTATTCCAAAACATCAGGTATCACGTCTCAGATTGATTTACTCTAATCAATAGTTTTTTGAGAACATGAGTGTCCTTTGAAACAAAAGGTTTTTCAGGCCACTTACCTTTATTACTTACTAGCTGAAGAGCCTGCCATTGCCCGGACATAGTAACAAACTGTGGATAGTTATAACAAATTATAATGATTATATTGCACATAAAAACTTTTGGTCCCGAGAGAAAATGCACTAAGTGCAAAAAAAGAAAATACTGATCAAACACTGAGATAAAGTAGTAACAAAATACTGAGGTAAAATACTGACCAAACACTGAGGTAAAATACTGACCAAACACTGAGGTAAAATACCGACCAAATACTGAGGTAAAATATTGACCAACTACTGAGGTAAAATACTGACCAAACACTGAGGTAAAATACCGACCAAACACTGAGGTAAAATCCTGACCAAACACTGAGGTAAAATCCTGACCAAACACTGAGGTAAAATACTGACCAAATACTAAGGTAAAATAATGACCAAATACTGAGATAAAATGGTGATCAAACAATGAGATAAAATACTGACCAAAATACTGAAGCAAAATGCTTAAACACTGAGGTAAAATACTGACCAAACACTGAGGTGTGCGGGTAGCTCTATCCATGAAGAAAGTGTACGGGTAGAGCTATCTCATAGCTCTATTCCTAAAGGAAATGAACAGGTAGAGCTATCCGATAGCGCTATCCCTCAATGTTCCTGAGCGTAAGCTATTTCACATGGTTGAGCGCACTTGGGATCTGCCCCCAAAGCCCTGCCCATGCCCAATGTTTGGTCCGTAGACCGCGGCTAGGAGTTAGTCCCGCTGTTGTGTACAAAATTTTTGGGCTTTTACAATTGTTAAAAACTTTAATAACAGACTTCTTTGTTCACACAGTTGACAGTAAACCATTTGGCAAAGTTAGGAAAAAGTTTACTTTGCTTCTGGGTCTCAAATATTTTGATCCGTATTTGACTTGGCCATTCTAAAACCTGGATACGTTTATTTGTGAACCATTCCATTGTAGATGCTGCTTTATGTTTGGAATCATTGTCTTGTTGGAAGACAAATCTCTGTCCCAGTCTCAGGTCTTTTGCAGACTCCAACAGGTTTTCATCATGAATGGTCCTGTATTTGGCTCCATCCATCTTCCCATCAATTTTAACCATCTTCCCTGTCCCTGCTGAAGAAAAGCAGCCCCAAACCATGATGCTTCCACCACCATGTTTGACAGTGGGGATGATGTGTTCAGGGTGATGAGCTGTGTTGCCTTTACGCCAAACATATCGTTTGGCATTGTTGCCAAAAAGTTTTTTTTGGTTTCTTTTGCATCCTTTAAACAACACTTTTTATGGATATCTTTGAGAAATGGCTTTCTTCTTGCCACTCTTCCATAAAGGCCAGATTTGTGCACTGTACGACTGATTGTTGTCCTATGGAAAGACTGTCCCACCTCAGCTGTAGATCTCTGCAGTTCATCCAGAGTGATCATGGGCCTCTTGGCTGCATCTCTAATCAGTCTTCCCCTTGTTTGAGATGAAAGTTTAGAGGGACGGCCGGGTCTTGGTAGATTTGCAGTGGTATGATACTCCTTACATTTCAATATGATCACTTGCACAGTGCTCCTGGGGATGTCTAAAGCTTTGGAAATCATTTTGTATCCAAATCCAGCTTTAAACTTCTCAACAACAGTATCACGGACCTGCCTGTTGTGTTCCTCGGTCTTCATAATGCTCTCTGTGCTTCAAACAGAACCCTGAGAATATCACAGAGCAGGTGCATTTATACGGTGACGTGATAACCCACAGGTGGATTATATTTATCATCATTAGTCACTTAGGACAACATTGGATCATTAAGAGGTCAATAATGAACTTCTGGAGTGAGTTTGCTGCACTGAAAGTAAAGGGGCCGAATAATATTAGACGCCCCACTTTTCAGTTTTTGAATTTCCGCAAAAATTTAAAATAACCATTAAATTTCATTCAACTTCACAATTGTGTTCCACTTGTTGGTTCTTCACCAAAAATTTTCATTTGGTATCTTTATGTTTGAAGCATGATACTGTATGTGGTAAAAGGTTGAAAAGTTCCAGGGAGCTGAATACTTTCGCAACACACTGTAACTGCCTGTGTGAAAACACTGGGAGAGGCAAATAAATTCCTACAATATCCAAGGACTGTCCCTGAGATTTATTGATGGAAAAATCTTAATAAGAGACTTCTTTGTACATACAGTTGAGAGTAAACCATTTGTCAGCATTAGTAATAAGTTTACCTTGCTTCTGTGTCACAAATATTTTGATCCTTATTTGTTGGCTTTTCTTTCTCCTGGAGAAAGCCACATATACTGTAACTGTTGCGTGAATGTCCCAGCGTTTAAAAGGGGATTTAACTCGTTACGAATGGCAAGCCTGTATGCATAGTACTGCAACAGGGTAATTTTTTCCTGTCGATTTTGATCCACTGGTATGGATGGTAGATGAATGTCACCAATTCCCTGATGTTGCACACTTAGGGCAATTGTCCATCCACTGTCCCCATAAGGGAATAGAAGTGGATATGTCATTGCATCACACTTTCTGTGAAGAAAGCTGATTTGAACTGTTTAGTTTTCACTTTTCAGGTGAACTCTGATGTGCGCCAGAGAGCTGCAAGTTCCAAAGTGGAACTGGAAAGTGAGATATCCATAAATTTCGACAGCTTGTAACACATTGTGGCAGTGGTGGGATAACTAAAATAAACCCCCCTGCGGTAAATTGTTAGGGCAAGACTAGCTTGCTGTTTTTATCACATGGTGCCAGCAGTAGGATAACTAATATTAGCCCCCCTGTGGCTGTGATAGCCGTGTGCGGCCAAAGGTCACATCCCAGATCGTGACACTCTCCTTTCATCAATTTGACTAATTGATCATCCATACGATGATGGATGCACCCTCTCTTGCAGCAGGAAGGGAATGTTTTGTCCTGCGACATTTCGTCTTTGAAGTTTTTAGATTGGCGGAACTGACATCGAAATGTCAGTTCGCCAGCATTGTGCTCTTCAATACATGTCTCATGAATGTCATTAAGAAGCCCTCTAGCGGCAAATGTAACTTGCCATCGTCAAGTGGATGACCCATTGTGCACAGACACACGGATATGTCCAAATTAGGTACTGTATATGGATGGATTGTTATTCATCTGTGCTACCTGTTCTGCTTGCTTGTGTGCCATCTTGCATACCTTGCTGTCCCAATCCTCAGTATTTTATATGTTGCCCTTCAACACCTACCCTGCTGTACAGATGCCTCTGGTCTGTGCTACTCATCCAAACTTAAGGCTTAGAGAATCCACCTAAGAAGGTGAACCCATAACATCTTTAAAATTCCAGTGCAGAAGAATGGGCAGAAATGGGTGAAAATACTGGATTAATTTCTCCATCATTTCAGCAGATCGTTCATCATGCTATGCTGACCTATGTCGGGGGACCATGGCAGATGGATAGATCAGATTTCATATTAGCTGAATTAGTACAAAAAGTATTGTGTCATTTGCTTAAAATGAGCAGATAATTCACTGGATATTTTATTAGTAAGATGTATTTATGACAAAAGCCTTTTTTAGGGGCCATCCTCAGAGGTGATTGAAGGTTATTTACATACACAGCAACCCAATAATCACTAATGGGGTGATGGTGAGAGACAAGGGATTGTTCCATTCATGCACATGTTTTTGGGCAAAAGAAGAGCAGACCTATGTTAATACTATCATGCACTTATACAGTATATGGTAGCAAAATCTAATAACCTGCTTTAAAGTAAATAATGTTTAGAGATGGGTAAATTCAGAGAACTACTAGCATATAGATCTAATAATTAATACTGTTCTGCTGGAACCACAGCTATCAGGGCAAATTTATAAAAGGCTTGCATTGGAAAGTACACCATAATATTAATATTTTAAGATTCCATTTTGATCCCCAGGATATCAATAAAACAACGCAATATGCTGGATGCTCCTCAGCTTCTAGTCCTGACAGCTGCCTTTTCAATTTTAACAACAGTATTAAGAAGTCTTGCTGGCTTAAATGCTGGAGATCTTTAATTATCATTTTTTAATAGGCACCCTTCAAGGTTATAATTACTGTTATCCTTTTAATGAATGTATCATCTCTATTGCTTTTTAATCATTTAAGGCAGATACAAACATATTTTTTTTATTTTGTTTCTTACGGATTGTAACTTTATACTTTATATGATACTAGCTGAAGAACCCGGCGTTGCCCGGGCATAGTAACTAACTACAGTTAGTTATAACAAATTATAATGATTATATATATATATAAAGCTGACTGTACATCCCCGCCCACTCTGCATAGCCACATTCACTATAATATCCCACATCATCCCGTCAGCCAGAGCCACCGGACTACTACCCCTAATATCCCACATCATCCCATCAGCCAGAGCTACCGGACTACTACCCCTAATATCCAACATCATCCCGTCAGCCAGAGTCACTGGACTACTACCCCTAATATTCCACATCATCCCGGCAGCCAGAGCCACCGGACTACTACCCCTAATATCCCACATCATCCCGTCAGCTAGAGCCGCCGGACTACTACCCCTAATATCCCACATCATCCCGTCAACCAGGGCCACCAGACTATTACCTCTAATATCCCACATCATCACGTCAGCCAGAGCCACTGGACTACTAACCCTAATATCCCACATCATCCTGTCAGCCAGAGTCACCGGACTACTACCCCTAACATCCCACATCATCCCGTCAGCCAGAGCCACCGGACTACTACCCCTAACATCCCACATCATCCCGTCAGCCAGAGCCACCGGACTACTACCCCTAATATCCCACATCATCCCGTCAGCCAGAGCCACCGGACTACTACCCCTAATATTCCACATCATCCCGGCAGCCAGAGCCACCGGACTACTACCCCTAATATCCCACATCATCCCGTCAGCTAGAGCCGCCAGACTACTACCCCTAATATCCCACATCATCCCGTCAGCCAGAGTCACCGGACTACTACCCTTAATATCCCACATCATCCCGTCAGCCAGAGCCACCGGACTACTACCCCTAATATCCAACATCATCCCGTCAGCCAGAGCCACCGGACTACTACCCCTAATATCCCACATCATCCCGTCAGCCAGAGCCACCGGACTACTACCCCTAATATCCCACATCATCCCATCAGCCAGAGCCACTGGACTATTACCTCTAATATCCCACATCATCACATCAGTCAGAGCCACTGGACTACTACCCCTAATATCCCACATCATCCCATCAGCCAGAGCCACTGGACTACTACCCCTAATATCCCACATCATCCTATCAGCCTGGGGTCAGAACCAGAGTGCTGAGTGGAATGGTTCTAACTTCAATACCGGGGATCCCTTTAAGAGAGGCCTGGCATTAGTACCAGAGCATTCCAATGAAGAAAGGTCCAGCTCCAAGAGTAAAATTTAAAGCATTTATTTGATACCATTAAAAAATGAGATATATGATGATAAATGGGAAAGATACAACCAAGCCGTCAGGAAGAACAGAATTCTGATAATAAAAATAATAACCTGAGGCTAAGGGTATCTTATCTAGGTAAAACAAAAAATAAACACCAAATCACAAAATATGAATTATTATACAAAATAAATGAATTGCTGACTGATACATATTTATATAAATATTAAATCTATGATATTGTAGACATATCACTCAAATAGCAAAATTATAGATAGTTCTGATATCCATCATTGGAGGCAGTTCACATTGAGCAGAAAAAGAATATATATTGACAAAAAGGTCAAGAAATTCACTAGAACCTAAGGCAGTTTCTGGTATCTCACCAGTGTGGTATAGAAAGAGGAAAAATATGTATAAAAATATGTATATACCTGTGTAACCGTGAGGATGATGATAAGATTCTAGAAAAAGGAAAGGAAAAAGAGGAAAAACAAAGTTTTTTGCCAATTGAGACCAAGTCCATAAAAACCATATTATATACACCACCATTATTGTGAAGCAATCAATTCCAGATGACAAACCACTAAGCAGGATAAGCGGTAGACAGCGCCGCAGTCAAGGGAGAAGTGAATACAACACCAGTGAATGAAACTATTTAAAGCATTTTAATCAGGAAAATGTGGAGCAGCTGAAAAGTTAAGCTAGCGGTAAAGGCGCGTGAGCAGACCATCAGTCAGGACGGAAGTGTGGCATGTCAGAAAAAGCAAAGAGAAGTAAACGATGTATGAGACATCTGTGTATGTGCACATGCGTCGTCCTGCACTAAAGACGGAAGTGGGGCATGTTCAGACCAGAAGAAAGGCTTGATAGCCAGTGAAATATTGAAAGCAATTATCTTTGTTTTTTATTTTGAAATAAATGTGTAAAACAGGATTTTGATTTTAATTTAATATAAAGGATTCTATTCTAGTTGTGTGTTTATTTCCAACTTACTATGGGGTTAGCAATGGGGGCATCTTATAGACACCTTTCCATTACTAATCCTTCGGCTTTATATCACTTGACAATACAAAGGTGATATCAAGTCCCCTCTGAAATGTAAAGTGCTGCAGAATATGTCAGCGCTATAGAAATAAAATGTATTATTATTATATCAGCCTCACAAATATTACCACACTTGCCACTGCAACAGGACAAGTCAAAAGAGTTCGAACAGCAACAAGTACTTCCTGGATAAGTCCGTTTTTGGGGTCCATCCACGAAAACTATGTATTCGGTAAGGACCCCAAACTTTACTTTTCACTTCGCCCATATCTAATTATAGTAATAATAATGCCCATAATTGAATGCAAAGTAGCTGCCACCAAAGTCATGTACAGAAAATCTATATATATGAAATTGAATGTATGTGTGTGTATGTATGTGTGTATCACCAACCAATCATGAAGCATCTTTCATTTCACCAGAGTTTTTTAAAAGAAGTTGAGCTGTGAGTGGCTGCTATGAGCTACAGTTATCCTTGCAACCAATCACGACGCATCCTTCATTTCACCAGAGCTGTTTAAAAGAAGCTGAGCTGTGATTGGTTGCTATGAGCAACAGTTTTCCTACTCGACAATACCTCAGCAGACACTGACATGGTGGGAGAAATCTAGCAACCCTGGGAACATAAGCTCCCATCCATTGTCTGCCCCCCAAAAAGGAGCAGAGAGCACATGACAGAAATTAATCACACCCTCCTGTGCCCATATACCCATCACACATCCTCCATCCCATAGGCACATCTTCCCTCTTAAAGGGATCTCCAGTATGGAAGTTAGGGCAAATCCATCAGCATTCTGATACTGACCCAGGCCTCTCTTAACGGGATCCCTGGTATTGAATTAGGACCGTTCCACTCAGCGCTGTGGTTCTGACCCAGATTCTCTTAAAGGGATCATTGGTATGGAAGTTAGGGCAATTCCACTCAGGGTTCTGGTTCTGACCCCAGGCTCTCTTAAAGGGATCCCCGGTATGGAAATTAGGACCTTTCCACTCAGCACTGTGGTTCTGACCCCAGGATTCTATTAAAGGGATCATTGATATGGAAGCTTTTCATAGCTGTACTAGGAATGAATAGAGATGTGCCTGTAGGATTGTTCTTTTGTCTTGCATTTGAATTATGTATGATATACAGTATATGTATATATAGATGGAGCACTTGCCTAATGAATATTCATTATGCGGCAATGTTGATTTGGTGTGAAAGAACAATCAAGCAATAGTTGCAGTTGTGCAAGTTTAATTCTGGTTACATCTGTACATATATACATAATATTGTAATATAAGTCAGCCATGTACTACTAACTTATGTATTCTTCAAGATCTCTGAATTGGTCCTGTAGTATCTAGCACAGACATTAGTAGACATTTTTGAAAGTTTTTTTCTAAGGTTTCTAAGGTTTTTCTAAGATAACGTCTTTCCGAGCATGCCTTGGGTGTTATCTGAGTATCGTGGGAGTGCTCTTATATTACAGTGGGTACAGAAAGTATTCTGACCCCTTTACATATTTCACTCTTTGTTTCCTTGCAGCCATTTGGTAAATTCAAAAAAGTTCATTTTTTTCTCATTAATGTACACTCTGCACCCCATCTTGACAGGAAAAACACAGAAATGTTGAAATTTTTACAAATTTATTAAAAAAGAAAAACCAAAATATAACATGGTCATAACTATTCAGACCCTTTGTCCAGACACTCATAATTAAGTCACATGCTGTCCGTTTCCTTGTGATCCTCCTTGAGATGGTTCTACTCCTTCACTGGAGTCCAGCTGTGTTTAATTAAACTGATTTGGAAAGGCATACACCTGTCTATATAAGACCTCACAGCTCACAGTGCATGTCAGACCAAATGAGAATCATGAGCTCAAAGGAACTGGCCAAGGATTTCAAAGACAGAATTGTGGCAAGGCACATATCTGGCCAAGGTTTCTGCAGTACTCAAGGCTCCTAAGAGCACAGTGGCCTCCATAATCCTTAAATGGAAGAAGTTTGGGACCACCAGAAATCTTCCTAGACCTGACCATCCAGCCAAACTGAGCATTTGTGGGAGAAGAGCCTTGGTGAGAGAGGTAAAGAAGAACCCCAAGATCTCTGTGGCTGAGCTCCAGAGATGCAGGAGATGAGAGAAAGTTCCACAAAGCTAACTATCACTGAAGCCCTCCACCAGTTGAGCCTTTATGGCAGAATGGCCGGACGGAAGCCTCTCCTCAGTGCATGACATATGAAAACCCGCATAGCGTTTGCTAAAAAACACATGAAGGACTCCCAGACTATGATAAATAAGATCCTCTGGTCTAATGAGACAAAGATAGAACTTTTTGGTGTTAATTCTAAGCGGTATGTGTGGAGAAAACCAGGCACTGCTCATCACCTGCCCAATACAATCCCAACAGTGAAACAAGGTGGTGGCAGCATCATGCTATGGGTGTGTTTTTCAGCTGCAGGGACAGGATGACTGGTTGCCATTAAAAGAAACATGAATGCAGCCAAGTACAGAGATATCCTGGATGAAAACTTCTTCCAGATTGCTCTGGACCTCCGACTTGTCCGAAGGTTCACCTTCCAACAAGACAATGACCATAAGCACACAGCTAAAATAACAAAGGGGTGGCTGTGAAACAACTCTGTGATAGGGATGAGCGAGCATATTCATGGGTATTCGGTACTTGGCGAGTAATGCGGTACTCGCGTTACTCGGAACATAGCGAGTATTTCACTACTCACCTCGCACTACTCAGATCTCCCGCCCAGCAGTTGCCAATCACAGTAATGCCGCAGCCTTCTTGGTTGTGGGTGGCATTACTATGATTGGCTGGCCGCCCAGCATCATTATAGGCTATGAGTCATCATAGCCTGGCTCTAAGCCCTGCCACTGCCATTTTCTGCACATTGTATGCAGAACACAGCAAGTGTTTGGAGAGCGTGAGCAGCTGCTAGGGAGAGTTTGTGCAACTTATCCAGAAATTCTCTGTAAAACCCAAAAGCTCTTTTCAGAGCTGAAAGTATAAGGTAAGGGTCTGAGTAGTAACAGTTTTCCCAGCTATTTTTGGGGTCTCATTTACCCCTGCAGGGCAGTTTTTTTGTGCTGTTGCGGTGCTGCTGCTGTGTTCACAGTGAATAGGACGCAAGCACGGTACTGCACAGCTGACACGCAGCCAGTACCACTGTCTTGTGTAGTGTCTGTGGTGCGTAATCTCGCCTTAATCCTCAGGGCAATTTTTTGTGCTGTTGCGGTGCTGTGCTCACAGCTAGTAGGACGCACGCACGGTGCTGCAGAACTGACACACAGCCAGCACCGCTGTCTTGTGTGGTGACTGGGGTGCGTAATCTCACCTTAAACCTCAGGGCAATTTTTTAGTGGCAGCACCGATGTCTTGTGTGGTTACTGGGGTGCATAATCTCACCTTAAACCTCAGGGCAATTTTTTTCTGCTGCGGTGCTGTTTGTAAAAGACAAAGCAGTACTAGGCTGTAGTTCTTCCTTCCAAGCACTAACTGCTCCTTGTTCCCCAATATCTGCATCTGAACATCTGCAACTATGGCAGAAAAATCCAAAATTCCTAAAAAGGCTGCTGTGAAGGGACAAGGACGTGGACGTGGGATCGTTGGTGCCCAACAAGGCACGGAATCTGGGAGACCAAAGAAGGTTGATGTACCTAGGTTCCTGGCGAAATTTCCCGGTCTGGAACATAAACTGGTCGGAAGTCAGAAGAACAAGAGTAGATACTGTCTTGGATGGCTGATAAGGCCTCAACGAAATGATCTAGCAGCACCCAATCATCCATGACAAAACAGTCTACTGTCCATACAGATAATGCTGGCTCATCCAATTCTCAACCTGTTCCTAGTTCATCACCTGGTCAGGAAACATTTGACCCCAACCTTGGTCACTCCAAGGATCTGTTTGATCAATTTCGTTGCTTTGCCTCTGGACTCTCACCGCGCAACATTGAAGAGGAACGTGAGGGGGTATCGTCTGTTGATGATGGCCAAATATTTGAAACCCCACTGGCAGAAGAACACCACTTTCATCCACATTATATACCGGGTGAAGAGGTGGAGGCTGATGGTGATGACACAAATTTGCCATCTGGCCAGTCGCCAATATCAACACGGAAGGAGGATGACATGGATGACGAGGTGGTAAATGATGAGACCACCGATCCAACCTGGACAGTTGGCACGCATAGCCAGCACAACTGCACAGAGGATGAAGGTGGATATGTAGCACCAACAAAGGCACCAAGGGCTACTGGTTTGCGCAGAGTACAAAGAGTGTCAACTGTTGTCAAGAGCAATCCTTCTGTGCCCCAAGTCAAGGCAAGGCTGCGTTCAGCCGCTGTCTGGAAAATTTTTTCCGATAATCCTTCTGAATATAATATATATAATATTTCCCATTGTAGGCACTTGTGATGAGAGTGAGACCCTTCTTCCTTCATCAACCATGGTATCATGCCTCTTGGGCTAATTTTTGGAGACATTATGGCTATGCCTGGACACTGGGCACTGCAACCTCTATGCTAGTAGTCCTAGCTTCATCATAATTGTTTGGCCCTTCAGACCTGTCTTGCTTCCTTCATCAACTATGACATAGCCCCTTGGGCTAATTTTTGGACACACTATGGCTATACCTGGACACTGGGCACTGCAGCCTCTATGCTAGTAGTCCTAGCTTCATCATAATTGTTTGGCCCTTCAGACCTGTCTTGCTTCCTTCATCAACTATGATACAGCCCCTTGGGCTAATTTTTGGAGACACTATGGCTATGCCTGGACACTGTGCATGGCCACCTCTATGCTAGTTGTCCTGGCTTTATCATAATTGTTTAGCCCTTCAGACCTGCCTTGCTTCCTTCATATACCATGATACAGCCGCTAGAGCTAATTTTTGGAGACACTAAATCTATGCCTACACATTCGGCAGTGGCACAACAAGGACAGTAGTCCAAGCTTTATAATTGTGAATCCCTTGTGATGATGATGATGATGGGTGGCTTCTTCCTGCCTTAACCATAACACAACCCTTAGGGCAGATTGCTCTCCTTACACCACTTACACACGTAGCCGACCAGATGCCTCCATGTTATAAACATTTGTTTACATCATGCATTTTTTAACATTTACACATTTTTTAGCCTTTACCTCAGCCCCCAGACCGCTTTGTAGGGTCCAGCAGACAATTACTCGCATTTTCCATTTACTATCATTGGACTCGCTACTCGTACCGAATACCCGAGTATTATGGTATACTCGGTACGAGTATAGCGAGTCCGAATACTTCACTACTCGCTCATCCCTACTCTGTGACCATTCTTGACTGGCCCAGCCAGAGCCCTGACCTCACCCCAATTGAGCATCTCTAGAGAGACCTGAAAATGGCTGTCCACCAACATTCACCATCCAACCCCACAGAACTGGAGAGGATCTGCAAAGGAAGAATGGCAGAGGATTCCCAAATTCAGGTGTGAAAAACCTATTGCATCATTCCCATGAAGACTCATGACTGTACTAGCTCAAAAGGGTGCTTCTACTCAATACTGAGCAAAGGGTCTGAATACTTATGACCATGTTGATATTTCAGTTTCTCTTTTTTAATAACTTTGCAAAAGTTTCTACTTTTCTGTTTTTTTCAGTGAAGATGGGGCGCAGAGTGTAATTTAATGAGAAAAAATTAAAAATTAACTTTTTTGAATTTGCCAAATGGCTGCAATGAAACAAAAAGTGAAAATGATTTGCGGCTGTTAGGAAATCTCCATATGTGTTGAGGCTGTCTAACAAACAGGCAATCGCCAAATGTGTTGAGGCTGTGTAACAGCGGGAAATCGTGCAGATGCGGGGACTCGGACATAATATACGAGCGTGCCCAAGATGCTCAGATAACACCAAAGCATGCTTGGATAAGATGTTATCCAAGCACATTCTCCCATCACTAGAGGTTAACTGACCACAATGAACACTTTATCATGTTCATCAAACGATTTGTATGCAATTTTTGCAGACCATTGCCATTAATAACTACAAGTGTCATGAAATAGATGGTATGTATCAAAATAATGTCCACATGAGTGCCAGGATTTAAGGATTTTCAGCAGAACATTGCCTTGCGCATAATATTATGTCTGCTAGCTATCCTTATTCACATAATGCTGTAAAAGAAAATATGATTTATCAGACCAGAACACCTTTTCCATTTCTTCTTTGTCCATTTTTGTTGCTTCCATGATTATTTTAGGTGCTTTATGTGGAGTAAAGGGGTCAACATGGGCACTTTTACCAATCTTCAGCTAACAAGCTAGCCCATATTTATGATGCACCTTTTTATTAGAGCTAACATTAAATTTATCAGCAACTTGTGGTACTGTAGCTCTCTGAGTCCTGAGGGATCAACACAGACAGACTAACATGCTCTCTAAATGTTTATCAATGAGCCTTATGTGCCCACCATCACATTGTCTCCAGTTCACGGGTTCTTCCTTAGATCTTCATTTTTCGTGTTTCTAATGCATCAACTGCAAGGACTGAGCATTCATTTGTTGCCCTATATAGCTCGATCATTGACAGTGACCATTGAGTTGAGATCATTGCTTGTACACATAAAATGTCATTGGTTTTAATGTCATAACTAATGTGTGCATGTATACTATATACGCATGGAAGTGTAAAAGTGGTAGAAGGTGTGGTGTTAACTAAGCAAAAGTGAGGAGGTTTTCTGTCATTACTGAGGTGAGGAGAGGGGAAACTGTTGATATACACTCACTGGCCACTTTATTAGGTACACCATGCTAGTAACGGGTTGGACCCCCTTTTGCCTTCAGAACTGCCTCAATTCTTCGTGGCAGAGATTCAACAAGGTGCTGGAAGCATTCCTCAGAGATTTTGGACCATATTGACATGATGGCATCACACAGTTGGCGCAGATTTGTCGGCTGCACATCCCTGATGCGAATCTCCCGTTCCACCACATCCCAAAGATGCTCTATTGGATTGAGATCTGGTGACTGAGGAGGCCATTTGAGTACAGTAAACTCATTGTCATGTTCAAGAAACCAATCTGAGATGATTCGAGCTTCATGACATGGCGCATTATCCTGCTGAAAGTAGCCATCAGATGTTGGGTACATTGTGGTCATAAAGGGATGGACATGGTCAGCAACAATACTCAGGTAGGCTGTGGCGTTGCAACGATGCTCAATTGGTACCAAGGGGCCCAAAGAGTGCCCAGAAAAAATTCCCCACACCATGACACCACCACCACCAGCCTGAACCGTTGATACAAGGCAGGATGGATCCATGCTTTCATGTTGTTTACGCCAAATTCTGACCCTACCATCCGAATGTCGCAGCAGAAATCGAGACTCATCAGACCAGGCAACGTTTTTCCAATCTTCTACTGTCCAATTTCGATGAGCTTGTGCAAATTGTAGCCTCAGTTTCCTGTTCTTAGCTGAGAGGAGTGGTACCCAGTGTGGTCTTCTGCTGCTGTAGCCCATCTGCCTCAAAGTTCGACGCACTGTGCGTTCAGAGATGCTCTTCTGCCTACCTTGGTTGTAACGGGTGGCAATTTGAGTCACTGTTGCCTTTCTATCAGCTCGAACCAGTCTGCCCATTCTCCTCTGACCTCTGGCATCAACATGGCATTTCCGGCCACAGAACTGCCGCTCACTGGATTTTTTTTCTTTTTCGGACCATTCTCTGTAAACCCTAGAGATGGTTGTGCGTGAAAATCCCAGTACATCAGCAGTTTCTGAAATACTCAGACCAGCCCTTCTGGCACCAACAATCATGCCACATTCAAAGGCACTCAAATCACCTTTCTTCCCCATACTGATGCTCGGTTTGAACTGCAGGAGATTGTCTTGACCATGTCTACATGCCTAAATGCACTGAGTTGCCGCCATGTGATTGGCTGATTAGAAATTAAGTCTTAACACACAGTTGGACAGGTGTACCTAATAAAGTGGCCAGTGAGTGTATTTGGATCATTAGCATGGAGATGGCAGAAACATAATTATTGCTATGTGGATGAGGCACTATTAAAAATAATGAGAATTTCAAATCTGAATGCATGAAGGAGGAATATCATCCTCTTCAAACACCAAGGATCATACATAGCTAGTGGCAATGCATTTTTGGAACTTTTTGTAATTAGCGTACATTGTTTCTTAACTAGATTACGTTGACTTAGCCCTATAGGGCAACTGGCACTTCATTCTAACACTTGGCTACCATTTGCCCACGGCTTGAAAAATAAGTTTTAGAGTTACTTGATAAGTTAATAATAATATGATAATCCGTAAGGCCTCTTTCACACTTCCGTTTTTGACAATTAGTCAAGATCCGCCGATTTTGAAAAAAAACGGATCCGCCATTTTTCTTTGCGGATCCGTTTTTTTCCCCATTGACTTTCATTACTTTCGGATCTTGACGGACTGCCGTCCGTTGCATCCGTTTTTGTGAGGATCCGCCAAAATGTTGGTGCCCGTCAACATCCTCAAAGATTTCCAAACGGAGCTTGCAACGTTTTTTTGGGCGGCGGATCCTCCAGACACTGATTTAACCCGAAATTCTGTCTGGGTGCCGGACAAAAAAAATTCTCTCTCTCTCTCTCTCTCTCTCCTTCCTGGCCAAGCAGTTCCTTTAAATTTCCTCATTCTGCGGATCCGTCAAAAAACGGATCCTGTGGCTTCCGTTAACATCAGTAAGGAACGGATCCGCTTGTCCGCCTTTTTGGCTGACTTTAACTGACACAAAAAACTGAAGTGTGAAAGAGGCCTAAGATGTCATAGCTGCATAGCTGCAGGTCATTCTGGTTAAAGTCCACATGGCATCACAAAATGACGCTAGCCTGCTCTTTGGTGATTCAGCAGTATTGGAAACAGTTATTATGATAGGTTTTTTTGGGAACTGTGAATCAAATCTCAGATTTGCATGAAACTATAAATTTCAGAAAATTTTACTTAAATTTAATCCTACATGGATCGATCTTCTCATCTCTATATGTGAGTGTTTTTGTGTCTCCATTTTCTTCATCACAATAACCTCATTGACATGGGTATCAACACTAACATTATATCTGTACAAGTGGAGACTCACTTCTCTCTCTGGAACTTGTCAGGAACACCACACTACACTCGCTAAGGCCTCTTTCACACTTCGTTTTTTTACAATCAGTCACAATCCGCCAGGTTTTGAAAAAAACGGATCCGCAATTTTCTTTTGAGGATCCGTTTTTTTCCCCATTGACTTACATTATAGGCGGATTGTGACGGATTGCCGTCCGTTGCATCCTTTTTTTTGCGGATCCGCCAAAAGTTCCTGTCCGTCACCATCCTCAAAGATTTCAAAACGGAGCTTGCAACGTTTTTTTCTGTGGCGGATCCTCCAGACACTCATTTAACCCAAAATTCTTTCTGGGTGCCGGACAAAAAAAAATTCTCTCTCTCTCTCTCTCCTTTTCCAGGCTGCGATTCCTTTACAAATCTTCATTTGTCGGATCCGTCAAAAAAACGTACCGGTGACATCCGTTGTCATCAGTACTAAAACGGATCCGCCATCCGTCCTTTTGGCGGAGATCTTGACTGATGCAAAAAACTGAAGTGTCAAAGAGGCCTAACTGAGCAAGTGCGCGTGTCCTGAGTAAGAAACAGTGTTAAAAGATACTTGTGGAGCAGGGCAGCAGAGGTGACAATGCGTGCTTCAAACTATCGGTGTCAGGGTCCTGTCAGCGCCGGAAAGTAAAGATGCACAGGACCTGTGGACGCTGAAGTTAGCAAGCTGGCACAGGACTTATGTTCATGTGACTGCAAGGGGGAGGAGCTTAGCTTCCTGCTTTCAGATATGACAGGACACCATACAACAACTCAGAGTCAGGCAAAACGGAGGTCGCAACAGTATGGGCAAACGAGGCACAGGAGGGATATACAGATGGGAGGTCAGACAAAGCCAAAGGTCATACACAAGAGAGCGGCGTGGTACCAAGGGGACGAGCAGAGAGAAGTCGGGTCACAAGCAGAGAGTCATACACGAGAGGTAGCGCAGTACAAGAGGGACAGGCAGAACTCGTAACAGGGACAGAACCGGATCAAAACCAAACAAGCAAGCAAGATATCAGGCACAAGGCACACATACGCACAAGGTCAACTAACTCAGCCGAGGAAAGGAGTATAACTAACACCGGACCTAGGTCCAGTGAACATTAAATAGCCGCCCTCTGCCAGAGAGAGGCGGAACAATTAACCCCCAGTCTGATCAGGATGGGCCAAAGCGAAACCCCGTCCTGGATCATGACAGAACTATCCTGTGCATATTATTTCAAGAAAAAACATCCATATTAAGGCAGTTAACATCTCTATTCAGAAGCGTCCGGCATCAGAGTTTCACTGCATTCCCATCTCCAACATATATGAGACCCTCAAATTTGAGTCATTAGACCCGCAGGCTTTTTTGTGCATTATGGTCCCTGCATTAACCGCGTAAGGACTAAGCCATTTTGTAGGTTAATGACCAGGCTTTATTTTTGAAATCGGACCACTGTCCCTTTATGAGGTTATAACTCTGGAATGCTTGATTGGATCCCACTGATTCTGAGAAAGTTTTTTTCATGGCATATTGTACTTCATGTTAGTGGTAAAATTTCTTCGATATAACTTTTATTTATTTATGAAAATAACCGAAATTTGTCAAAAATTTTGAAATTTCCATATATTTAGTTTTTGTACCCTTACATCAGAGAGTGATGTCACACAAAATAGTTAATAGCTAACATTTCCCACATGTCAACTTTACATCAGCACAATTTTGGAAACAAATGTTTTTTTTAGTTAGGACGTTATATGGGTTAAAAGTAGACCAGCGATTCCTCATTTTTCCAGCAAAATTTACAAAACCATTTTTTTAGGGATTACATCACATTTGAAGTGAGTTTGGGGGGTCAATATGGCTGAAAATACACAAAAGTGACACCATTCTAAAAACTGCACCCCTCATGGTATTCAAAACCACATTCAAGAAGTTTATTAACCCTTTAGGTACTTCACAAGAATTCAAGCAATGTGGAAGGAAAAAACGAACATTTATCTTTTTTTTTGCCAAAAATTTTACTTCAGACACAATTTTTTTTATTTTGTCAAGGGTATCAGGAGAAAATGAACCACAATATTTGTTGTGCAATTTCTTTTGAGTGCGCTGATACCCCATGTGTTGAGGAAGACCAATCTTTAGGCGCACGACAGTGCTCAGAAGGGAAGGAGCATCATTTGAGGTTTTGAATGTCAAATTGGCTGGAATTGAGATCGGACGTCATGTTGCATTTGGTGAGCCCCTGATGAGCCTAAACAGTGGAAATCTCCCACAAGTGACCCCATTTTGGAAAATAGACCCCCAAAGGAACTTACCTAAATGTGTGGTGAGCACTTTGAACCCCTAAGGGCGTCACAGAAGGTTATAACGTAGAGGCTTGTTTTTTGCGGGACGAGTTGACATTTTTATTGGTACCATTTTCGGGCACATGACGTTTTTTGCTCGATTTCTATTCTGATTTTTGTGGAGGCAGAATCAACAAAAACCAGCAATTTAGGAATTTTTTTTCCTCCATTCTGCATGTGGTAAAGTTGGTTAGGCAGTTTTATTCTTCGGGTCAATATGATTACAGTGATACCTTATTTATATAGTCTTTATGTTTTGGCATTTTTACACATTAAAAACTTTTATAGAAAAAATAATAAATTTTGCATTGCTTTATTCTGAGCGCTATAACTTTTTTATTTTTCCGCTGAAGAAGCTGTATAGCGGCTTGTTTTTTGCAGGACAAGAAGGCGCTTTCAGTGATATTACTTGTATTACCATTTGGTTTTTTTTATTGCGTTTTATTCCACTTTTTCCAAGTGGTATGATGATACCGCTTGGAAAAAGTATAATTTGCTACTTTTTTTTGTGTTATTTTACGGCATTCACTGAAGGGGTTAACTAGGGTGACACTTTTAAAGATGGGATTTTTACGAACGCGGTGATACCAAACATGTGTACTTTTTTGTTTATTTTATTTCTTTTTCATAAAAATGTGTATTTATTAGAAGATTTTTTAAAAAACATGCAGGTGCGATAACCTGATGCCCGAGAACTGTTGGCACAGTGCAAGCACCTGGCATGTAATGGCAACACTGGAGGCGGGGCACAGACGCAAGAGGGGAATGATGGATGGCTGGGAGGCAGCTGATACAGGGGGAGACACCATACCTCTGGGACTCAATACAGGTATGGAGCGCAATTTATAAAAGTCAATATTTCAGTGTTACTAAGGATCAGAAACATAAGAGCCACTTTCACAGAATGCAGCCTTAGTGCTGCTGAAGGTGGCTCTTTTACTGAAAAACGCCCTGGTGGGGTGACAAGTTCCCTTTAAACATCTGCTTCCTGTAATTTTTAATTGCCAGTAAACACGAGTTTGTTAGAAGAATTTACTGAGTGTAAACTTGAAAGGGCAGTATGATGGCTCAGTGGTTAGCGCTGCAGCCTTGCAACACTGGGGTCCTGGGTTCAAATCCAACAAAGGACAAAATCTGCATGTTTGTGTGGGTTTCCTCCGGTTTCATCCCACTAGAGTTGAGCGACTTTTGGTTTTTTAGGGTCGCGTTTCGTTTCGAGCAAGATCGTCCGATTATAGGGAAAAAGTCGGGGTCGTCCCGAAACACGAAACCCAATGTAAGTCAATGGGGAATAAAAGTCGGCAGTGAGAGGAGGACAGGAAACACACCTACAGTGCCCATTTGAATGCCAAAAGCATCAATTCTTCTTACTTAAGCTTGTCAACCTTAATTAACTTCATAATACAAGTTACGCACTGAAAAATGGGGGTTATTTGGCTAAAGTTGTTGAGGGGGTAGGGCTGGCTCCAGGTTTTCATGTGCCCTGGGTGAAAGAGCGCCCCTTTAACACATACCACAACTCATCATGCTCCGATACGGCAGAGAAATAGCGGTATAGTACAATGAAAAATACTTCACTTTTTACATCTCATGACGAGGCCCATCTATTTCTCCATACAGAATCATTGGTCCCATATAATGTTTGAAACAGTATATGATGAGCTCCACATAATGCTACAGTATATGTTGGTCCCCATGGATGAAGCTCCACTGTCTTATGGGCCCAAATAATGCTCCAAACATAATGGGCCCCATTTCTAATGCTCTAGTGTATAATGGGCCCTGTAAATGCTGCTCCAGTGTCTGATGTCCACCTTTGGAATGTTCCAGTGTATGGTGGGCCCCATCTATCATTCTCCAGAGTATAGTGCTCCCCAAAAATTGCTGTCCCAACATTGAAAACAATGAAATAAGTCTCCTCGCTAGGGAATCCCTGTACTTGTCTGGACTCCTCGTCGTCCCCATCTTCCATCTCACTGCACAGTATTTCAACTTTGCAAGTGCTGTGATCCTGAGCAAGCAGGGGGGCCCACTCATTGGCGACGGCACTGACATAGGGCCCCTGATAGTACGGTGGTGTGTCTGATGGCGGGTGGGCCGAACCTGCACTTTCATCTGCAGCTTCCTCTTTGTCACCGTGTAAGATGGAACTGTATATGGGAAGGGTAACCTGAGTTTCATCAGGGTCAGATTCAGGCCGTGTAGCGTGCGAGGGGAATGTAGTGGTCTGGGTCAATGTACCAGCAGATTCATCGAGCAGTGGCTGGGCATCAGTGCACTTGTGTCGCCCCCAGGAGTACGGTCGCCACAGTGGCATTACCTTCTTCCTAGGGAGTGTGATGTCATTCTTGGGAGCTACGAACGATCTCTCTAGCAGGTTAACTGATTGGGCGGCGTTATTCCCACGAGTCATGACCCTCCAAACAGCGTTCATGAAGGCAAAGTGTTTATTTTATGTGGGCAGTATGGTTGCAAAGCTGAACCTCAAAGGAATGTCCAGAAGGGCACCACCAGGAGTGGAGCCTACGGTTAAATTCGACTCCACCTGGGAAACCTCAACCATGCCAGCTACAGAACAGATGCACACATTGCAAGCTTAATTCCGTTAACGAACGAGACTCCGTCATACCCCGCGGTCCGAGTCCGGCTTACTAGAGGGACACGTGAGGCTCTGGCACATGAGATTGGCCAATAACTGGTGTGTCATGCCCTTACATGTCCGTGGCTGCATGTGCGCTACACTGAAAAGGCCAGTGTTTGTCGCTTACAGGTGCAGATAACCCGCTGAACAACGTTAGTGATGGGGATCACTGATTACAATTATTACCCGCGAACAATGATTTCCCAGTAAGTTCAGGTCAACCGCAGTTCCGGAATTAGGCCTAACCGTCATTCCTGAAAAAATGAAAAACTTACGTGTGCAAACCACAGGTGCTGTAGCTTGCTTAACAGCTCGCCAGCCGTTCTCACGCCCAGTATGGATTGCACGTGATTGCACAAAGGTTAGAAAGGGTACCGTATCCCCGGATAACATGTATGGATAGCGTACACATTCAAAATATATGTCTATACATCAGGAGGCAGGCTCAGACGGTGTTAGGCCCAGTATGGATTGCACGTGATTGCACAAAGGTTAGAAAGGGTACCGTATCCCCGGATAACATGTATGGATAGCGTTCACATTCAAAATATATGTCTATACATCAGGAGGCAGGCTCAGACGGTGTTAGGCCCAGTATGGATTGTACGTGATTGCACAAAGGTTAGAAAGGGTACCGTATCCCCGGATAACATGTATGGATAGCGTACACATTCAAAATATATGTCTGTACATCAGGAGGCAGGCTCAGACGGTGTTAGGCCCAGTATGGATTGCATGTGATTGCACAAAGGTTAGAAAGGGTACCGTATCCCCGGATAACATGTATGGATAGCGTACACATTCAAAATATATGTCTGTACATCAGGAGGCAGGCTCAGACGGTGTTAGGCCCAGTATGGATTGCACGTGATTGCACAAAGGTTAGAAAGGGTACCGTATCCCCGGATAACATGTATGGATAGCGTACACATTCAAAATATATGTCTATACATCAGGAGGCAGGCTCAGACGGTGTCAGGCACAGTATGGATTTGACGGCCCAGATTACACAGCGGAGGAGCAGGGAGAGGTAAAGATTGCAAATGCTGGGGCCCTGCCCAAGCAAGGGGGGCCCACTGGTGGGCGTCGGTACTGGCACTGGGCCCCTCATAGTACAGAGGTGTGTCTGACGGCACCACCACCGTCAGAGACACTTGATTGCACTATGAGGGACCCTGTGCCAGTGCCCGCACCTAAGAGTCGGCCTACCCACCTGTCCAGGGCAACGGCACTCGCACGGTGTCATGCGCTAGGTGGTGACCCCGGCCATGGGGGGGGAGGCAGCACAGTTAGGGAGTTTTAGAAAGTGGCATATGTTGATGTTGGACATTCAGCTGATGCAAAAGGCGAAATAGGTGAAGTTCCAGGAAGAGGTGGACCAAAGCAAGCCATTTTTCTGTCACCCTATGTGTCATCAGGGGAAGGTGGGACAAAATCCTTGGAAACCCATGCATGGTTCATTTTAATGAAGGTTAGATCATCCACATTTTGGGTTGACAGACGGGTCCTTATTTCTGTCAGGATTGATCCAGCTGCACTGAAGACTCTTTCCGATAGCACACTTGCAGCTGGGCAAGCGAGCTCCTGTAAGGCATATTGGGCCAATTCAGGCCAGGTGTCCAGTTTAGCGGCCCAATAGTCAAAGGGGAATGACCTGTGTGGGAGAACATCGATATGGGAGGAAAAGTAGTTTGTAACCATAGTTGACAACTGCTGTCTCCTGTCACTTTCCATCGATGCAGTATTACCAGTTGTGTGAGCGGTATTTGAAAAATCAGTCCACAACATTGTCATGAAACCCCTGTCTCCAACGCCACTTCTGCTGTGTGCACCACGAACACCTCTGCCAAGCTGCCCCCGGCCCGTACGGCTCGTGTGAGAACCATCACCACTGCTGTGTTTACCAGTTTACCAGAGTTGCTTGTTTATTAGCCAATATTAGGTCAAGGTTCTCCTGTGGCATGATGTTTTGTAATTTGCCTTTATAGCGTGGATCCAGGATGCTGGCCAACCAGTAGTCGTCATCGTTCATCATTTTGGCAATGCGTGGGTCCCTTTTTAGGATCTGCAAGGCATAATCTGACATGTGGGCCAATGTTCCCGGTGTCAATGATGCACTGCGAGTGCTGGTTGGAGGAGCACTTTCTGGCAAATCCACATCCCTCCAGTCACGCACAAACCCTGTACCAGACCTTACCACGCCAACATTTTCACTTGCCCCACGAGATGCATCCTCCTCCCCTAAGTAATCATCCCCATCATCCTCCTCCTCCTCTTCTTCCTCCACCTCGTCCAGGAGAGGTCCCTGAGCAGACAATGGCTGAATGTCATCAATGTCCTCCTCTTCCTCCTCATCAACATTGGCTGCAGACGCCTGCTCCTTAAGGTGCGTCAAAGTTTGCATGAGCAGACGCATAAGTGGGATGCTCATGCTTAGGATGGCTTCGTCTGCGCTTACCAGCCGTGTGCATTCCTCAAAACACTGAAGGACATTACAGAGGTCTTTCAGCTTCGACCACTGGACACCTGTCAACTCCATGTCTGCTCTCAAAGTGCCTGGCCGTGTATCCTCCCACAAATGCATTATGGCCTGCCTCTGCTCGCACAGCCGCTCCACCATGTGCAGGGTGGAGTTCCACCTTGTTGCAATGTCGATAATGAGGCGGTGGTTGGGAAGGTGGAGCAATCGCTGCAGCTTCTGCATACGAACGGAGTGTACAGGCGACCGGCGGATGTGCGCGCACAGTCTTCGCACCTTCTGGAGCAGGGCTGTTAACTCCGGATAATTTTTGAGGAAGCACTGCACCACCAGGTTCAAGGTGTGAGCCAAGCAAGGTATATGGCTGAGTTTTGAAAGGGCTATGGCTGCCACAAAATTACGGCCGTTATCACTAACTACCTTGCCTGCCTCAAGATGTACACTGCCCAGCCATGACTCAGTTTGTCGCTTCAAGTACTCGGCCAGCACCTCGGCGGTGTGTCTGTTGCCCAAACACATCATCTGCAACACAGCCTGCTGACGCTTTCCACTAGCTGCTCGATAGGGGCACACATCGTGTGCAACAGTGGCAGCTGCAGATGGAGTGCTCGTACGACTGCGCTCTGTGGGCGAGCTTTCGCTTCTGGAGGAGGAGGAGGAGGAGGGTCGAACGCCTACAGCCAACTGTTTCCTATACCGTGGGCTAGGCAGCACTGTCCCACCACCGCTGTCCCCTGTGGACCCTGCATCCACCACATTAACCCAGTGCGCAGTGATGGACACGTAACGGCCCTGGCCATGCCGACTGGACCATGCATCAGTTGTGAGGTGCACCTTTCCACTCACTGACTGCTTGAGTGCATGAACAATGCGGTCTTTCACATGATGGTGGAGGGCTGGGATGGCTTTGCGAGAGAAGAAGTGGCGACTGGGTAGGTCATAACGTGGTACTGCATAGGCCATGAGTTCGCGGAAAGCTGTGCTTTCCACCAACCGAAAGGGCATCATCTCAAACGAGATTAGTTTGGCAATGTGGGCGTTCAAACCCAGTGTATGCGGATGAGAGACTGAGTACTTTCTTGACCTACTCATAGTGTCTGGGAGGGTGAGCTGGACTTGAGAGCTGCATATGGTGGAAGTAGCCGTGGACAGGGCGGACTGAGAGAGGGTTGATGATGGTGATGGAGTTGGTGTTCTTTCTGATGGCCTAGAATCAGTCTTTCGTTGATATAACAGTGGGATTCCCTGATTGCTGTGGCCTTGCAACGACACCTCAACATTTGCTGCTGTGCTAACCGGTGGGCTTACAGTGGGGGAAACAATGTAGCGTTGCTGACTACCTTCGTTGTGATCAGTTGCACATGTGGCACTTGAGGTTTGGTGTTGTGTCCACGCTTGCAAGTGCATGCTGGTTAAATGTCTAAGCATGCAACTGGTATTCAAATTTTTCAGATTTTTCCCTCGGCTAAAGGTCTTTGCGCACTTCTTACAGATAACCTTGGCCTGATCATGAGGATTTTGTTCAAAAAAGTGCCACACTGCACTCTTCCTACTTTGGCAGACATTTTGCGGCCTAGCACGCTGTGATCTTTTGACCCTCTGGACAAGCTGTCCAGCAACTCTTTTGATGTTTGGAACCTGTCTTTGGAGTGCTCCGGGCCTGCCAGATAACAGCTGTTGCGATGTCGATGTCTGCTGTGGATGCTCCTCATCTGAGCTATTGGAAGCAGCACCCTCTTCCCCCAATGGATGCCAATCTGGGTCAACAACTGGGTCATCCATCACCTCCTCTTCTATGTCATGTGCACCTTTCTCTGTGTCACCGTGTATGGTGTTATAGTGTGCGGGAAGGGGCACCTGTGTCTCATCATGGTCAGAATCTGGCTCTGTACACTGCGAGGACAATGTAGTGCTCTGAGTGAATGTACCAGCAGAATCATCCATCAGCGGCTGTGCATCAGTGCACTCCATGTCAGATTCATCTTGGCCTGGGTAATTCACCATTTCACTTGATAATCCAGGCATGGTATGTGAAAACAGCTCCATGGAGTAATCAGTAGTATGGCCTGTGTCATCCTTCAATCTTGGTTGGGGTGAAGGACACAAGGAAAGGTGTGGTTCATGAACATGAGCCTCCAATGATGACTCAGTGCTTTTACTTTTTACAACTGAAGAAGAGGAGGCGATAGAGCTGGAGGCTGAGTCAGCAATGTAAGACAAAACTTTTTCCTGATGCTCTGGCTTTAAAAGCGGTTTGCCAACTCCTAGAAAACTAAGCGTTCGAGGCCTTATGTGCAGACGATGACGCAGGCTCAACACCTCCTGCATTCGGTCCTATTTTGCTCTTGCCACTACCATCAGATCCACCACCAACACCATCATTACCAGCTGCCAACCCCCGCCCAATTCCACGGCCTCTTCCACCAGCCTTCCTCATTTTTGGTAGAAATGTAGACAAAATCCAACAAACTATATAGTAATGTAAAACAAGGTACAAGGTGTCTATAGGACAGGGGAGATTTTGAATTTCTGCAGACACTTGTGGACACTGGACACTTTTGGATTGTGTGAGGCCCAATGAATATCTGAGCGCTATGTGACAGGCTCGATGGCACAGCTGTGACCAAAGTGACTAGAGGATAAGGGAGATTTTTAATTTCAGCAGACACTTGTGGACACTGGACACTTTTGGATTGTGTGAGGCCCAATGAATATCTGAGCGCTATGTGACAGGCTCGATGGCACAGCTGTGACCAAAGTGACTAGAGGATAAGGGAGATTTTGAATTTCTGCACACACTTGTGGACACTGGACACTTTTGGATTGTGTGAGGCCCAATGAATATCTGAGCACTATGTGACAGGCTCGATGGCACAGCTGTGACCAAAGTGACTAGAGGATAAGGGAGATTTTTAATTTCAGCAGACACTTGTGGACACTGGACACTTTTGGATTGTGTGAGGCCCAATGAATATCTGAGCGCTATGTGACAGGCTCGATGGCACAGCTGTGACCAAAGTGACTAGAGGATAAGGGAGATTTTGAATTTCTGCACACACTTGTGGACACTGGACACTTTTGGATTGTGTGAGGCCCAATGAATATCTGAGCGCTATGTGACAGGCTCGATGGCACAGCTGTGACCAAAGTGACTAGAGGATAAGGGAGATTTTGAATTTCAGCAGACACTTGTGGACACTGGACACTTTTGGATTGTGTGAGGCCCAATAAATATCTGAGCGCTATGTCACAGGCTCGATGGCACAGCTGTGACCAAAGTGACTAGAGGATAAGGGAGATTTTGAATTTCTGCACACACTTGTGGACACTGGACACTTTTGGATTGTGTGAGGCCCAATGAATATCTGAGCGCTATGTGACAGGCTCGATGGCACAGCTGTGACCAAAGTGACTAGAGGATAAGGGAGATTTTGAATTTCTGCACACACTTGTGGACACTGGACACTTTTGGATTGTGTGAGGCCCAATGAATATCTGAGCGCTATGTGACAGGCTCGATGGCACAGCTGTGACCAAAGTGACTAGAGGATAAGGGAGATTTTGAATTTCTGCACACACTTGTGGACACTGGACACTTTTGGATTGTGTGAGGCCCAATGAATATCTGAGCGCTATGTGACAGGCTCGATGGCACAGCTGTGACCAAAGTGACTAGAGGATAAGTGAGATTTTGAATTTCAGCAGACACTTGTGGACACTGGACACTTTTGGATTGTGTGAGGCCCAATGAATATCTGAGCGCTATGTGACAGGCTCGATGGCACAGCTGTGACCAAAGTGACTAGAGGATAAGGGAGATTTTGAATTTCTGCACACACTTGTGGACACTGGACACTTTTGGATTGTGTGAGGCCCAATGAATATCTGAGCGCTATGTGACAGGCTCGATGGCACAGCTGTGACCAAAGTGACTAGAGGATAAGGGAGATTTTGAATTTCTGCACACACTTGTGGACACTGGACACTTTTGGATTGTGTGAGGCCCAATGAATATCTGAGCGCTATGTGACAGGCTCGATGGCACAGCTGTGACCAAAGTGACTAGAGGATAAGGGAGATTTTGAATTTCAGCAGACACTTGTGGACACTGGACACTTTTGGATTGTGTGAGGCCCAATGAATATCTGAGCGCTATGTGACAGGCTCGATGGCACAGCTGTGACCAAAGTGACTAGAGGATAAGGGAGATTTTGAATTTCTGCACACACTTGTGGACACTGGACACTTATGGATTGTGTGAGGCCCACTGAATATCACAGCGCTATGTCACAGGCAGAAATTGACTAGTGTATCACAAACTACAAGGTGTATGTAGAATTGGGCAGAATAGGAATCTCCCTAGAGTGCAGGTCTGTAAGAACGGAACATGTCCTCGTTTTATTCTCACAGAGTGACACACTGATAGCTTCACTGTGGCAGTGATAACAGCCGTTACACGGTACTGTGTGAGGAGCGTACACCGCTGTATGGTGTGAAAAAATGCACGCTCAGTACCTCAGCAGGACAAAAAAAAAATTGGGATTGCTTTTAAAAAAGCAGTTTGCGGAGCAGTGGTAAACAGCAATGCAGGAATGTCAGGAAGCCTTAGAAGGCAGCCCAACAACCAACACCACTGATACACCACTATATAGCCTCCCCTTGCACTGCACACACAGTGACTGGTGTGTTGTACAGGCAAAATCGCTAGCAGCAGAAGCAGTTTTTTTTTCTTCTCAGCAGGACAAAAAAAAAAAAATTGGGATTGCTTTTAAAAAAGCAGTTTGCGGAGCAGTGGGTAAACAGCAATGCAGGAATGTCAGGAAGCCTTAGAAGGCAGCCCAACAACCAACACCACTGATACACCACTAAATAGCCTCCCCTTGCACTGCACACACAGTGACTGGTGTGTTGTACAGGCAAAATCGCTAGCAGCAGAAGCAGTTTTTTTTTCTTCTCAGCAGGACAAAAAAAAAAAATTGGGATTGCTTTTAAAAAAGCAGTTTGCGGAGCAGTGGGTAAACAGCAATGCAGGAATGTCAGGAAGCCTTAGAAGGCAGCCCAACAATCAACACCACTGATACACCACTATATAGCCTCCCCTTGCACTGCACACACAGTGACTGGTGTGTTGTACAGGCAAAATCGCTAGCAGCAGAAGCAGTTTTTTTTTCTTCTTCCCTGCCTAACGCTCTCCCTACAGAATCAGCAGCAACCTCTCCCTATGCTAAGATCGGCAGAAGTAAGATGGCGGTCGGCGTGCACGCCCTTTTATACCCCCTGTGACGCCCACCAAAGCAAGCCAATCATTTGCATGCCCTTCTGAAAGATGGTGGTGACCCGTGCCTATGTCATCACGTTGCCCACAGTGTCCGTGGATCCTGATTGGCTGAAAAAGAGCGCAAAACAAACTTTTGAAACGCGACTTTGGCGCGTAAGTCGCCGACCTCGTGGCCGACCTCATCCTAGGGTCGGGTTTCGTTTCATGAAACCCGACTTTGCCAAAAGTCGGCGACTTTTGAAATTTTTCGACCCGTTTCGCTCAACTCTACATCCCACACTCCAAAGACATACTGATAAGGATTCTAGATTGTGAACCCCATCGGGGACAGTGATGATAAGGTATGTAATGTATGCATTGTGGAATTAATGGTGCTATATAAATGAGTAAAATAACAATAAAATATGAATAAAGGTTATTGTAAAGGGGCGAGTTAGGGTACCGTTACACGTAGCGACGCACCAACGATCTGGCTAAGATCGTTTGTGCATCGCTAGTAAGCAGTCTTACAGGCTGATCTTCATAATGACGCATCAGCGATCAGCGATGTCACTAACGACCACGGCGATCGTTGGTACCGTGTCACACACTGTCTATAATAGCGATTCAGACTTTGAATAGGCATCCTTCAGCGCTATCTATATAGCGAGGTCGCTCGTCGTTGATAAGGGGCATCAAACACAGCAATGCATGCTGGTCAGCATGATGCCAGCGATCAAAAAACGATCCTGAACATTCGCGCACGATCAGCGACATCGCAGCAGGGAGCCGGTCGTTTCCGTGTGTCACACTTAGCGAAATCGTTGTCGCTTCAGCGATATCGCTAGCGATCTCGCTGTGTGTAACGGGGGCTTTAGTTTGAGTTGTGATACTACCTATTGTGAAAGATGGATCCTAAGTTATCTACTGTATGTAGAGGCTTTGCCTGTCATTGCAATCCTGTCTGTGATGGTAATGAGAATGCTGAAAACCAATTTGTGCAAACAGGAAGTATTATTCTAGTATCAGTGTTTTTTATGTAGATGATGATATAGAAAACAGTGAAAACAATAGGTTACATTTTGATTGCACATTCTCTTTAAAGTGAACTTGTGTACTGCAATATAATGCTATTAACCTGCAAATATGGCATCAATATGGAGCTTAAATATATTCTGTCACCATGCAGCGCCCACACAGAAAGCTCTGCTGCCAGGAGGAATTAACTTCCCGGCGGCCTTGCTCTTTCAGTCAAGAGGGTGGCGCCGGCATGGTTTCAGTCACCACTCTGCGTAGAGAGTGGTGGCTGTGACCGCACCCTTGGCACTGACTGACAGCCAGCTCTATTGTTGATCCTGCTGTCAGTCAGTACCTTGGGCGCTGTTATAGACACTGCTCTCTATGTACAGAGTGTTGAATAAAACTGAGCCAGTGCCATCCCTATGACTGAAAGCCTGGGGGAATAATGTTTCCCAGCAGCGGGGCTCTACACAAGGTCAGAACGCTATTAAACTATTAACCCCATATCTGCAGGTTAATAGCATTACTTTACGTAAAGGTTTCCTTTAAAGAGTGTAGCATTTAGCTCATCTATATAGAATGCAGGGTAGCTGTCACATCTGAGCCCTGATGCCTAGGGATGGAGGCTTCAAGGTTCCTTTTCCACACAAGAAGATGCTAGTATTATAAATGACACAGTAGGTGGTGGCGCTATCATTTTGTTTCTACTATCTAACAAGTGAGGTGAGCAATCGGGTCACAGAAATGATTGTTTAGTCAGACTACATTGTATCACTGTATTATAGAAGCATTCAGAAAGCCCCCAGAATCCTTCTGCTGCTGATGGTGAGTGGGCTTAAATGATACCTACTGTAATATATCGAGAACAAAAGCAATTTTCATGAATTACAGTTTGGGTGAAAACTCTGCTGCAATTTCCTTCCAATTTATACAGTAGGTGAAAATAACTATAATTTCCCTTAAAATGTGCTAAATTTCTATTCATTCTTTAACTACTTAGGACCTTTTCTGTGATTCAGAAATACAACTTAACATACATTAAAATAATTTGCTGTAAACATTTAGCATGATAATAACAAGGTTTAAGCAGTTATGTGCAACAAAAGTGTGCATGCAATGGGAACGCAATAACATTTTGTTAAAATTTAGTGCTTTTTCATATTCGGATGGCAAAAAAGCAGCCAGAAACAACAGGAAAAATGAATTTGTTACTGATAAATAAGTATTACAGGTTCAGAAAACATCGTAAGGACCGAAGTGTGTACTGCTCCAATAAGTGGGCAGTGCTTCTCGAAAAAAAAACTGTAATATATATAAAAAAGTGAATTGGGGACATGATTTTATGAAACTTACTGTACAAATTAACAAGAAAACTCTTTTATGTACCATTTGGCTGTGTTAGAGTACAATACCTATAATTTATGTAATGAGTGAATTAAGAACTGTCTTTGTATTGGTAGATCATTTTTGAGGGGTTAAACTCAAACCTTATTTGAACTTCCATCAGTCTGTTGGGAGTTGCTAATTATTAATTTTTTTAACCCTATACTTCTGGTGGTTCATCCCTACCATTTTATCCTGATCCTGACTCAGCTTGTAACTCCAACTTTTTCCGATTCCTCTAACCTTGACCACAGCCTGTTTTTTTTTTGCGGCCGGATATAATGTGACGGCCATCTGCGAATCTGGGCTGCAGTAGGAACAGCACCACGAGTAACCCCGAGACCCTTAACCCCTATACAAGGATCTGGAATTGTAGCAAGGCCCAGGGAGTAGCTGTTTGGTGGAGCAATGGACCAGAGCAGGACGGCCGCCAAGGGGTTAAAACTAAAACCCGTAATCGTGGTCAGGAGGCAGGAGTCGGAGGCCGGAGGGCAGCAAAGATGCAAAATCAGCAGGCAGAAAAATAGTCAAAAGTCCGGGCCAAGGTCAGTGAAACCAGAAGGGCACCAAAGGTACAGAATCAGCAGGCAGCAGAAGGGTCAGGAATCCAAGCGAAGGTCAGCGTCAAAAAATCAGAATAGAGGCAGAGGTACAAAAACGGCAGGCAATAAAATGATCAGAAATCCAGGCTGAGGTCAGAGTTAACTATAGCAATTCACACAGCAGCACGGAGGGGAACCAAGAATATATCCGGCGGCTTGCAAGACCAGTCCCAAGGTATTTGAGGGATCAGGTCATCCCTCACAGGATCCCGGACTGATGATGTAATTAGGACCGCCCCCAGGACCAGGTCAGATGGTGATGCAGTAAGCCCTACTTGACTGACAGAGGGGCGGAGCCTGCACCCACCAGATGCCTGCACAGGAGCCTCTTCTCTGTCACCACCCTCACCAAGGGGCGAACCACGGCGCCTCCCAGTGGCCGAGGCAGGAACAGCTGTCCCCGAGTCCGACGGCGACGGTCCGGCGCCTCCTAGTGGCTGAGACCGGGACAGCAGGCCCCGAGTCTGGTGGCGACGTGTCAGTCCGGCACCTCCTAGTGGCCGAAGCCAAACCAGCAGGCCCCGAGTCTGGCGGCGACGTACCAGTCCGGCCCCTCCTAGTGGCCGGAACAGCAGGCCCTGAGTCTGACAGCGACGTGACAGTTTGACTATGCTTTGACTGACTTACTCGTGCCTGTCCATACCAGCCATTACACTGACTTTTGACTTTCAAAACATCTTCTTGACACTCAAGTTATTGACCAGATTACTTTTACCACTCTTGCCTCAAGCTAGCTTACCTGGCCAGGAGCTACTCTGTGAGCGCAACCCAAGTGACACTTTGATAAGTCCAGATCCTTGTATAGGTTTTAAGCTAGGAAGGCCCGGTAGACTCTGGGACCTATTAAGCAGATTGGCTTGCACCAAGTCTGTCCAAAGCAGCCTGATGTTCTCAGATAAATCTTTACACCCATATCCAGTTTTGCTACACTTGTTTATCTTTCATATCCAAGTTTTGCCAATATAATCATAATTTAGTATGTATTATGCTGTATAATGTTTAGATTTAATTATTATTTCTTATTTTGTAACATTTTTTTTTACAGACAAGTGCCTTGGTTTTATTAAGTGTTTGACTCCATGTCTCCACTTCCCGACTGTCTTTTTTCTAAACTCATGGTCTAATAAAAATGCTTTTTACTTTATTGTTTCATTATGATTTACCATAAATAGTGTTAACCCTTCAGTCCATATTGCATATTTATCGCTGTGCTCCGAAAGCATGTTGTAAATGTAGTGATTGCTATCTCCAAAGGATAAATCAAGTTCTATAAAGAAGAACTGTAACTAACTTTTGTATGAAAATAATAGAGATGTTACTGTACTACATGATTGTGAGAATTGTATTATACAACCATTAAACTACATGTATATATGTTTTTTAGGTTATGGAATTGGTCTTCCCCCCAACTCTCCGTTGACGTCAAACATATCTGAATTGGTCAGCCAGTATAAATCAAGTGGCTACATGGACACGCTTCATGATAAGTGGTATAAAGTGGTACCTTGTGGGAAGAGAAGTTTTGCAGTCACAGAGGTAAATTGTTTAAAAAACATTATATGTTAATGCAAAAATTAATATATAATTTTCATTTGCATTTTAAATGGTTGTCTCAAGGTCACAACCTTTTCCTAATGTTCTTTTAGGAAATCTGAATCTCAAGAACATAGGGTACCCTCTCTTATATATAAAAGACCAATGTAGGATGAATCACTCCTCCTCTTCCTCTTTTGTCTCCCCTCCCTCTCTCACACCAGGAAAGGGTTATATAAGAAGGATAAAATTCATTTTCTCCATATACCTGAAGAAGGCTGCACTTTTTTTTTTACTTGTTTTATATCAGTATGAATAAAATTTTACTTACAAGCAACCTGAAATTTCTGCACCTTGATTTCTCTTGGTGGCAAAGACAGCGCAATTCCCTGGTCCTCCTGTCTGGCATCTTTTCTTCATTATAATTTAAATAGTGAAAAAAATAGTAAATTAATTTGGGGACAAATTTTGATCACTTCTTATTGCAATTTTTTTGTGGTGTATCAGTAACCAAAAAACTGCAATCCTGGCATTTTTCTTTTTTTTTTTTCTTTTACTGTGTTTACCGATTGGATTTATTGAATTAATCTTATATTTTAATAGATTGGACTTTTCTGGACACAGCAATACCATATATGTGTATATATTTTTTACATTTGTTTTGAATGGGTAAAAAGTGGATTGATTCAAAACTTTTATTTATTTTTTTAATTTTCTCTTATTATTTTACTGTATTTGATAGGCCCCATATAAGACTTGAACCTCTGAACAGCAACACAAAATAACCCCAAATAATATTAATGGGGCAAAAACTATCAGCAATATGAATACACCACAACAAAACACAGTTTAAATTGCTAATTAATGCAAATTTTATTATGCACCCATAAATGCAGAAAAATTGATAACATCGGTTTTCTGGGATTTTGATTGGCCATTCCTAGTATATAACATTCGCTCACCCTGCCCCATGACGCGTCTCCTGAAGAAGAAGCAAAACGTACGTTGGGGCGACGGGGACGCCTTGTGACTAGTGCATATCATGTAAGTGCCCTTCAGCATTTTCTCTTAGTATTGGACCATGCCTATTTAGCTATTTGTATGTTATTGCAATTGTCCACATGGGTAGTTGGCACTATGGTGGCTTGTTCCTATATATAGCTTTTTTAGTGTTTTTCATGGATTAGAAACTACATTACTATTTGATATATTTTTGGGGCAACGTGTAATATGGCTCCCTGTTTGGACAGCAGTATCCCTGTTACCATATTTTCTTAATGTTATCAATTTTTCTGCATTTATGGGTGCATAATAACATTTGCATTAATTGGCAATTTAAACTGTGTTTTGTTGTGGTGTATTCATTGAACCTCCGAATGACTGATCACCCAAAGTATTGCAATATACAGCAAAAATTATAGTCTCTTAGGAAGCCTAGTCACAGATGAGTCTTCATAGGGTTAGTGACATGACAAGCACATGGGTCTTCAGCAGATTTCCGACTATCGTGGTAGCCAGTACATCCAATGTCAGTACAGAGTAAACTAACAGTTAATTCCTTAAGAACTGTTTTACCTAACTATTGCTTTACTACCAAGTTTCTGCGATAATGGGGTTATTGCTGCCAATGAAAGTGAGATCCCTTTTCACTAACAAGAATAAAATAGTGTTCAGGGATTACTCTGCTCTGCTAATTAGGTATGAAATAGTCCCATTCCACTGGGGCATTTACCAGGTTGCCATTTTTTCATTTGGAGTTTCACATTCCCTAAAGTGTAGTATTTTAGACTCCTGATAGCAGAATGATAAATTCTCGAAGAATCATTGTCCTACTTTACAGATAAACTTTTGTTGTTTAGTATGCATTTATGTGTATATTTAAGTGTGGCCTCTAAAACAAAGTAGATTTCACTTTGGAATTAAGAGATCAATTAATGTTATGCATATTAAGGACTCAATCAATATAAACCCATTTTTCACATGTTTTGAGGTGTTGAGAAAATTAGCCATTCTAAATAGCTGGTAGTAATGTGCAGCAATCTGAAA